>NC_143019.1:65094824-65394824 GCF_055824585.1 Amblyomma mixtum
ACGTCCCAAAGCGACTAAGCTTATGAGAGACGCCGTAGTGGAGGGCTCCGGAAATTTCGACCACCTGGGGTTCTTTAACGTGCACTGACATCGCACAGTACACGGGCCTCTAGAATTTCTCCTCCAAAGAAATTCCAGCCGCCGCGGCCGGGATCGAACCCGCGTCTTTTGGGTCAGCAGCCGAGCACCATAGCCACTGAGCCACCGCGGCGGCCGTTTCCTGAGTGACGCGCTGAGAGGATGCGAGCGCAGGATTCGTAGGAAGGAAGAAGAAAGGAGCCTGGTGACAGTATCATGCGTCACTTGAACCCCTCTAGAGAGGTATTTTATTTTAAGACCTGAGATGCACGCTATAATAAAAAGAAAATAAAGCGGTCGGACTTGGCCATTGCGGGAGGTTTCGTGGTTTATGGGGTTTGACATCCCAAACAACTCAGGCTATGAGGCACGGATATTTTCGGATAAAAGGCTGCGGATAATTTCGACCACTTGGGGTTCTTTAACGTGCACTGACATCGCACAGCACACGGGCCTCTGGAATTTCGCCTCCACCGCAATGCGACCGCCGAGAGGCCGGGACCGATCCGCGTCTTTCGGCTCAGCAGCCGAGCGCAGTAAACACTAAGCCATCGCGGCGGCACCAATACATCAGCTGAAGGAACTGGGAAAAAACTGTTAGAGTGCATGAAATTCGTAGTAACGATAGCAATAATAATGAAAATAGTACTAGCAGCAGTGTTAGCTGTAGTAGTTTGTAGTAGCAGTAGCTGATAATATTTCGAAAAGAAGGTGAAGGGGCACATGAAAACGATGATGTGTCAGCAGCGCGCCGGCTACACGCAGAGTCGGTCTCACTGATCCGGAATAATTTCGCACAATAAGTACATTTTGCGCCCATGAACAAAGCTGAATCCTTATCATGCTTTTTTTTATATTCTTATGTATCATGCTGCTTTCTTGTCTGGGGAACAACTACAGCATCCAACTTCCAGATGCTGTTAATTTCACAGAAAAAAATTTTTCGTGTAAAAGCCAATGCATCATATGACGCACCGTCAGATCCCTTGTATCTACAATACAAAATAATACCCATAAACAGAATGTTCGACCGCAGGTCTGCATCCTTCTACAAATTCCTTTCTAACATTTTGATACCCACTCGACAACAGCACTCGACATCAGACGCAGCACACGATGCGACAACAAATTACATACCGCTTACCGCTGTGCGGAGCAAACTATGGCCTTTCCACACTGAATATATGCTTCCAAAATACTTAAAAATGCCATTTTATGACATGCTACACCGTTTGTATGGCTGTGCTATACGGAATGCGTTTGTAAACTAGACGCTATAATGAGTTCAAATGTGTATAAATGGTAAATTATGTGTACAATTGCACGTATTTTTCTTTCGCCAAATTTGATCTTGCTTTTGTATATTACGTCTTGTCTTTTCGTATGTCTTGAGTTGTTTGTCTGTCTATAGTTAAGTGACGATTTTTAGTCGCTACAAAACTGCCCTGTTGTATAGGGTTGCGAGAGTTGTCGAACGGTCGTAATGGCTGCTTTTTTCCTTGCCACCCTCAGCTTGTATAAAGACACCTGGGATAGACTGAACTGAACAATAGTAGCAGCAGTAGCAGTAACAGTAGCAGTAGCAGTAGCAGTAACAGCAGCAGTGGCAGTAGCAGTAGCAGTAGCAGCAGCAGTAGCAGCAGCAGTAGCAGCATTGTATACAGCTGCAACAGTAGAGACAGCTTACGGTGGCTATGCCGTGGAAGCTACGAACCGCGACAACAGCTTACGGGCCTATGTGACTGGCTTGTGAGCGCGTGTCAACCGACTGGTTGTCCAATCTGGCGTCTCGTACTCGAAACTTCCACTGCATAGCTGACTATTTTGACTAGGTGGTAACGACAGCAGCAGCAGTAGCGGTAGCAGTAGTATTTGTAGTACGGTAGCAGCAGCATTGCTCGCAGTAGTAGTAGGACTAGTAAAACCAGTAGTAGTAAAAGCAGCAGCAGCAGTGCTATTGTTATTATTATTATAATTAGTAGTAGCGGTAGTAGTAGTAGTAGTAGTAGTAGTAGTAGTCGTAGTAGCGGTAGTAGTAGTAGTCAGTGTGGAAGCAGATGTGATCATTTACTCCAAGAAGGAAGGCGAGTGGACGTGGGGATCGTAGTGCCTTGCAAGGCAGCGCATAACTGAACTATTCCGCCGCCGGAAAAGAAGTACGATGCGAGAGAAAAATTCTTATCCTGACGCATACATGGTACAAAACTTTATGCAGAGCAATGCACTGTACACTGTGGGTACAATAGCCCAATTAAGTGTGGAAGTGTCCAACTACAGGAATCTCAGTTTGGGCGCGATAAAGTAGTAATTATGAATGTCTTACGAATAGAAAGGTTAATATCTAGCTCCAACACAAAATTCGCCTGAGAGATCAATGAAAACTGAAGGAGGTTGCGCAAATAAATAGCATTTAGAGGCCAACTTATTGCGAGAATTCCCAGTTCTTGCATAATAAGAACACTCTTACATAATAATAATAATAATAATAATAATAATAATAATAATAATAATAATAATAATAATAATAATAATAATAATAATAATAATAATAATAATAATAATAATAATAATAATAATAATAATAATAAACTGTGATGGGTGATGGTTTAGATGGGCGCTTTAGTCCATACACCAGACATGCCCTTTTACGCCACCCATCGGCCCGTGGTTTAAGCGTGCTGCTTTTGCACTCGATAAAAGGAACGTCAATTTGGGCTAGGTGGTGTATATTATTTGAAACAGAAATATAAAAGCCCTAAAGGGAGGCAAACACAAGAGAGATCGACCGACGCAGGAAATGCGCTAAATTCATCTGACTTTATTCACTGCTAAGCCAGCCAATATATATGTGGATTAAAAGTACCGCTTTTGCACACGGCACTTCCGATGACTGTCAACCATCCCCATTCCCTAAACCAGATTCGTCGAGCAGGAACAGAAAGGAAAGACGGCTGACAATGTGATCTGTTTTCCCGGAGTCGTTTGTTATCTCCGGCATCCAGAAAGTTCCATTCAGAGCCTGCTGTTCAGCCGCTGCCGCATAGAAGAGAACAGAAGAGAAAGGGCAATCTGACTAATGCATAGCAGAGAGTGCCTGTCGCGAAAGCTTGAGTGTAGCGATGCTCTCCGCTCATCAATCGGAGAGGACGCCTCCTGAGGTCATTGCATCAATGCCGGAAACCAAGTTGTGTTTGTTCACCTCGAATCCGCAGACTGCAGCGCTCTCACGCAGCGAAGACTGGTAGCGTTCTTTGCCCTCTCTAGCTTCTGTGCCTTTCACGGTGATATCTGTTTTTCATCCCTTGTAACCCTCTCTGTCATCCAACCGAACATTCACCGCCTGTTCTCCGAATTTCAAGTCCCGCATCAGCCCACATTCCAACCTTAGCTCCTTCTCATCGTATCATCAGCATCCTCATTATAATTGGTAATCACCATCAAAACCATCATGCTCAGCCCACTTTCCAACCTTAGCTCCTTCTCATCACATCATCAGCGTCCTCATTATAATCTTTAATCATAATCAAACTCATCATGAGCCCTGTGTCCACTGCAGGACGAAAACGCCTCTTCAACTGATCTCCAATTAGCATGGTTGTGCTTCTTTAGCCTGGCCTCCCTATCCCAAAAAATATCCGAATCCCCGCTATACCCCGATTTGCTGCGGTCCCTCTCTGCGATTTGCTTCTTTTGGAATCCACTCCGTTACTCGCCAAGCGACAATCCATTTGTGCACCTTGTTGATGGTTTCTTCTAGGGCAACTCGACCTGTTTCTCTAACTCGCGCCGCCCTCATAATCTCTCTGTGAAATTTGCCCGTGTATTTAACAATTCCATATCTTGCTGTGTGTTCAATCTAATTTCAAGCAATTTCGTTCGGGGCCAGTTTTCTGCTCCATGGATACACGAGTAAAGGAAAGATGCACTTGTTCTGCCCTTTCATCTTGAAGGATACCAACAAGCAGTTCGCTCTCTACGACCTGAAACTGCTTGTCAAATGCACTCCACCCATCCTCCTGCTAAAGTCGGTATCAGGTTTCGAACACACGTTCACTAGTTTGCCTAACCACAAAACCAGTGAGAACAAGCAAGCAGTAAATGAGGCAGGAAAATAAGTTAACTGCATTTGTATAGAAGGGTTACGGTTTAGGGGAGTTGGTTCTTCATGCTTTTGGAAATTTTTGCGCCCGCAACACACAAAACATGCAGAAGACAGTTCATGCGCCTGCATGTGTCCCTTTCATGTCCTGTCTGTTGCGTGCGTGCAAATTTCCAGGAGCATATACTTGGGGTGTTTACTAACATAGCAGCCGGTTGCAGTTTCTGACTCCGCACGCAAAGCCTAACACGAGCCGCAATACGGGACACTGCGTTGGAACTCCGCGTGCCCCAGCCGCCTTCTCCGCATTCTCCGCAGCTGACTCATTCCGCGCGCATACGAGAGACGCGATTACGTACATCCGTAGAGA
This sequence comes from Amblyomma mixtum, assembly GCF_055824585.1. Classification (NCBI taxonomy): domain Eukaryota; kingdom Metazoa; phylum Arthropoda; class Arachnida; order Ixodida; family Ixodidae; genus Amblyomma; species Amblyomma mixtum. The sequence continues at coordinate 65,099,372 of NC_143019.1, forward strand.
GGAGCGTCTTTCGGGCCCCGCGGTTCTATTCCGGGCAGCGGAGGGCAAGGAGGCTTCAGTGACGTGACGTGCCCTCGACATTCACTGCTGATGCCTGCTAGACCCTCTTCGGTCGTCCGGATACGTGTGTGTGTGTTTGTACTCACACTCCGACTTGCTAAAGCCAGCGTGCGATATCGAAGAGAGAGCGACGGAGAATGTTTTCGCGCTAATGGATTTTCTGTCTGGTTGATCGTTTCCGTCAGCGATGCGTTCCCTTCTTGCCCCATCCGTGGCCTCTGCCCATTTACTATTTTTTCTCGCTTTCCAAGCCCGTTTTTCCTGTGTTTCAAGCGCGTGTCGCTATTACGTCACATCACTGTCCTTATTTTTTCTTTTTTTTTCCGCGCAGGTGATTACGCTAGTCGAAACGTCGTTCTTGGCAGCGAAACACGCGAGTAGGAATTATGCGTGGACCATAGGAATGTGTTAAGTTTTGCACCAACGGGGCTTGCAGGGCGCTAACCAGGAAATAAGGCACGTTGTAGCATTGCCGAAGATTGTCATGACGGAAAGCTCTCGCGTTGGCCTCTTAGCCACCTTTACAAAATATTGCTTATGCAGTCTATAGATAGTCTATGGACTATATGTTCGAATTTTCGTGAAGTCAGGCAGGATGTTATCCGTGTTTTATAGTTTATGGTTTGTGTGCTTTACGGGGATTTAACATCCCAAAGCGACTGAGGCTATCAGGGACACTGTAGTGAAGGGCTCCGAAAATTTCGACCATCTGGGCTTCTTTAGCGTGCACTGACACCGCACAATACACGGGCCTCTATAATTTCTCCTCCAAAGAAATTCCGCCGCCGCGGCTGGGATCGAACCCGCGTCTTTTGGGTCAGCAGCCGAGCACCATAACCACTGACCCACCGTGGTGGCAAGTTATCCATGATTTGAATTTGGCAGGTCTACTATAGCTTTCATGGCCTAATTACGGAGTAGAGCGCGACATACGAGAGGATTTAATTCCTGCATGGTCTCGAAATTCCAAACCAGACATTCAGAAAGTAATTTCCGCGTGCGTGGTAACGTTATTGTTCTATTATAAAAGGCAGCGTTGTGCTACGGGAGTACTTGACCACGTAATTAGTGAGTACTTTTATCTCTCCCCCAACCCCCGCCCCAGCGTTCTTCAAGGAGCCGTTCGTGCAATTCGCCCTAGCGCGTTGCCCTTGAGTTCTAGCCTTAGTAATTTATTTCCATCCAGCGGCACTTGTAGCCTTCAACAGCTCTCAGCCGTGTGCCCTTGTCCTTCATTTTTTCACTGCACGACCAGATTAGGCAGTGCTGCAGTGAAAAGCAGGTTGCTGACGTCATGCGTCGCTATCACCCCCCCCCCCCCCTCCTTATTTTTTTTGTTATTTCGTCTTGCTCTGAGCGATGGTGTGCGGCCCTCATTGCACGAATTTGGCACAGACTCCAAGCATCAGCTGTGTTGGTGAGAGAGCAGACTGTTTCACAGTGCCTTGGTGCCTTGAACATCAGGCCGGGCATTGACCGGTTATTCGACGCGAGAAAAATGCTGGGCCCAGCGCCAGTTGATGCGTCGCGCGTTCCTCGGGAACGCGGTCCGCTTTGCGGAGAGTTTGAGTTTGAGAGCTCATGGGGAAGTGAGAAAGAAGAGGAGTGAAGAGCAGAGGTGTATATGCCAACCACATATACGTAATGTCCGCCGCATTGCGCCCTGCGCTGTGCCTAAATTTAGCGGGTCCGCCGGCCAACAGTCAGCCGGCGCGCCAACAGCAGGTACTGCGTACCGCTTTTAGAGCATTCCGCTCGGCACTTCGTCGCTATGTAGCACCCATCTGGGATTCCTGGCTGGATTCGCTGTCTGCCGGCGATTATCACGCGCAATTTTTAAACAGTGTGCGCCCATATTTCGCGAGGCGGGAAGGTGTCACTTCTCGGTTTGAGCTACAGATCAAGAGATCATCCTGCTCGTTTTCTGTTTATCATCATCATCATCATCATCATCATCATCATTTATTTACCCTTAAGGGCCCTTGGCTTAGGGCATTACATAAGGGGGGGGGGGGGACCAGTCGTTTCATAATGAGTGGTCGGTAAAATCAACAAGAAATACAAAGTACAGGGTTCATGGTCAACATTAACATTATCAACATTATCAAAATATTAACATGAGAAAGACACAGCAGCTCAAGAACAACTTGGAGAGAGATAAGAAAAAAAACACACACACATGCACACACTCAAAAACAGGACAAAATAACTCAGCCCTTGAAATGTGATGTTAATAACTGCCTGAATTTATTTGGCTCTGTTTCAATAACTATGAAATCGGGTAATTGACGTTGCTCGTGACGTCAGAGTGTGTTCTTGCAGGTGTTTAGGACTGACATAAGAGAGGAGAAAGTTGGCTCTGGTTGCACACGTGGTAGGCAGAACATATAAAAAAGGATCATTGAAAGCAAGAAGAACAAGCCAGCGTTCTTTTAAGATAACGAAATCGATTTCAACCGCACTGCAGCATAGCCGGGACCGACGGAGGTTCATGTTTGGAGACGGAATTAAAGGATTTGTTTTTATGCGATGGCCGCGGCTGATTCAACAAGGGGCTAATTGGAGATTCAGGGGAAAGTCCTTCCTTTATCAGTGGACTTAATCTCGCAAATGATGACGATCACATTTGCGATTCTTCTGTTATACTTGAGATTCATCTGTTTGTATGTGTCACGTTGCAGTGCGATTTCTTTCGAACTCATGTTAGCTTTTACCAAACGCCTGGGAACTGCCAGAGCGAAGAATAATCAGTGGTGCATTCGGGTTCCCTTTTGATCCGGCACTGTTTGTCGGAGCTCTAAGAACGCCTATCCATTATGCCGGCCCCGCGTTTGTTTGCACATAATTCACGAAGAGGAACAGCCAGTTTGTAGAAAATAACGACATTTTTCGTTTGTCTGTACATCCTTGGTGCTTGTTATGTCGTACACGGCCACCCTATGCATTACCGTTGACGTTCTCTCTTTTTTTCATTCATTCGCAGCAGTTTTGTGCGTTTGGCCTTCGGCTGTAATATGGTGCTGCCTAAGGATGGCCAGTGCGAAACGCGGTGGCTGCCTGACTTTGGGGGGGGGGGGGGGGGGGGGGGGGGGGCACGCTGTCGATTTGGTGATGATTTCAATATTTATTTAATTTATTTGCAATACTGTGCATCTAAATACGATATCGGGTAAGGTGGGGAACCATTTTAATATAAATTTGAAAATACTTGTATCCGACTGTAGCTGTCGTTCATGCTAGCAAGCATGCTGGTAGTAGTCAGAATACTTTACGACTGCAAAAAAATAGAAGCATGTCAGCAGGAAGAACGTAATGAACCAAAAAGACTTAAATACTCGTGTTCATTGAGGACCCGGCCAAGCAAGCCATCGCCGCAGGCCGGGCTGCCAGCGTCATGAGCCTCCGGGACATGAACGTTTGAGTGCAGTGGAGCCGTGCGGGGGCCCAAGGACATATGTGTCCAAAACTCCCTTGTTCTAAATAAAGTTTTCATCATTATCACCATCATCATCAGCAGCAGCAGCATCGTGTTCATTGTAACTGTACAGCGGTCCTCAGGGCTTGCTCTGTGCGATGCCCATTTGACGTATACAGCACTCAAGAAGCAGCAAAATGAGTGTATAAAAGTTCCCATCATCTCTTGGGTTTAGTATCAGCTCGGTACCCAAACACACGACGTCGTATAAAAAATTCGAACCATGTAATTCGTTTTCTTTATCTGGTAAGTGCAACCAGATGTGTCCCGAAATGTTCCATGCACTTTCAACTATGCTCTGTCTCGAGCGATGTTTTAGCAGTGCTGTGGACAGTGCACATATGCACACATTTTGCGATTTATGATAAGGCACAGAGCAGAAAAAATTATTTACTTGAAGTCATTCATGTGGCGGTCAGTTCCATCTTGCACATTCGTGTCGACCCAAAAGCGCTTAGCAGCGGTTTGGTTCCAAAGTCACTTTGCTCAGTTTGGGTCACGGAATAAGACAGAAAGTAGCGCCGACTACGCTGCTAAGAGGGAATCAATCTCGCTTTATTGGAGAAAGCATGGTGGAACATCTGATAGGCGGCGCTCGGATCTGGCATTGGCTAAAGTCCGCATTGACTAGCGGCCCAACCATTGGCACTGTTAAGAACGCTCCCACCAGTCCCACCTAGTGTTCCTCTACATGCTCCCAGGAACACTCTAGCTTCGCCTTCGTCTGCTGTGCCGCTGGCATTTCGCTTAACGGCAGTGTCGACAGGTGGCGCGTTGACGTGGCTATTTCTAGCTATTTCAGGTGTACTCGTACTCAGTCTAGTGATGCAAAACTATCGGAAAATTGATTATCAATAGTATCGATAGTTTTTGAAACTATCGATAGTGTAAAAAAAACTATTGATAGTGCTACTATCGATAGATCATCGATAGTATTATCGATAGTAGTATCGATAATATATCGATAGTATTACTATCGATAGTCTATTATCGATAGTAATGCTATCGATAGTGTTACTAGCGATAGTACCGCTGTCGATAGCAAGACTATCGATAGCGAAACTGCCGGTGGTAAGACTATTGCGTAGGCCGCGAAAACGGGCGAGTCCTGTCGTTACTAAGACCATCATCTCCATACCACACACTCAGGAAGCCAAGTTTAGGATGCAGTGGGTACGCGTAGTTGATTTTATAGAATCGATAGTGCTATATATAACAAGTAGTATCGACACGGCTATCGATAGTACTATCAACAGAACTATCGAAAGTACTATGAATAGTACTAACAATCGATAGTACTATCGATATAGCGCTATCGATAGTATCGATGGTAAAAGGACTATCGATAGTTCAAAAGTGCCTTAACTATCGATAGTATCGATAGTACTATCGATAGTTTTGCACCACTAACTCAGGCATACTGTGGCTATGAAGTGGAAGCTACGAGGGCGAGACGCAAGACTTTCACAAGCGCGCTCTTATTACGCGCACACGAGGGACAGAGATAGGCGTTGAAGCCGGTTGCGCGCTTTTAGCTTCTACAGCATATCCACTGAAAGCTGTTATCGGCCTTTCACGACCCTCGGGACAACCGGTTTTCCGGGCTGTGGGGAGAACAGGGGGGGGGGGGGGGGGGGAGCTTACTACGAGCACAGCCCAGGGTCCAATATGACGGCGCCCATGGACCTCTTTTTGAAAAGGTGCAAAGGAGGATAGCGAAAAGAAGAAATCGTGCGCAGAGCCGCGTCGTCGTGCTAAGGGGAGCGGAAGGAGAGAGTACAGCTCAAAGCCGCGTGCCTAAGCACGCTGGGCGCACCTATATATACCAAATTATGTCTGCCGATTGCATTGCAGATCGCTGGCAACACCCCGGCGAGAAGAAGTACTGGCCTCTGAATGAATGGTCGCAGTTTGGTATGTGTGAACACGAGGGTCTATTCTTTGTTCGGAACTCTGCTTCAAAAAGCCATCGCCGGGCAACCTAACCAAACCTAACCTAACCTAACCCTAACCTAACCCTACCCTACCCTACCCTACCCCACCCTAACCTAACATAACCTAACCTAACCTAACCTAACCTAACCTAACCTAACCTAACCTAACCTAACCTAACCTAACCTAACCTAACCTAACCAAACCTAACCTAACCTAACCTAATTGAAGGTGGCCGCGTCCGAGCCTCCGACCCTGCTCACATGTACTAGTGCAGCGGTCGTCAAGTGAATCAAGAAACATAAAAACGGCGCTAGAGTTTATTTAAGATCCTCTGAATTTTTTCCCATACGTGTATCTCTGGGGGCCGCAAACAAAGCACTGTCTACCCTGCTGAGCGGCGTTAGCGAGGAGCATATTGTCATGTTTTCGCCCCTCTCATCACGTTCGGGAACGAAGGGGGAGGGGGCATACAAGCATAGCGGTTACAGAATAAGTAGCCACTCATTAGGTGGACATCGCACTCCAGAAAATGTTTCCCTTGAGTGGATTCTACCGTAGAGGGAAAACTTTATGTAAAAAAAATACACGCAGAATTCTTTATTAATACCTGGGCCGGTGCCGTGTTTGGAGGGCGGGGAGAGACAATGTTAAACTTTTGTATTTAATATATTTACATTAAATTTCTCATTTCACTTGGATGCCCTTTATATGCTTTCTTCCTTCGCAGACTGGTGTACTAAGCTGACGTGGAGCATGGTCGTGGTAATTTCGTTCACTTAGTATTTACTTCTTTCGGGCCAGAACCAAAATTCAGCTAAGCAGCATCTACCTGCACGGCAATGGACGCCACGGCGTCCATTGCCCTTTCTGTTTTCTGCCCACTCTCTGCGGCGACACGGCGAAGCGTTCGTTCGCCGTGCTCTACGTTGAATGTTCACATTTCATCACATGCTTCCAGGCAAGCAGCTCTAAATCATCTCTGCAGGCTTACTTTCCCACAGCGCACAGCCAGGAAGGAAGGCTCGAGTTCATTGCATTACCCGCGGTCTTTTAGCGGTTGATTTGAGGAGGGGGAGAGAAGGGAGAGAAGATAGCAGTACTACAGCCATTTGTCTCGGGCAAGAATTAACGGCTTCGCCACCGCAGCGGAGTGGGCAGCGCACTAAATACCGCGGTCTGCGGCGTGTGGACAAACCGGCCGTGCAGCGCGTGTCACAGCAGTCGGGCGTTGCGCTCCGAGAACAGAGGCAGGAAGAAGGGTGCTGCCGAGCGCAGGCCATTAACGGTGGCGCACGCATGCTTTCCCACGTCGTATGTGGTCATTGCGGGGATGCAGACGCCCCGAGGGCGCCGGTAGGAACCGTTAGCGGGAAGGCCGGCTGCTCGTGTTGATTATTTGGATGGTGTCACAGTGTCCACGCTGACATTTTACCAGTGAAGTATTCCCTCCTCGATACTTATTCCCCGGCTAATCGGTCCATAACAGTTCTTTTAACAGGCGTGGTTAATATCATTAACATAATATCAATAACATTAATATGATATTATGTTATATTATGACATTATTATAATAGCACCGCCGCGGTGGCTTAGTGGTTACGTCGCTCGGCTGCTAGCCCGAAAGATGCGGGTTCGATCCCGGCCGCGGCGGCTGAATTTCGATGGAGGCGAAATTCTAGAGGCCCGTGTACTGTGCGATGTCAGTGCACGTTAAAGAACCCCAGGTGGTCGAAATTTCCGGAGCCCTTCACTACGGCGTCCCTTATACCCTTAGTCGCTTTGGGACGTTAAACCCAATGAACCAATGAACCAACCAATTAATATTATAATATCATTAACAAAGGGGGTTAATGATATCCTAGTTTAAATCAAGAGGAAGAAATGGGCGTGGGCAGGGCATGTAATGTGAAGGCAAGATAACCGCTGGTCCTTAAGGGTAACGAAGTGGATTCCTAGAGAAGGCAAGCGTAGCAGGGGGCGGCAGAAAGTTGGGTGGGTGGATGAGATAAAGAAGTTTGCGGGGATACAGTGGCCGCAACTGGCAAAGGACAGAGTTAATTGGAGAGACATGGGAGAGGCCTTTGCCCTGCAGTGGGTGTAGTCAGGCTGATGATGATGATGATGATGGTTAATATCATAAGGATCCAAAGCTCTCTGCAAGGTCTCGCACGGCTGATGTCCCCCGTACCTTCTTTAAATGGAGGTGGCGCTGCGAGGCGCCTGTCTCTAGCAGCATCGGAAGTTCTAATAGCTGGCGACCTCTATAATTTTCATGCTTTCATCACTCCGAGGTTACCAAGTGTGATGAAGCAAACATTCGCGCTTTGATTGGCATACTCAACAATTCTGGGCGAAAGGCCTTTTGAAAGAGAAAAAGTTTATGAACGGAAATACTTATATATTGTAAGAATTCATTATAACAACCAATATATCCGTAGATCCTCCGTCGGCAGACTTGCATTTTCTTGCTGCTAACGTTTTTGCGATCGTCAAAAGCGTTCCCCATTGGTTCTCTATGGCAGTCTTAGCTACTCGATGCGAGCGATGCAAAAAAATTAAAAAAAAAGATCTTGCTGCACATCGGAAGAATGGAATATTACGTTTAAAATTTTTCATAAGAGTGCCTTACAATATTCCAATACTCAAAATTTTTCTCTATCAATGTTGGACATGCTGCAATGCGGAGGGGCGAGAAGCTCGCGAAGGCAAAAGATGCGACCGGTCTGGGCTCTCGAGCTGAAGAAAATGGAGGGCGCATATCCTTTACAAAAATCTGTGATGAGTGGCTAATTTAAAATCAATAGCTTTAATCATTCATCACACTCATTGGGCATTTGTGAGCACATCTGAGTTGAGTTTATGATACACTGGCGAGGAAAACCCCTCCGCGTTTTGTATTAAAGCGATGTGTTTTCTTCAGTTCAGATTGTCTTTGTTTTGTGGTGTATTCATGTTAAGTCCATGACGCATTCAAACTAATGTTTAGTAAAAAAAAACGTCATGAATACCTTTTTCAACCATCTCTTCGACACGACGTAGAAACTGGGTAATGATCTCTCAAACTGCTCTAAATATCCACAAAACTATAACATGGGCAACTTTCACTGCATCGTGGAAGAGTCCAGGACCAAACCTGTCAATCATTAGGTCAATCTGTTTTCTAACACAGGGTACCGCTACGTCTACAAATATCAGGAAACTAGCGGGATTTCAGAACAAAATAGTTTGAGTAATCTCAAATGCTGTGAGAGATCACCATGCATATCCGTTACAGCAAAAATTTACTTTAATTAAGATCAGTAATTTTTACAGTTATCGTTTCGGCCAAAACGTAACAGCAATTTTATAGCAAGATTAGCGACATCCGTCTGACTTCATACACCTATCCGATTCGACAACCGAAATATTGGCAGGTTAGCTCAAGCAGAACAAACTACGGCGACCCCATGATCAGTTATTAGCTTCCAAGAATACTAAATGGCTTTCTCCGAGTGGGCACTGATGTAATAACCATCTCTGCTAGACAGTTTCATAAACTCTTTAGTACGAGTAAAATGGCTAACACAAATGCAGTCGAACCTAGTTATAACGAAACGGTTTACAACCAAATAATCGATATAAAGAAGGAATGACGATTCTTCTTGGAAGCTCGGTCAACACAACTAAACTACGGCTATAACGATGTAATCTTCGGGCCCTTCAACTTTGTTATAAAGAGGTTAAACTATAATGTAAGTGCTGTTCGTTGTTCTTCACTTTTTTTTTCTGTGTGTCCCTTGTAAATTAATGTAATTAGTGGTTATGTGACTCACAAGTGTTCTGTAGTTTTCACTAAATTTAGATGCGCGCTCATGGTAACATATATGTCTTGTCTGTTGTATAATTCAAAAGTTGTTTTTGTAAATCATATTTTTCACTGTGTACACCATCTCTGTCCCTGTATTATACGGGGAATGGGACCGTGTTAAGCTGTCTAAAACAACCGCTTTTTTTTTCTCATCCTCCCATTTTCGTGGTGAGCACAAAATAAACATTTTATTTATTTTGAAACAGCTTCCAGTTGCACTTTGAAAGGAACAGATAACAAGAACATATCAAAGAGGGTTTTACAATTCAGCGGAAATACATCTCACACCGAACACTGCCCTGATTCTATCTCCTCTATACCATGGCGTCAAGTTCATACACTGGCAATGGAAGGCCTCCCGACACTTGTTAGCGGGGAGTTGTTAATAACCAGAGTTTTGTAAAAATATTGTGGCCTCAGGATACATTGTCTGGCAGGTACAAAACAACACATTTAATTGCAAAGCTTTGGTAGTTGATGCACATCATTACTAAGCGAGAATTTGCAAAAACATTTAAGGATGGTACTTGAAAAATTATACTGCTCTGGTGTCTCGCTGCATCATGACTTGTGCTGAAATATTGAATTTTTTTTCCATCGGAAAATATATTGTAAAAATTAAACAAGAGTATACGTGGTTGGTCTGATGGATAAATTACATGCAAGAAGTCATCAAAAACCTATGATCTCGGCATGATAAACTTGCACAGCGTATGTTGCCTTTCTGATTAATTCCTGATGATTCACCATGACTATATGCTGATATCAAAAATTCAGCGGCCATTCTTGTAAGAGATTGTTTGTGTTAGCTCCATAAGCGTCTAGTTGTCAATAGCCGCCGGTACTCGCCGCAGAGGTAGTCTGAGAGAATTTTCATTACTTGCTATATTTTCAGGCTACACCTTTCGGCTGTGTAATGCTGGGCCTCACCGTTCTTCTATCACTCATACATGACTGCCAGGAACAAACTAACGTGAATTGCACAGGCACGCATCCATAGCGCCCTATCGGAACAGTAACCGTAACGCTTTACGGTAAGAGTATGCTAAAATGCTGAACGCCTTACGTGCCTAAGGATTCGTGAAGATACCAAGCCAGGCGCATTTTCACCCTTGTTAGCGGCTCTCGAAATTCAGAAGGCACGCGTAAGGACGGCGGCTGATTGCAACGGAGATGTGCTGCGTACACGCCTGCAAACTGATATTTCACCTTGTGGAGATGGAAAGCTTGAACGAGCAGGTGACAATCCACGAGGATGCAGCACCGAAGGCACGAAGACCGCAGCAAAGACTGACTGGGCAAGTTTTCACCAAATGCTGGTATGGTATGGTATGGTATGGTATGGTATGGTATGGTATGGTATGGTATGGTATGGTATGGTATGGTATGGTATGGTATGGTATGGTATGGTATGGTCCGGCACGGTATATGTGTCTTAATGTCCCAAAAGTACACATGGGCAATTAGGGACGGCTTAGTGGTGTGTTCCGGATTAATTTCGACTATCGGATCCTTTAGTGCGCATTGCCTCCGCGCAGTTCATGGCCGTCGCTTTGTACACCATCGATATGTGGCCGTTGCAACCGGATTCGATACGCGAACTTCGCCTAGTAGCCGAGCGCTATAGCCACCCGATACGCGGCTTCGTCACTTCGTTGACGCCAGATGCAACCACAACGCAGGATTTTCTGCCACGCATGCTCGCAGTAGTGGTATACAGGAATGTTATATCGTAATAAGTCTCTGGCCCTAACAGCTCAGGAAGACCTGTGTTCAGCTACCAGGCTTTCAGAATGGAGCATGGTAAGACACATTGCTTTAAACCAAAACGCTTTTGCAACCGTGTTAACAGCGTCCGCAGGGAAGAGCGAGTCCGTCTCCATGACCAGTGCACGCAACTAGATACGCGTCGGAATTAACGCAGTGCATTAACCGCGGTAATCCGAACCAGCAGTGCCTGTCTGCTTCACAGAACACACTTCGTTGTAGGTAAACGCGTCAGGTTATACCAGCGGCAGTCGTAATGGTTTTTTCCAAGTGCAGCGACGAGTGCTCCCGTCTTCCTCGTTTTTCCTTCGCTGCTTACCTTTTCATCGAAAGATTTTTTTTTTTAGGCTGGCACCTGTCGCGTTGGACGCACCTGACCCAGCGGTGCGTTCGATCATGCCGAGCCGTCTCTTCGTTCGCGGAGAGTGGGCTTCCCAGAACCGATGAGGCAGAATCGTTAATGGCTGTGTCCGGCCATTGGCTGCTCCCTATAACTCCACCGTCGAGATGCGTCTCTCGTGAGCTCTCGTTCGTTTGTTTTCGTTTCATGCTCTATCGTGTTGCCGCTGTACTCGCGGGTGCTGCTACGATGATTGCAGTTGCGAGAGTTTTCTTGCTCGTTCACCCACTCCCCTTCCCTTCGCCCTCCTTCCCCACTCGTCTATCACGGTTGTCCCCGTCGCGGCTCTGTTTACACGGCCCCTGTCTCTACTGCTTTGGGTAGTACGTGCCCCTACGCTCGGGCGCGTTACTCGAGAAAGATACCTTGTATTCCTCTACCGTTTACGCCCTTCTCGGCTCGCTTCTGCAGCCACTTGTCCGTAGTCGTGCCTCGTCCTAGGATCTGTCTGGGTGCGGCTGCGTTACGCTTGTATGCACGATACATGTTTTTGAGCTAAGATCCACCTGTGAAATAGAAAAGCACAGTCTTGTACTGCTGGACGTTTGCTCGGGTACAGGGTCCTCCAAAAGTTCCCAGGCCACAGGGTCTGCTTTAGAGCGCTATAGTTGGGCAGCTACGACAGCCCTGGAGCCAGAAATCTCTGTAGAGGATAGTAGAAGTACTATTCTCACCTCTGAGAACCTTGATGTCTTTTATGCTATCCTAAGTGGCAGTATACGCCGCTTGAAAGCAGACCCTGTGGCCTGGGAACTTTTGACGGACCCTGTACATATGTGCTAGGTTCGCATCTGTCATTTTCGTTTACTTTTTATTATGTGTGCGGCGTCGCAACGAGCTGCCAAAAACAAGTTCGAGGGGGCTAGCTTCCGAGCGTTGAATCTGTAGCGCGAGATAATCGATGATGATGATGATGATGATCTTAAGCGCGTTCATGCGAACGTCTTTGTTGTTGTTGTTGTTGTCCTCTGTTGGTGTGGCACATACCAGCAGTGGCGGATTGGCAAGGGTGCCTTGCACATTTAAGCAGTTGTGAAACATGACTCATTTAAGGTAGAAGAGGTTAAATTTTGTGTTAAAGAAAATAATTTCGAAAATTATAACTAAGAAAGGAGTCTCCCTCACACAATGGTGAAATTATGCAGATAATCACACACTGGTTTTGGCCATATATATCCCCTGGCACTCACCTCGAACGAGAGAATGAGCGGAATAGAAAGAGGAAGCGCTAATCGAGCGAGGGGAATCTGTAGATAATCTACAGATGCTCGATTCACTCCATGTCAACTCACCTATGTCGATAGCCTTGCTGTAGCACCGAAATGGTCAATTGTAAAGTTCTACATGTTCACAGGCGAACAAGGAGCAAACGTTTCTATACGACAGACTGCACCTGTTCGTTTTAAGGAACGTTCCTTGCAGTCGCTTAGCCAACGGTCGCTGATGCCCTAGCTTTTCTCTATCGAATTCATGTTCCATTACTTCACTGGCTGTTTATTTTAAGACGGTTTCGCTCATCCAAAAAATCCGAGCTTCGAGCACATTTTTCCTTCATCGGCCTCCGTGCATGCAGTCGGAAAGTGGAGGAAGCTGCCGATTTCGATGTCATCTTTACATTTTCCCCGGCTTTCATTATCGTTAATGTCGTCTATACCTGAACATGTAAGACGAGGTGTTCGCAGCTATAACGGCGGCAGCATCACATACCAGGACGCCGGGGGATGATAGATATGCAAAAGAGGCTTGATCTTTTTAATCAAGAGCGAGACAAATCGAAACGGTGGCGATGGTGTGTCTAAGAGAGCCGGTTTTGCCAGACAGGGGGCGCGTGATCTCGTGACGGGAGACTGCTGTAGTGCTGGCTCTCATCTTTTATGACAGCCTCCCTTCCTCCACTCGACCCGCTGCACTCATTTCATGACACTCACGCAAACACAAAAGCGTGGAGCGCTCGTAAACAACCGATAACGTGGCCACTCGACCAATGTGTTACAGAGAAAGTCTGTATCCTTTGCTGTGTACCACACGGAGATTCCTTCGGGTTTACAGAACAAAGGATGCGCTCAACTGGACCGATCCTGCCACCCTAGTTTGACCACTGCACCTCTGCCATTGAAACTACAGGTGGTTGTGCCGTTCTCATCGCCAAACGGCATTGGTGGTAGGAAGCGACTTTGAAGCAAAAGTTGGTTAAATCAGTTGAGAAAATGAAGGAAACAAAGTCAAAGGAGCCCAAATATTCGACATTAGTACAGCTTCCAAAGATCTATGAACACAGGTAGTCTTTGCTCACACAGAGAGATACTCTTTGTGCACACAACAGAGCATAGCCCACAGACAGATGCTGGTGCAGAGGTGTCCTGAACAGAGTGCAGGTATAGTCATCGCACGATAATTACTTGCCAGTATAGTGATATTACTGCAGTGGTGTGCCTAATCTTCGTACGCTTCTCAAATGTGTGAAAATGCGTAGTGTATATGCCTCTGAAGTCTAAAAGTTGGCATTTTGCAACATTTAGGTTCGCAGTCCGCAAAGGAAAAAAAAAGCGTTGACAGCGCGACTTTTACTGTGATCTCTTTCCCTATGCTCGGGTACTCACCGGCATCACCACTACTGACGACTTCCGTGCTCGCTCTTTTATGTCCATGTAAGTCCAAAGCTGTCGCTTTTGTAGCAGGCCTACGGCATGACCCAGTTCAGGAACAATGGCTTGTGTGGAATGGGTGCTGTCTGCAAACACCAGCGTGGTTGTCTCCTCACAACCTCGCTGGCTAAATGCTCAGCGAACAGAAACCCCATCGTCGCTGCCTCTGCACTTGCCGCCGATGCGACTGCCTTGCTCAGGTAATGGACGAAACTTGTTTGGCCCGTTGGCCGGTTTGGCAGTGGCCGCTGTATACAGCGCTGAGATCATCGGTGAGATGTCCAGGGAGTCCTGTCCACTCAGGGCGTACTCACATATTTGAGGCTTAAGGAACAATCGACTGTAAAAGGAAGAAAATAAAAAATGAAGAAAAGAAAGCCTAACGGATTGGTAAACGCTATCAGCTGTCATTAGGAGCACCATCGCTGCCCAGAGGTTCCGGCATCGACCGCACGAGTGAACTCGGCACGATGAGTTAAGCACATAGAGAGACAAAGCGCAGGATTCGCTCGGTGTTCAGTACGCTCCGCTGGCACTCAGATACGTACGACGAAAGAATGAATGTCGCTGTTCCCTTCACCTTTGCGCAACTCGTGTCCGCGGGTAATGGAACTGGTATATGCCTCGTAACGACGGTATATGCACTCAGTGAAACACGTGCGTGGTAAAATCGACAATGCTAAAGAGACCTAATCAAACCGCCGCGTCCCGGAGAAAAATATAGCCACTTTCGGCGCTCACCCTCTCTTCGTATGGGGGATTCTGTGATGGCGATTAACGGGCGATCGATGCACGGATGCGTGCCTGCTTCCTTGAGGCGCGTCGTCTGTCAAGAAGCCCGCCCCACTGGATCCATGGAATGTAAACAACACCTTAAATCCAACAACAACGGGCTGCTGCAGTACAACCGCTCCACCACCAGTCCCCTCAGCGTCGACGTGGCTGGTTAAGCACGGACCGAGAGTCATCACTGAGCAGTTCCCGGTCGAGATCCCGATCGAGATCATGGTCAGGGGAGAACCTCACTCTCCTACTCCGGCCAGCCGCAACGACAGCAGCGGTCTAAGTGGAAGAAGAAGACAACCCAAGCCCCCACTACTAGTAATCGTGTGAGTTGGTCAGAAGTTGGAGTCTTCCCTGCTCAAAGATACCCCACTTGTCCAACAAGCTAAAACGCAGGTCACTGCACTCACACAACGCCTTACCCAGTCGGTGTCAGCACAAAGCCACACCCCTCAACACCTGCACAACCAGCCAAACCACCCACTCCAGCACCCTCTTCGAAACTACTAACACCGCAACTACCTTCGAAAGCCTTCAGGCTATGATACAACAATTCGCCATGCGCATGGATGCTCAATTCCAACAGCTTGTCACTAAAACTCTACAGACAAACAACAGGGTAGATACCCCCAGTCTTCACCTCCAACAGACAAACGCTATAGTTGAAAACCTCGGCATTACTGTAGAGAAACTGAAACACAACTACAAACCCCTCGGACTCGGATCCCGCAAGAGACCCGATGATACAAGCTATCCTCGAGCGAAAGTCCACTGGCGTATCAGCCCTATAGGAGGGGTGAGCGACTGCGACAGCCTAGGCGGCAACGATGTCTGACAGCCCACACGCATACAGGAACTCTTCTAATTGTGTAAGAGGAACTGTCCCTCCTATCGCAAGAAAAGCAGCTAGACTGAACTCTTTATTCAGGAATCTCCAACCGCCCCTAGAACGTCGTGTGTCTACAGAAAGGTGGTCAACAAGCAGCCTAGCTCAGCGGATACTACTCGGCATACATGACTATCTACCTCAGAGTAACTACGTTCGTTGCCAACACCGTAACTGTGGGAAATATCCTCCACTACGCTAACACACCACATCTTTCTTGAAATCATTCCACATAAGAGAGGTAAACCTCTTTTCGCTTAATATCTACAGTCCATCAAGTGCTAACAAAGACTTTGGCCCCATCATGCATGACTGCGCGCTGATGGCAGGCTCATCAGTTACTGTTAGTAGGAGACCTGAATGCCCCCCACAATGCGCGGGGCTGAGCTCAGGAACCTCAGCCTCTCACACATTCCAGAAGTCACGGACTATATCAACTTATGGGAGGATTGGAGATTATGGGAGGACTGGAGGATTGTCGGCACGCGGAGATCATCGTGATTCCCAAGCCGGGATTTACCCCCCACCTCCCTCACGCGTTGCTTGGGAATGCCCTAAGAGCGAATAGTCCAAACTCGCTTCCAAAATGACCTTGTGGATAACAGCCTGTTACCCCACACCATGGTCGGTTTCCGACCGAGCCTCTCAGATCAGAACGCCGTCCTACTCCTTGAGGTAGAAGTAGTAACCAGAACACCACTGGTAGAGGAGCACCTTACGCTCACGTTCGATTTAAAGGGGGCAGTTGTCAACGCCTCCCATGAGACAATCTTCCAAGAATTTACGATTTTAAACTGCGGGGCGCGAACCTTTAATTACGTGAAGGCATTTCTGTCGGAAAGCACCCCTACGATAGGAATTATAGCGAGACCCCCTCTGGTAAGTTTAACATCTCAACAAAAGTATTTCGCAAGGGGCCACTAAAGCTCATCTCCTCCTTAACAGCGCAATTTTAGGTCTTATATGCACATTGTCTCACTCTCTGGATAACTAAAAGTTCGTTATCACAACAGGACGAACCCCTTCAAGAGGCCGCTGCAAAAGTGGGAGCCTTCACAGCAAGGAGTAGACTACATTGTGCTCCCGAAAAATCCGTAGTAATTGGAGTCCGCGACCATAGCACAAATATTGGTGATAGCCCGGACCAAATTTGGAGGTCGCCATTGTTTCGGGCACGCTCAATTACAGTTGACGCATAAATTTTAGTCCAAATCGGGCAAGGCCATATTTGGGGGTTGTCCGGGCCAAGGTGAAGGCCAAAGGTGATGCCACCATGGTGGACATGCATAGTCACCATGGTGAATCCTGGTGGCTGTGGTATGCCCCTTGTAAAGCGTAGTTTCTCGTAAAATGATGCTGTCATACTGGCTTGTCAAAGTGAGCCAAGGAAAAAAATCGCACTGACACGGAGATCGACTTTTGCATCAGAGAGCTACACCTCTAAAATCTAAGCACAGCAGATGCTGTAGCCTGGCGCTGATTTGGAGACCTACATAAATAGAGCAAGATCTATCCTACTCAACCAACTCCCTGGCACCTTCGCCCGGTGTGACGCAAGTCGCGCATTTTTCCCCGTTTCGCGGCTGTGTGTGGGCGAGCCTGTGCCTTTAAAGACGACACACGCCTTACGAGCATTGGAAGCTCAACTAAACAGCGTATCGCTGGAAGGTCAGCTAAAGCTCACCAGCCAGGTTCGTGAAGCTGCTCGGGCCACTGGAGTTCTGGAATGAGGACCCCACTCATCTGATCGCCAAGCAACTCTCAAGACGTTTCTCAATTAAGTTTTTTTTTTCTGTCTCTTCTCTTCGTTATTAGTTTTGACCTGCCTACCGTTGGCTCTTGGCCATTCTAGGGTTCCTGGACCTATGCAGCCGGAGATAGTACAACGCCGGTCGCATTGGGTATCAAACACGCCGTTTGTTCTCCCTCTGTCCAGCTGTTCTTGATGAAATTGCTTCCCATGTAGCCTGTAATGCAATGGCTTTTCATTCAGCCTTTACCGACGTTATTAGGATTGAAACCACAAGGAGCTACATAAGACACGGTCTGGCAGCTGCTACAAAAGGAGTTTCGTGTACCAGGCAGCTGATGCTTGTTTTTTTATTGTTTGTTTATGGGGTTTAACGTTCCAAAGCGACTGAGGCTATGAGAGACGCCGTAGTGGAGGGCTCCGGAAATTTCGACCACCTGGGTTTCTTTAACGTGCACTGACATCGCACAGTACACGGGCCTCTAGAATTTCGCCTCCAAAGAGATTCTAGCCGCCGCGGCCGGGATCGAACCCGCGTCTTTCGGGTCAGCAGCTGAGCACCATAACCACTGAGCCACCGCGGTGGCAGCAGATGCATGAAGATGCATGAAGATGCAGGCAGCAGATGCATGAAAGCCAGCCAAACATGATTTTGGCGCAAGGTTGTTGAGCACGAGGACGCAGGATCAAATTCCGGTCGCGGTCGCCTCGTTACAGTGAAGTTATAAAGGAATGAGCACCATAACCACTGAGCCACCGCGGTGGCAGCAGATGCATGAAGATGCATGAAGATACAGGCAGCAGATGCATGAAAGCCAGCCAAACATGATTTTGGCGCAAGGTTGTTGAGCACGAGGACGCAGGATCAAATTCCGGTCGCGGTCGCCTCGTTACAGTGAAGTTATAAAGGAACACAGTGCTAAAGAAACAGGACGGAGGAGAACAAACACACACGCCGTTTCTTTAGCTCTGTGTTCCTTCATAGTGTTCAGTCACCAACGCCCCAAAAAGATACCTTAATCAAGGTGAAATGCTCGGCATCCCTTGGGCGAGCGATCGCAGTGCCCGAGAAAGAACCGCAAGTGGCAGAAAACATTGCAGAGCCCTCCCCCACGGAGCCTCTTTCTCTCTTCCTTCACTCACTCACTCCTTCACTCACGGCGCGGATGGGGTGCCAACCGAAAGTAGCAGAAGTAATTAATGGGCCTTTCCCTTCCTCGAAGCAAGTATTTCTTGTGGGTCTCACGGGTTGGCCAGGGCTATTAATTATTTCTACACTTCAGTGAAGCACTGTACACCTGTAATTGAGTTTGACTTAATCAATCGTTTTAGTCAGGTGTAAATTCAAAAACAAGAATATTATTAGATCTGCGACCTACGAACAATTGGGATTCTTGAACGAGAATATCTCCGACGTAAGTCCTTCTGTGTGGGTTTGAAATGAAAGGTGAGAAATACTCTGGAGGGAAAAATGACCTGGTTTAGCTTATGGTTAAGGATGCGAAGCATAGTCGGCAGGCATCGGTGAGACATTCTTGAGTCTGCAGTAAAACCATTTCTTCTGCGCGCTGCTCCTTTCGTTTCTCACGTTGCTTCTTCCGGTAAGCACGCTCCTTTACAAGGCGCTGTTCCCGCTGTTCAGGAGTTTCTTCAGCACGCATTTTCCGTTTGGTAGCATTTCGCCGCTCGAACCGAGTAGAAGTACTCGAAGCTTCATCCTTCACCTCGGCATCGGTTGTCGAACGCTGCCGTCTAGCTGCATACTGTGCACGTCGCTTGGCAAGCCGTACTTCTCGTTCTTCTCCCGTTCCCGTGGCTCTTTGCAACTTGCGCTTTGCGGTCTGGCGAGCCGCCCTCTGCCTGGCCGACATCTCGCTGCTCAACTGACTCAACGAGTGCGTCGCCTTTTGCGTGACTTCAGTATCTCCTAGCGGTAGGAGCGGGAGTTATAGCCGCCGGCGGAGGCTGCGCGTCCGCAGCGAGCGCACGAGGCCCCAGCTTTCACAGCTCTTGTGACGTCATATCACGTGGTGCGCCGATGAAGGTCAAGTGGTAGCTACGCGGCCGTGCGCGGCGCAGCAAGGAAGAGCTCGGTTGTGCGAGTAATATGCTTCGCATAAAATGTATGAACTAATCAACCGTCTCAATTAGCGGCTCATGGTGCTACCCAACTGTTGCTCATTGGCGTCCACGATTGGCCGGTCTTACTACCGAAGAACAGCACCACAGTGCGCTTTGAAACTAATGCGGTGCAGAATCAAGAACAGCTCCCGCCCTCGTATGCTAAGGAAATGTCTGCTGTCACATTAAACCAGCGTTTACAAAGCGCTGAGAAACGATGCACCGCATAAAAACTGCTGCCGGGTGAAGTCAGCCAAGAGGACGAAGCAGTTTGCATTAATGATTAGACGCATGTCCGAAATGGTCGAAGCCTTGGCCTGTTAAGTTGAAGCTCATTGTCCATACCCGGGGCAATGAATGCGCCGTATACGTCCCGGCTTTATTCGTGGCGTGCTCTCAATCCCCTGCCGGGTTTATAGAGTGCGTTAAACCAGCTCACGAGTGTGGAAGGTGTGGCAGTAGCGTCATTTATTTCTAACTTCGCTCGGCTGTCCACCCAGATTAGCCCGTAAACGTTTGGCTGAGTGCGTCGTAGCCTATACGAGCTGCTTTGAGAAGAAAAGCGGGTATGCGGCTTCGGGGACCCAAATCGACTCGTTGTCAGTCCGCTTGAGCTCTTTCCAAAAGTGGCGTCACACCTGGAAGGTTTTGCGAGATTGTGCCTCGCGCGGAGTGGTAAGGAAGGAAATGGAGTCCAGATAATTGTCGTAAAGGCTTCTCGGCGATGGACCTCGCTATCTTTACGTTCCAGATAAGGAAGGGGAGATATTCTGAGTGTACACCGCCGACAGCGACGCCACGATGGCGGGCGCGCACTGTGGAGACAAGCGTAAATAATTCGACTCGATAACGGCTTGACGGGCTCGCGGCCGAGGCCAGTGTGCATTAGTGAAGAGAAGCAGCCGCAGTATACCGAGAAAGGCAATGCGCAGTAACCGGAAGATTCTTCCCGGTGCAAGGCCTCGAGGTTCGCGGAAGTCAGGCTCGGTCGTTCCGTGTTGGCTTATTTGAGTCAAGGTCGTGCGAGTACTTTAAGCAGGTGATATTTTATGGCCGCTAAAAGGAAATAGAAAGAGGCTGCGTATAAGTGCTGGTTGTAAATACGTACCGATAAAGAAGATAATTCTCCGCAGTTTCCTCTCTCCATCCTGTGCGAAGTGATAGGGGAAGCTGCATTGCACTGTCCTCCCCACTGCCCTTTGCCATCATAGTGCCGACTCGAAGCTTCTCATTCTTCATGCCTCCATGGATTAGTAAGCTCACACAGCCCTTTTTTGAGAATTTCCGCGAAAATTCCTTGTAGCCAAGTGTCTAGGCCGCCTACATGGAGTTGGTATCTTAAAGGTGCACTGAAGAGGAATCTGAACTCGTCTTTTTGTCGCGGGAACTCAATCTACACATTCTGAGCATTCTTAGAAACTTCGATTTATTGCCCTGTGTGGCTGATTTTCCTAATTAAATCGAATTAACGTCCGCCTGCCGCCTTTTTTTTTTTTAATTCTCCCTCGTACGGTGGGCGGAGTCGACCAACACGTGGAGTGCCTTGCAGCCAGCTCCATGGAGGCTTTGCTTTCGCTTTATTTTGTTTTTTTGGTTTCCGTGAATAAATAGTTTCATTCGCAGATAATATAGCCGCCAAATAAGCCCACAGAAATAAAAATACGCGCGGACTATTTGCTTCTACGGACTACTACGTATTACTCCGCCGATGGTAGAGCGGGAAGCCGCCGCGGGACTGGCCGAAAGGCACTCGTCGTGCACTGCAGTGAAGTCGTGCACTGCACTATTCGGCGGTACTGCACATAGGAGACCACAATGCATGGCAGCATTGCATGTGCACGCGACGCGCTGTGTTTGTTTGCCTGGAGAGTTTCTGACTCACTGCATCTCTGTGGTTTGCATAATGTGCATGACTAAGAGGCGCCCGCCTGATGCGTTTGTCATGCAGCACGAACAATAGACTCGGGGCTAGGAGATTTCTGCACTGAAGCATTCGGCTTGCATGTACAGCATTGTCGACGCTGGATGAACAATGGGCATTTCGATGCGACGCCCAAGCAGCTTCACGTTGCTATGGGCGACGATTTTATACTAAGTCCTGAAGGCAGTGCGCGTGTCTTTCGAGATGTTTAGAATCTGGCCTTTGCATACGAGTCTTCGAGACATTTCATCTTTATCGTAATCGGGTCCTATAGGCGCGTCGTCAGGCGGTGTAATTTAGCTGGCTATCTTGCTTTGGACCTCGGACCGACGATAAGTTCAAATTACGTGCTGCTAAGCGACGTACTTTTTAATCGTGCAAACCTTCGTTTATTAGCGTCTTTTGCTTTTATCTTTGACCTACTGCAAGGCCTCGTACAGGGCACTTAAAGCGCGAAGGGAGGTAAGAAACAGTTACATATAAAATAAACTGATGAACCAATGTATAGAGCATGTAGAAAGAACATCAGTAGGAGTTGAATGAATAACATTTTGGGAAAGAAAACCTTAGTCCCGGATCGTTGGAACCAAAATAGAGTGCCCAGAGTAGTCGACAATGAAGGAAATTTCGCATGAGCTTAATGTACGGTCTTTCCTCTTGGAAATACTAACTATAAGACGTATGTAGTTGCCTCTCTCGAAACCTGTGTTCTTATGACCTACGTAGATTAGGAACTTAAAACGCAATTTTTCGGACAACCTTTTAATAAGAGTGTTTGGAGAGGTGTAAAGTCTTTAGCGAAATATATACTGCCCAAGAGATAGGCTGTGTGGCTAGTCACCGGTGGCCAACGCTCCAAGTCTCTGCACGGTGAAAGAGAACTTTTCTCATCGCCCTTGCGAAAGTATTACATCCATGGTATTACAGGCGCGCTTTGCACGGCTTAGAAGCAGACGCCTCGGGATATTTACTTTTTTACTAAGGTTGCACATGGCTAGTACTTCATATCCAGCCTGCTCAGCGAGCTCAGCTCCCATTGGGATGGCAACGACTCCAGCCTTCTCAGTCCATGCCCCGAACATTATGGGGGTAATCGTGAGAACGCGCCTCACTCTGCGGGAGCCAATTGCGAGCATCTGGCATATATGCATCCCTAAAACCAACCCGAAATGCAGAAAACAGCCTAATTACAGCAAACAACAAGCCGGCCTAGATTCATACGACGATATAATATGCTCTACATCACCCTCACCGCTGACCTCGAGAGCTTACCGAAACTGCGGCTGCGGCCGCGCGTGCCTATGCATTCATCTCGGTCGCCTCCGAGCATCGTGATCCTCCAACTGAGACGCGAGACGGGCCTTCCGTTCGGTGGCCGCTGCGTTTCTTTTGTCACAGCCTTCCCTCCCATGTGTCCAGCAGAAGGCGGCCACGGCCCATCCCAACAGGCCCCCTCCACTCCCAGCCCCCGGGGTGCCCTGATGTACGACTTCGTGCTCGCTGCGAGAGGGCGCGTGCGTTTGCTGCTGACTCGGCCATAGCCCCACGCGAAGATTCTCTGTGCGTATGCGGGATGACGCCAAGGCGGAAATCGTGCCGAGGTAGGTCTCCGATGCATTCGCAGACGAACGATTGGCGTGCCCACGGTGGGTGGTCGCGTGGGGAATAATTGACGGCGACGTTGTACCTGGCACGGGCCACGTCCTGGAAACACTGCGTGGTGCGATTTGGCCTGTGGCGGCCTGTGTAATGCTTGATCTTGGCACAGCTTTTCTGTCGATGCGGGGCAGTGCCAGTATACGCATCGTTTCTTTCTTCGGTATACGTCGGTGTTTTTGAGGGCGGTTTGGATAGAGGCAAGTGGATTTGGCATCGCTGCGGAATTTTTTGCGCTTATTATAGGGACAGGAAAGTAGAGGGAAACACCTATGGTAAGGTACAGTCTTTGTCAAAAGTAACCAGGCTGCATGGTTTGCTTCTGGCTCGTACAGTGGAGCCCTTACAGCTTCCCTGAAGCTGAAATGGTCGTTAAAGGTAAGGACTTGGGGTCTTCTTACCTTACAACACCTTTCGATCGTTAGTAAAGTCACAAGGCCTCCACTATATAAGCTAGAAGCAAACCATGCAGCCTGGTTACTTTTGAAAAAGACGGTACGTATCCACGTGCGCCTAGAATTTTCGAGAGTATTTCTCTCCCTTTATGCAAGCCACTACGGCTAGAGTTCATGCTATGTTCCTCCTTCGTAAAGAGCCCAAAAACTAAGCGTTGCATAATAAAGAGGTTCTTCAGTAGAAGTCCAAAGGCGGTCAAAATGTACAGCACCAGACGGTTTATTTTCGAACCACGTATCTAGGTACTTCGGATTCTGGAAGGCGCGGAGAACTGTCACCCATAACCCCCCCCCCCCCCCCCCCCCCCCCCCCATGCGTATTAGAGCTTTATAGCGAGGCGGAAAGTGCCGGAAGATATGGCCCAACATTAAACCGAGCAGTAGTAGCAGTAATAAATTTTATTGTCTACATGAGCAGGCAATATAGTTCTGGACAGCACTAGGCTGTGAACGAACTGAGTCAGAACCTTTCACAGAGTGGGTAATATCTTTGGCTTGCTGATGTATGTTATCACTTGAAACCACCTCGCGATGTCTGTTTCCCTTGTCCCAGCCATCCCGCTATTTCATTTACTACCTTCACTCTTTTCCTCCAAAGTCCCATCTCAAGGTACTGCGTATTAAACTCCCAGTAAGTCGTCGCACCAAATAGCCCTTCACAGGACTGTAGCTATATTTATCTAATTATGAACTTTGCCAAATCAACACCTTGTGTGATTCCAGAACCTTCGCGCCAGGCCTATCAGCACGTCTAAGTACAGCCTTTGTCAAAAATATACAGGCCAAGTGGTTTGCTTCCAAGCCGTGTAGTGCGGCTCTTAAAGGGAGGTTGAAATGGTTTTTCGACAATTCGAGGTTATTCGAGAATTCGAATCAATGAACCTTCTTGGTAATGCGTGAAATGTAGTTTTGCGCTAGCATTTAAAATGGCGACGCAATCCCCGATTAAAACCACGACGATTTTCAGGCTTCTCCTCACTGCGTTGGAGAAGTGCGAGGAAACTCGTGGTGACGTCATAACTGTCTACATTTTAGATGTCCACTGTCTTCGTCTACATGCTGCCATGCGACTTCCGATGCCGCCAAACAATGCTTCATGAGCTTCACCTTCGACGGCATTCTTTTTCGTCCTTGAAACAACCGCTTCTTCGCTGGAAACTTAGCGCGGCCGCACGTGACGTCATCACTGGGGCATCTGCCCGTCGCTGTGCACTGCAGAGAAGCCTGAACACCGATGTCCCTTTAATCGGTGATTACGTCACCATTTCAAATCGTAGCGCAAAAAGATTTAGCATGCTTTACCTGCAAGTTTCAAGCATTCGGCTCGGCAAAAATCATCGAATTCTAAAAACTATTCAGTTGCCCTTTAAGGACATTGGACAGTCCTAAGCATAGGAAGGTTGTGAAGTTAAGTTGCTCCCGCCTTCTTGAGAGTAGGGTCCTTGAGTATGCAAGAAAAGCCGCGCTGCAGGGCTGAGAAGCAGACCCCTTGGGCTGTATACCTTTGACAAAGATTGTACATTGTACACGAGAAGACGTCGCCCGCTCTCCGTCATCGCCGAGGCGTCGCTCGTTCATTAGGGCAGGGCCCAGCGGAAGATTGAGCGGAACTCCGCAGCAAGGAGCAGGGCGTCCGTCCGTCGTCGCCGAATCCTTCTCCTCCTGCTGCGCGGGCGCTGTCGAAGCCACTCGAGCACCGGCTGTGCACTTGCCCGTCGCTGGATCACTGCCTCGAGTTGTGTGGGCAGTGAAAGGATTGGACTGCCTCCGCACCGGTCAGAGCGGACGTCCGTTGCCTTCTTAGACCGGCGCGCCTACTCGGCGCTTGCCTCTCAACAAACGACACTCGGAAGGGCCTTGCGACGGAGAGAGATGCTCGCGCTTCTGTTTCTTGGGCTCATGAATGCCGTGCAGCACTCAGGAAGTTAGAGCTAGCGTCAGCTGATCGCGGACCAAGTGCTTGACCGGAATAATTTAAGGAGCGTATTTCAAATTTATTTTGTTGCGATTCTTATCATCCCAGCTCAAGCTACCCACACCCTCGCTCTTTGTGAGATGTGCGGTTGACGTGGATGGCGAAAAAGTCGAATTAGAACCAAAAAAAAAATGGGAAGGACATTTCAGCTCCACCTTAATAGCGTTAATGCGTTGATGCTTAAGTATGCGGCTCTGTTCACTCTCTGTTTCACATTCGTAGATCGCTGGAAGTCCTCGTACCCCTCCTGGCGCAGCGGTGCAGCGGTTAAACAATGCGCCATTGCCTTGCGATGGCAGGTTCTGCCACCGGTTGGACTCGTGAAACCGACAGGACAGCAGCTTGGGCATGTTGGTTATTCATTCTTGATGGAACAGCGCAAAACATCGGGACAGCGCTTGTCTCTTGTCCCGATGTTTTGCGCTGTTCCATCAAGAGTGAAACCGACGTCGTTCTTCCCGAGCAACCTCTCGCGACCAATCATTCGTTTAACTGCCCCACACCTGCCACAGCGGGGAGTTTGCTCGCAGTCCGGTGGGTAGGTTGTGATGACGTCACAAGGTCGTCGCAACCTGCCCTGAATGACTCAAGGTATCACAACCTCAATGGCTCACCACCTGGATGACTCAAGGTGAAACTGCTCTCTGCTTTCCAATCAGTAGGTAAACTTAATAAATTCGCAGAAATTGTTAACTATGCCTGTTCTAAGCAGGTGTTCAAAAAACAGGTTAAATATTGCTGAATGGAAATATATGCTTCCATAATTATAATGATATTTTATTGATTGGTTTGGTTTATGGGGTTTAACGTCCCAAAGCGACTCAGGCTATGAGAGACGCCGCAGTGGAGCGCTCCGGAAATTTCGACCACCTGGGGTTCTTTAACGTGCACTAACATCGCACAGTACACGGGCCTCTAGAATTTCTCCTCCAAAGAAATTCGGCCACCGCAGCCGGGATCGAACCCGCGTCTTTCGGGTCAGGAGCCGAGCACCATAACCACTGAGCCACCACGGCGGCCCATATATTTTATTGAATATTTTATATATCGTTTTTTATTCTCAATGTAATTATGTAATTTAGTTGGTGCAATCGCTCTCGTAGGACTAAACCTTCCATATTCTTGTGGAGTTTGTTGCTTAATGCTTGACCTCCTTTGTTTCATTCCGCTTTACCGACTGACAATTATTTTCTATGTTTTCTTTTAGCACAGGTATGCTAACCGATCTGCATATACTAAGAGCACACATTTTCAATTTGAGCGGTATCCGCTTATTCTGTGCAAGATTTCTTCTTTTTATAGATGATTACTCATTATGTCAGAGTGCTACCTGAGTGCATTTTTTGTACAATTAGTTAACATTGATTGCAATCATTCTGTATTATTCTGTGTTTGCTGTCGATTCTGTACACGAGCGGGCTGGGACCTCCGTCAGGTACTCAAATGCCTTTAGTCCCAGCCTCTCCTCGTACCTCGTACCTCAATGGTAAACAAAATAAATGCTGCAATCCTGAAACCATGTGACCTAGGCAGCCCACGTGTCACCTAGGCCGCTTCCCTCGGGATATTTCGTGGATTTCTCGTCCACGCCTATCGACGCCAGTCTTGACGATGACGGCGGCTTTTGCCTTTTGATAGGCAAGTGTTGAGGTGGTGCCGCTAAGCGATGTCTGCGTTGAAACTCTGTCTTGCGTGGCTTCCACCAAAATGTCACCAGGACGGTTGATAACAGGCTATGTTCATGTGTGTTATCGCAAATGATGTGGAAAGAAGAAGGACTGGGTTAACTTTGAAAGGAAGAGAGGAATGCCTGCATAGCTCTCTTGGTGGAGCTAGCACAGCACGCAGTGCGGATATAGAGGACATAGTAGTAGCGCTTAAAAAACAAGGACGACAGGGTAGAGAAAGACAGCACAGGCGCTAGACATCAACTGACTTTATTCCCGAGAACAACAACGAATTTGGAGGCGACAATCAGGAGCATAAAAAATCAACTTTTGAATCGCATGCGTGATGGCACTTCCCGATACAAGAACCTCAAATCTTTAGTGCACAGATAAACATTCGGTTTGCTCACGCAGGTTTGCCGTTCCGAATGAATGAGAAAGGCTTCCAATACTTCCCGCTCTTTCTGATCTGCACTGACATAAATCACACGTGTCTGCTCAAGCAAAGGGGTACATTTTTTGTCATCATGTTTACAACGTTTGCAATGTGCCGCCAAGTGTCCCGGACCTGATATCGCAGCTGCCAAATTGTTATGCTCCATGAGGCGAACATTGATGCAACGGCCGGTTTGGCCGATGTAGCACTTTCCGCAAGATAGCGGAATCCGGTAGACCACATTGGTCCTATACACCAACTAGCCCAGCTGTCTGCCTTAAATGCCTTTAGTGCGGATATCTCGAGTTTGAATCCCAGCGATGCCACATGGCGCGAGTTTTTTCTACCCGTTGTAAGATTATCTCCAACGTAACAAAGACTGGAGGGACACTTAAGCTTCACCTTAAGGGTATGATGGGGCAGCGTTAATTAGTTAATGCCAACTATGCTAAATTTGTCATTCTCTACTTTACATTCATAGATCACTGGGAGTCCTCGTACCACTTGTGGCGCAGTGGTGCAGAGGTTAAGCGATGCGCCAGAGCAATGGGAGGTGGCTGTTTCACGCATAGCAACGGGTGGGGCTTATGAGACCCAGGAGCAACCCCTCCGGGTAAATCATTAATTTAATTGCCACTTGTCACGGTGGGCAGTTTGCTCACAATCCAGTGGGCAGTTTTTGATGACGTCACAAGATCATCTGCCCTGGGTGGTGACGTCAGACCACAGCCCCCTGCACAAACTACACAAAAGAGAGAAAGGAATTTTAATGAGGAAAAGGTGGAGAGGTCGGCCGGAAACTACACAAGATTTTCCCTACACGATATGCAGAGGAGTGTCCATGGTTTCAGGGTAAACTTACACTAGAACATGTCACATGGACCTGCCCTAAAGCAGACTTAGAGCCCAGAATAAACAACCCGAGTGTGATGCAGTGGGAGCACTTGTTGGCCAGCGAGGACGAGGAAGCGCAACGATTCCTTGTGCGCCGAGCCACGATGGCAGCAGTCAAGTGCGGCATCCTGGACCAAGGATCGACCACGGCGCCCAGTGACCCGTAATGGTCAAGAACACCAATTTATTGACAATAAAGTTTTTTCCATCCATCCATCCGCAGCCCTCCCGAAAGTCATGTTGCACACACGGCGATACCCTGTTTTACTTAGTAGAGTGAAGCTATCGCTTTAATATGTACGCAATGAATTATTTCTCCTTATCACACAACCATGGACACAGTGACACTTCCCGGTGCTTTCTTCTGTTCTTAATGCGATAGTATTAGGACGGCTATGAAGGCGGAAACTGTCCCGGCGGCTCGGCATCTGTCCGAAGTCTCCGCCATTTAGGTGGCGTTTTGGGGGATTTGCTTTTCTCCACCCACCACCTGTCAGCGTCCCCCTCTCCACCAGCCCCTGTATAATTGTAGGGAAGAGAAGGAAGAGTTCGGGCGAAGAATGACTCAGGAAATATTAATATGACTTAGAAGAAAAGGACTCGGACAACAGCAGGCCTACGTGCAAAATATACAACCTCCCAAAGAACTTTTTGTTTAAAAGCGAGGCTTGAGGGGCGGCTATTCCTTCTTATATTGCTAGGGAGAGAACCTGGGTTTCACAAGCTCCACAGGTGACTGTGTTTGGAACAGCTACCCGGCAATGCAAGTGATGCATCGCTTATCCGCTGCGCCACTGCGCCGGTAGTGATATGAGGACTCACCGCTAACTACGAATGTGACACACATGCGTAGTTGCATAGTTGGAATTAGAAAAGTATCAGAATTCTAATATATTGGGCAGTGAAAGAGAATGGACTTAAAAATGGAATAGAGTCAGATTTGGAATAGAATCCGAACTGGAATAAATAGGCGAGTGAAAGAAGAATGCTATAGAATTCCCTCCGCATCAATCCAATAGATCGCCTCAATTTTTTTTAGAAAGCTGTCAGCTTCTGCCGTATAACATGTAAACGACGTGAATTAGAAAAAGCCGGACTGATGGTATCCTAGGGGAAATGAAGAGGAGACAATGGATCCAGGCTGAGCACGTAACGCGGCGACCACTCCACCGACTGCCTCGTATACGGCAAGAGAACGGATATGAGGCAAGCAGAACGCAGCCGGTCGAAGCCGGCAGATAGCAGCAGGGATCAGACCAACAATGTTGTTAGGATATTAGGTGGCCGCGGGTGGCGCAGAAGGGGGTATTCGAATAACACCTGGAGAGACACTCGTTCTGTAGTGGACGTAATGGGACTGCTGTTGATCATAACTAACGATAATTATTTACAAACTGGGCAACGCCTACTAAGGCCTGTCAGTGGGGAGTTGTCCTCGTCACCCCCCAATACTACTTCATACCAACTGCTCGTTTGAAGGTCAAATGTTTAGGGGAATCCCCCAAGGTGGAGTAGATATGTAATAAGGGAGTAATTACACTTATGACATCCACCCGAGCGCAGCCACACGGCTACACAGGAGAGCTATACAGCTTTCTCAGAAACATCGTAGTTAAAGAAAAATTCGTCCTGGTCCGAGGTTCGAACCCGGGACCACCGCTTCACCGGAGTAGTCGCTCTACCAATTGAGCTAACTGGGACGGTAATCTTATGGTAGGGCGAGAGCGAAGTGATCAATAACTCGAAGTGGGAACTGTGTTGGTCATATGAACTTACTCGCCAGCTTTGAAAATATTCCGGCAGCCTAAGCGCGCTGCAATGCTAAACGCAAACAGCTCTGAAACACTCGACACGCGACTGGCTCATCGCACCAGCTTTGTCTGCAACTGCACGATTTTAAAGCGGCGAGAAGGACGGACCGATCGCACGGTTCCGTCGGCGTTGTGGCGGCTCGCAGGTCGACGCTCTCCCCTCGTCGTCGATCCAGAGCCAGGCTCGTGAGCTGCTTTCTGTGCCGGGTGCGTGGGTTCGTGACCGGTTGAGGCATCTCCCGGTTGACGTGTTTTGCGTTGGACGACGAATTGCCTAATGGCGGCGATTCGCCCGCCGATGGGAACGTCCTCTCTGAAGCTACCGGGTGAAAAGAGCCGTCGCGTTGGCCGCAGCGCCTGGCTTGGACCGCACATTGATGGCAGTGCGAGCCGACTGCCTACCTTTTCTGCAATCGTGTGTTTGGCAGCAGAGTCCGCAGCTAGTGATGTCCTTCCAAGAAATCCGGGCGGCGGAGTTTATGGTTTATTGAGGTTTAACGTCCCAAAGCGACTAAGGCTATGAGGGACGCCGTAGTGAAGGGCTCCGGAAATTTGGACCACCTGGGGTTGTTTAACGTGCACTGACATCGCACAGTACACGGGCCTCTAGAATTTCGCCTCCATCGAAATTCAGCCGCCGCGGCCGGGATCGAACCAGCGTCTTTCGGGTCAGCAGCCAAGTGCCGTAACCACTGAGCCACCGCGGCGGGGCCCGGGCGGCGGAGAGACGTATAGCTACATATAATTACGCGATAAGAGTAACCAGTTGCATAGATTCCATAACAATTTAATTTCTCATACAGGGAATGTTTGCTGCCTTCTAGTTCACTTACGCATGCCCTATACATACAGGTTCGAAGGCGAGACTTCGTCCTTCAGGAGGTTTGGATCGCTGCTGGATGCACATTGAGACAAGCAGCATGGTCCGCACTGAAAGCCCCTCGGCTGCTTAGTTTTGACAATAAGTGCGCAGATGCGGCCGCAGTGTTGTGGAGCACGCTGCAGCGTTTAAAATTTTATCACGAGTTCCGTACGGAAGATAACATGGTTTATTAGGTTCGTACGCGAGCGCACCAGTCGCATTGGCTTACATATGTAAAGAGCACCGCCTAATTTCCGTTAGAGCCCCGCCGCGTTGGCTCAGTGGTTACGGCGCTCGGCTGCTAGCCTGAAAGACGCGGGTTCGATCCCGGCCGCGGCGGCTGAATTTCGACGGAGGCGAAATTCTAGAGGCCCGTGTACTGTGCGATGTCAGTGCACGTTACAGAACCCCAGGTGGTCGAAATTTCCGGAGCCCTTCACTACGGCGTCTCTTATAGCCTCAGTCGCTTTGGGACGTTAAACTCCAATAAACCAATCATTTTCGTTAGGTAAGGCGTGACAAGTATTCCATCACCGCAACGTCCCCGGTAATGTTATGGCCGGCACTGTACGTTTGGAAAGCAACAGATATTGCGAAAAATATATTTACATGCGACAAAGGGCTATCATCTATTTACAGTAAGCGCTTAAAGAAGCCAAGCGAAGAAGCGTAAACGTGAATGGAGTGAACGTGCGCGGAACAAATCTTACTCATCACAGCTCCAGCGAGCTCACTGCCTCGCTTCCGGGCACTCAGTCGGTCAGGCCTAAGAGGGCCTCAGGTTTGTTGCAAATAAAGACGGTATTTTGAGAAAGTCCACGTCACTGCGCGAGCTAGTTACGAGTGCGTGCTGCCCGCGCGCTTTTGACGAAACCGACGAGAGAGGACGGCAGCGGAATGCGAACGCGAGCAGAAATTAGAATACGGGCTTGTTTTGTTGTTGGCCTGCAAAGGCTTCGCTCCCTGGCGGACTGACTATTCCGGGTATATATACTACAGGCGTAAACATGTGGAAGCGGCGTGGGTGGAGGCAAGAAATAAGGTGGCAGCTGAGAGAGTTAGTTTGTATATACATACGGGGGCCATACCTTCAAAGGTCGTGCTGCTGGTTTGAGCTGTCGAGCGAGTTTTTTATTTCTCGTTCTCCAGCTTCGTCCCTTCTCTGCGCTCACTCAGAAACGGCGTGACGTACGAGGCCGCGTCTTTAAACGAACGCGATGCAGTTTGCTCTTCCTTACTATCGACCCGGTTGTGAGCCGCGTGAAGCAACGTACCTACAGCATTTTGGATATATGTAGGAGGTCCCGACGGGAGGTGAACTGGGTTTTATGTTTGCACTGCGCCCCGAGTTCGGACGCTATTTTAAATTCCACCGCTGGTATGGGCGCATAGGCGCGAATGCAGTGACGAGGAGTTTGCAGCGAAGTAACGCGAAGCGATGCTTACAGTTTCTTACCCGGCTGCTTGGCTTCCGCCGGCTAGCTGAAATGGCTGCTCGTTTAGTGTGATGTCCGGTACACTGAGCGTTTCAGCTTGAAAGGTTTCTCAATTCGGTACGATATGAAGTTTAACGTCCCAAAGTTGCGAGTGGGTATTAGGGATGCCGTTGTAGAGCGCTACAGTTATATAGCTGCTTTTGCTTAAAGCAGTGCAATTTGATAATAGATGATTTGAGGTTATTCTTTTTTATGCATTTGCTTCGGTTTTTGTGAAGATTATCCCACTCCCTGGGGGCATCAGCTACTCCTTCTATTGTAACAATTCAACGAATGCCACTAGCGGAATAAGTGGGCGCGCAGCGGTGTCTCTCCCGCTTTTGCGATGTTGCGCTTTCACCTTTCCCTTCCGGCTCTGAGCTTCCTTGAGCAACAGTAAAAGTACCGTGCAGTATTATCATTACGACAACCGTGACCACACAATGTCATTACAATGGATCAAAGCATCACAAGGGAGGTAGCGGCTGCATGTCTGGCGTTGCCAGGAAGCGCTTAAAAGCAGTGAATGAAATGGCCGCGTGTTATCAGAGCAAGCACGAAGATGGCGAGTTTTTCGCTTCATGCGAAATTCCTTTACGCGAAGTCGTTTCCTGAACAATAAAAGGTGCACTGAAGAGGAATCTGAACTCGTCTTTATTACCGTGGGAACTCGATCTGCACGTTCCGAACATTCTTAGAAATTTCGAATCATTGTCCTATGCAGCCGATTTCCATATTTTAAATCGGATTAAACGTCCCGGCTTCCGCCTTTTTTCGAACTCGCCGCAGACGGTAGTACCCTTATAAAAATGGTCGATAGACAGTCTATAGACTTCTTATTGACTCTGTTGACTCCCTATAGATATTGATTTTTGTCTGTTCATAGCCTACAGACCGTGTATAGACAGAAGTCTATTAAAAGTGTATGTCCATAAATCTATAGATTGTCTACAGACTGTCTACGGCATTTGTATTGCCTATAGACTTTTGTCTATAGACA
This sequence comes from Amblyomma mixtum, assembly GCF_055824585.1. Taxonomy (NCBI): domain Eukaryota; kingdom Metazoa; phylum Arthropoda; class Arachnida; order Ixodida; family Ixodidae; genus Amblyomma; species Amblyomma mixtum. The sequence continues at coordinate 65,133,193 of NC_143019.1, forward strand.
GTCTAGAAACTTTATAGACAGAAGTCTATAGACACCCTATACACTGTCTAAACCTTTTTTTGTTTTTTGTTTCAGCCAGTCCCGTCGCGGCTTGCCGCTCTGCCATCGGTGGAGTCATACGTAGTGATCGCCGAAAGCAAAGCGTCCACGCGTATGTTTAGTTCCGTGGGCCTAATTTGCGGCTATGTAGCCTTTGGCTGGATCTGTTCATTCGCGGAAACCTAAAAAAGAAAATAAAAGCAAAAACGAAGCCGCCCGCGACAGCCTGAAAGGCACTCCACGCGTTATTTGTCTCCTCCTACCGTCTGCGGCGAGTTTAAAATAAAGGCGGGAGCCGGGACGTTTAATCCAATTTAAATTATAGAAATCGGCCGCACAGGGCAATAATTCGAAATTTCTAAGAATGGTCGGAACGTGTAGACAGAGTTCCCGCGGTGAAAAGAGGAGCTCAGATTCATCTTCAGTGCACCTTTAAGCGCGGACCTCACAGGTAGAGAAGGGACAGCAGTGACGTTGTCAAATATGCAGTTACATCGTGGTCCAATATGATCAAGTCAACGCAGGTTTGCGATCAAGCTGGTCGCAACTGGTGAAAAGCTTCAGAGCGGGACCGCACGCACAAAAGCTCACTGACGTGCAAAAAAGCCGACAGCCCCCTCTTCCGCACTGTGTCACAAATTTCGTGCCTGTCCTGACCTACATTTCACTTTCGCGGCCGGGGTGCCTGAGTTCTTCCGGAGCATGTCGGGCGCGGAGGCGACGATTTCGACCTCTAGCGTGGACAGTCCCCTTCCGAAGCTGAAAGGTTACCCAAGACCATCTTGCCTCCTGCCCGTACGATCGCCTGGTCGCGAGCACCACTGCACGGTTGTACAGCGTCACGCGGTCGGAAGTGGCCACATACGCGGCAGGTAGGTATACAGGTCGCTTCAAGGAGCGGAGCAGTTACAGGGTTAAAAGCCGCGCCACCCTTCGCATACGCTTCCCATTAGGACTGGGGTTTCTCTACCTTTCCTTCACTGTTTCTTTCTGTTTTTCGCTTTCTTTCTACGTCTGCGTATCGTTTGCGCGCAATGCCTTATAAGCTGATTTGTGCGCCACGAGGACGCGGCGCCGGGAAAAACGCGAGCCGAGCAGTTTGCTTGGATGATTCGGTGCGCGCAGATGTGCTTAAGGTAAGCAAGGAATGCGGTCGGCAAGCGAGACTAGGGCTATGCTCTGACGTGTCGAGCGCATTGACGGCGGCCACGAAGACGCGTGACCCAAGATCATTCGTATCCGCGACACCAGCTCGGCACCGAAGCGACCATCCGATGCCCGACGCTTCCTGAGACCGGACCTACCCACTACGCAGTTAAGCCACAGTTTATCTCCGCTCACTCTTTTCTTTGGTCTCTTCGCTCGCTGTTTCTCGTCTTGTTATTTTGTACAATATTCATATAGTCGTGTAAAGTCGCTCCATTGTTACCACCCAGGTGCTTCCTTCCTCAAGTAAACAGTTTTGTCTGCGTCATCATTATGTTCTTGTTCTTGCATCGTGCTTAAATAATTGACGCTATATGGGTTTTTGTGATACTTAGTTCTTCCTTGTTGTCGGAAGAAATTTGTTTTGTTCTTCAACTTGTCTGCGTCTCATATGCCTCCGGTCAGCGGCTAATCAGGCATGGCCCCTATCGATGATCAGCATTCCGAATTTCTTCTTTTGCACACGGAGTGAACTTTGTCGCTCTACACCTTCCAAACTTGCGGAGAGTTGACCACGGTGGAAACTTCCAAGTTTCCACCCTTCTCAATTATATTTCGGTTATGCGCAACGGGACTGCTGGTATTTATATTGCATAGGCGCGCACACTGTTCACTCTGCACGGGCTTGAAAAGTTATGTGGTTGTTTCCTCCGTAGTTGTAAGGTAATCGTCGTTGGGTAAAATGAGACGAAATTCAGAAGTTACTCCTCACGACGGACGCTTAGTCCGAGGGGAGACTGGCTGTGTTGGCGATTCCGTTGCAAATAGTCTGGTGGGAGTAATGATTGGTCTTTTGAGGGACTAACGGTTCTGGTAACACAGTTTCTGCCCTAAGACTGAGCCATCGGGGTTCCCTTATGGATTATAGTGCAGCTATAACATCTTACCAATATAAAACATTTACCAATATCCCTCAAGGGAAAAGTATACAACAGCTGTATCTTACCGGTACTCACCTATGGGGCAGAAACGTGGAGGCTAACAAAGAGGGTTCAGCTTAAGTTAAGAGCAACGCAGCGAGCTATGGAAAGAAAAATGATAGGTGTAACATTAAGAGATCGGAAGAGGGCGGAATGTGTGAGGGAGCAAACGCGGGTTAATCACATCCTAGTTGTAATCAAGAGGAAGAGATGGGCTTGGGCAGGGCATGTAATGTGAAGGCAAGATAACCGCTGGTCCTTAAGGGTAACGGAGTGGATTCCAAGAGAAGGCAAACGTGGCAGGGGACGGCAGAAAGTTAGGTGGGCGGATGAGATGAAGAAGTTTGCGGGGATACAGTGGCCGCAACTGGCAAAGGACAGGGTTAATTGGAGAGACATGGGAGAGGCCTTTGCCCTGCAGTGGGTGTAGTCAGGCTGATGATGATGATGAAAACATCTACACAGTCCACATGATCAATCCGATCTCGTCCACTCTTGGGCAACGCAGCAAGTGCGTGGTGCTCAACATTTCGCACCGTCAGGTGCACTGGTTCAGAAGTTGTGCACACCATTCTGTGTGTACACCAGTGCGTCAGTTACGACGGCAACCTATCGCTGCCCAAACACATGGGCGCACTTGAGACCGCAGCCGGCAGACTCCGGCGAAAGACACGCGTAGAAAAACATGTAGTACAGCTGCGTCCATTCACTGCGGAAGGCGACACAAAGTAAATAGGTTAAAGGGAGGAAGAGTAAACAGTGCGGCTCGCACAAAACATGTGTCGCCTATCGGGAGGTAGCACGAAAAAGTAGACAACACCGTGGGGCCGCTTCGAGACGGACAGACGTGTGCCGCTATGAGTAAGCGCACACGGCGGCTTTTGATTCCAGCCTCGAGGGAGTCAACACGCGTCATACGCGCCTGCCGGCGCGCCGTGGATTACTAGCGCCCGTTTCAGCCGTTGCTCGTGCCGTCGGCAAGCGCGTGGTTCATCGTCCTCGATATACGCGCCATGTTAGTGGGCGCCCTCCCGCCGGGCCAGGGCAGTTTTCGGCAACTTTATTGCGAGAAGCGTTGAAATCCGTGCGGCGCCGCCGCTGCCACAGCAGCCGCGCAGCATGTGTGTGAAAGGCAAAGCGCTGTTCTTCACCGAACACATCGGGAAGCAGGCACTCACTTGTAAGGAAAGCGAGATAAGCTTCTTGGAGCTGGCGGCCGTCATTAATCACTCTCGTAGTTTTTGCACATACCGCAGTAATAAACATGCGCAGCATTCCGTAATATCTGCTGTTATCATTTTAATGCTTTGATATTGAAAGTGATGATGATGATTTGATTTCAATGGAGCAATCGCAGCTTGCCCACAGTGCGTCACAGCGGACGTGATTTTGGTTTTCATGAAGTGGGATAAGAGGCCCGAGTTCCCCGAGAATCTCGTCCGAGAGAAGCCGAGTACAAAGTTGGTTGGTTGGTTGGTTGGTTGGTTTATGGGGTTTAACGTCCCAAAGCGACTAAGGCTATGAGAGACGCCGTAGTGAAGGGCTCCGGAAATTTCGACCACCTGGAGTTCTTTAACTTGCACTGACATCGCACAGTACACGGGCGTCGAATTTCTCCTCCAAAGAAAATCAACCGCCGCGGCCGGGATCGAACCCGCGTCTTTCGGGACACCAGCCGAGCACCATAGCCACTGAGCCACCGCGGCGGCCCGAGTACAAAGTGATGGGAAAGCTTGCCCTTATTAAAATCGGTGGGCACCCCGTACACTAAGATCGAACTCCGAATACGAGGTGGCTCGCTGCTTATACTACTGGGCGGCGGCCGCGACTTATATTGATTGAAACTAAGAGAACAACCGAGACTGCATTCGTGTTGCCTTGGCGCATATCGGGGTTTGACCGAGTTAGTGGCATCTTTAGTACGTGAAAAGCCTTCTGTCTTGTTCCTCGAACCACAATCAAAGCCTATCCGAGGAGGTAGTGCTGTAATAGTTGGAATTTTTTTTTCGCCCATGAACTAGCTCAAGCATAAGCAGCTTTGCAATCCACTTTCTTGTTTATAGAAGTAGTTGTTGAGCTATTTGGTACTGTAGATGTCAGTTCATAGTTTTCCAGCACAAAGACAGAAGGCCAAAGAAGGAAAGAAGAAGGACGAGAATTCTGTAATGTTTGTGCTACTTTCTGTTGTTTGGCACAGCGATTCGCCTACATGTAGGTAAATTCATATGCTCGGTTCTTCTTTACTGTTTGTTAGTTATTGTGACACTCAGATCATTTTAAGGAAAGGAAGGCGAGCGCGCGCGGAGAGGCACGCAAGCTGTGCGTAGTGACGTCACTTACTCTTGGCGCATGCGCAGTATGGTCGTGCAAGAGCACTCGAAACGGCGAGACTGTGGGCAATGTAGCTCACGCAACAATATATGGCTACGCCCAGATGTTGCTTTCGCAATCCTCCAGGTTTAACCAGAGCTAAACCACAGCCATTTTTTTATTCATGTCTTTTGCATTTCCATGCCTTCTCACTGCCCCTCCTGCATGCGCCAGTATTTTGCCCTTCAGTATCAATAAATAATAAATATAAATAAGCTTTGTTTTACAAAGGTAGGCAATGATTAAGATAAAGATTGTAGCCATGTAGTACGTTGAAACAGCGGCCATCTCAAGTTAATACTTCAATTTTATTCACCCCCCCCCCCCTTCCCCCCTAACTTACCATCCCAGACGCGCGACATTTTAAGCTTTGTTGCTGTCTTCTCTCCTCCTACAGCATGAATAAAGTAAGACGGTAGCAACAGCCCGCTACGCGTACACTAATGGCTACACAGAGGATAGCTACATTAGGAGAACAATTGTCCGATGTAACGGACTGGATTCTAGGGCAAAGCAAACGCAGGACAGCAGAAGCAGGTGGGCGAATGTGGTTAAGAATTCTGTTGATCTAAGGTGTGCGCAGTTGGCGACAGGGTAGGGTTAATTGGAGGTAAGTCAAGGGCGGATTTATGAAGGGGGAGGGGCAAAAGAGAAATTTTACATCGGAAAGCGGTGCTAAATTGCATTATTTGGCAAAAAAAAAGTACTATAAATGCATGGTTCAAATGGGTCCTCCCTCCCAACCCTTCCAGCAGTGTCCCTAAATCAGCCCCGGAAGTCAGCAACAAAGGATTTTGTCCGGCAGGGGAACTAGTATGATGAGGATGGTGGTGATGCCATTGACACAGACCAATGATGTACTTTGGCTCCAAAAGTGGCTTGCCCTCCTAGCACCGCGCATGGCCATCTATAGTAGCGGCCGTTCGCATTCCAGTGTGTAGCATGTAAGCATGTGCGTGCACGTGGTCCACCTTCCGCAGGGTAGAACAAAGGCTCGGGCGTCGTGCCACAGGCTTGAAGGTCAAGTCCACGATTACTGCTTGTCCGAATCAACCCCCATTTTCGTGACAAGCAAAGGAGGGCACGCGTAATGTTTGAAAGCTGGCGCAAGTGTTAAACGATACAATGCTGCCCACTGAGTCATGTCCTCAGCCTCAGCGCCAAAGAAAATCTGTGTAGGCAGTCCCAATGGGTTATTATTTGCAGCTAGATGCACTATGGCTATTCAGAACGCACAAAGATACATATGATGATTTCAATCTATGTCAGTAAGTTAGTAGGTCAGTAACTTATTAGCATAGCGGCTTGAATACTATCATCTGGCACCAGTGTTAATACGCTCGAGTTTATACGAGGGCCAAACTCTGCAGGACTTCAGCGCCGCACTATGCTTTTGAGCTGTGGCGTTCGTGACTTGGTTCCACGGTTTCAGCATATCGAATCCTACTTCTTCAGCTTTACGATCGCATTTTAGGAGACCTCTTTCCCTGCTTTCAGGGAAGTACTTCCAGGCAAACAGCTAGCAGTTGGATGTCATTGGCTACTGAGAATGACAAAGCTAGCATCCACACAAAGCTAGCATCCAACATGGATAGCATTCTCGTCATCATTAGCAGGCATCTTGACGACTACAGCGCGGTCCGAACACGGACAAAAAAGATTGACACAAACACAGGCGCTGTGTTTGTGTCAATCTTTCTTGTCCGTGTTCCGACTGCGCTGTAGTCGTCAAGATGTGTAACCAACAATCCAGCCACTACATATTAACAATTAGCAGGCGAACTCGAGTTTTCCGCTGAGACATGACGTAGCACACGGTTGATCACAAAGAACATCGCATTATATACAACTAAAAATGCTAGAACAAAAGTTAGCGATGGCTTAACAGAACCTAATATCCATTTATCCAATATTTCACCCAGTCGAGCGGATGCAGGGAAACTAGTAGCATAGTTCATATCGGTAAAAGCTGAAATAAACATACTCCTTAAAATACTCACCGTCTCTTCCGTTTTCTGTTTATTTCAGTCTGAAATGCCCGAGATGTGGGGTCTCACATGAGGGTGGAATCTTGACCCCACTCTGAGCCAAAATGTTCTAAGAGTGCAATGGGGACTACTCCGTTGGAGGACTAACTGCGCTGCGGCAACCATTAGTCCTTGAGAGAGCAACCTCTACTAACTTAGACACTAACTGCAAATGAACATCAGCTGCAGTTAGTCGCTTGTTGCGAGTACTAATAACCAGTGCAGTTGTTCTTTTTATTAGGTTCTCAAAGGCCCCATTACAGCGGTATTACATGAGGAGTGGGCGTGGAGTTCGGCAGTTATGAGAACAAAAAAAAAAATGTTTTTTCGATGGCAGTCTTGAATTATTGAAGATCAGTTAAGGAAGCGACGTGGCCGGGATGTGCATTTGGTCAGTTTTTGCTTTAGAGCTCATTTGAGGAAGCGATGTGGCCGGGAAGTGCCCTTTAGTCAGTTTTTGGTTTAGAGCGCAGAATACGTGTCTTCTTCGATGGCTGACTTGAACTGCAGTGTATGAAGGAGCTAGACACCGCAGCGGACACGGGACAGAGAAAGAAGACGACACAGGGCGGTTCTTGCAACTAAAATTTTATTTGAAACTTCATGGCTTTTTTAAAGACAGAGGCACGTGTGATCTTACAATCAGATAAAAAAGAATGAATGAAAAGCAACGGATAACAAGACCTAACTGACAACAATGCACAAGGAAGATATGCGAGTCACAATCTACAGAAATCACGCTGCGGTGTCTAGCTCCTTCATGTCTCACCAACTGGCCTACACATCTACCCTCCTAAGAACTGCAGTGTACTGGAATGGAGTGATACACAGCGTGGGTGGCCAAATTCGCCCTGCTCGCCATTCCAATTTTGCGTTCAATATGCGTTGGCACCCCCTCTGTGTGCAGCTTCGCAGAACTCTCCGAAAGTGCGGCGAGAAGTCTCCCGCTTTCGCACTTCATGAAACCGGGAGGAGAGCCTCGCAGGGAGAGAGAAGGGTGACCCCAATAAAACATGCAGTCGAAGACGAGACCGGAGTAGAAACGGGCACCGTTCACGCTGACTGGAGGGGGGAGGGTGCAGTAGGGTGGCTATTTACGCCGCGCCTAAGGTGTGCTCTGTTGGCTTCTTTCCGCTTTACGACGAAAAGAAAGCTCTCTCTCTCTCTCTGGCCCGTGAGACGAGGGGGAGAGGGGGCGAAAGTTAAGTGAGGAATGATAAAACACTTGGCGGCGGAACGCGCGCGCCGCAAAGGCAGCCAGGCAGGCAGAAAGTTGGCAGGCCTTCCCGGCACTCCACAGAATGAAGAGGGTGTGACCGTCGACGGGGGAGTTCTGGGAATCCTTCAGCTGGATCTTCTCCCAACCGTAGTGGCGCTCGACTACCGGTGGCTCGACGGACATTAGAGAGCGTGCCGCTGCTCGCGTCTTGTCAATGGATTTTTATAACACGCTTGAGGAAAGCCCGACATGCAGATTCTTTTGTGTGGCCCCCCAGCTTTGCTTTCCGGGATTGTCTGTCGGCTTTGTCGCTTCACAGTTTGCACCTCTCGTATAGAAGTTAGAGCGCCCACTTCAGATTAAGGGCTTCAAGTCACATCGCTTGTCAGAACACTTTATGAATGCCTCGCACACGGGGCACAAATACTTCAACAATTCATGAGAGATGGGTGTATGCGATTAGCAAGGCGCCTGATAAGTACAGCCTTTGTCAAAAGTTTGGAGCCCAGGGGGTTTGCTTCTGAAGCACACTGTCTGGTTCGTAATGCATCTCCAGCGCTCCAAATTTGCTGAAGGTAAGAAGATTTCAGGTCCTGCCTCCTCCAATGGGTAGGACTACCACGAATGTTACAGGAGTCCCACTGCGAGGCTTAGAAGCAAACACCCTGGGCTCTAAACTTTTGACAAAGATTGTACATACACCGTCAAGTGGAGGTCAATCAAACGTGGGAGCAGTCGTGACAGTCCTGATTCACACCAACAAATCACGAATCACCCTCGATCAATCATCACCATTCAAACAAACATTCGTGCCCCTTTGACATTTCCGTCCTTGACTCGCACCAACCAATCACGGGCCGGCCTCTATCAATAAAACATGCGAAGATCTTTGACATGTTCGGCCATGTGATTTACTCGCTCTTAATTGTGCGGTTCTACAGCAGAGTGGCGTCGAGCAATCGCAGCCATCTCAACGCACAAGCAGCCTTGGCCGCTTCACATCATAATTTGCTGGGCTGAGCGTCCCCTTCTTAGTCTACAAATTCTGAAACAGAACAGAACTGCGCAGCCTGCTGAATAAATTTCCAGATAGGCTTTCAGGAAAGCGCTTTTGGAAGGGCAAGCTCCACCGTCATGAACATAGCGATCAAAAAAGAAAAGTATTATTATTGTATAGCATTGGCATTATTTCATGCATTGTCATAGGCCGTGGCGTAGCCAGAAATTTTGTTCGGGGGTGGGGGCTTATGTTGCAGCGCGGCCTCCTCATAGAATATGTGAAGGAACCAAACGCAAGAATAATAACTGCATTGCCATTGATAATGCCATTGTGTATTAGATAACGTTATGCACTGTTTAGACAAGGAAAATATGTATTTTTTAAAATAAAAAAATGCATTCGTATGTCTTAAAAACCATGGCAGACATAACTGATACCACAGTCCTTCAATGTTGAATGTTCATAGTCCTTCAATAGTCTTTCAAGCATTGAAGGACTATGCTGATACGAATGCTTCCATGTTTTTATGTATTTATTAAGCAAAGAAAATATCACACGAAGTCTAGAACTATATCAGTCCGAAACCAGCAAAGCAGTGCATGCCGCTGTTATGAAAAACGTAAAGGCCATGAAATGAGCAAGTATAGAGGACAAATATTTTAATTAACCTTTGTCGTTCAAGAACCTTTACATTTTTGTACATATGCAACGGCCAGGAAAAAATCTCAACGACGCTGTTCTTCGTTCCAGTGTACTGCGTAGCAGCAGCTGTCACCGGTCATGTATTGCGAGTAATTCCACCGAAATTTCAGTCGCAACAGCGAGCACATGTATAAACGAGGAGTTCTGCAAAATATGCAAAAATATGCAAAATGTAAGAGTAATAAATTAATTCAAGTTCCCGATTTGAAAATCTAAAGCATGACTTTTTAAATCTCTGTGCAGCTTTTGCGTCAAAAATTTATGGGAACATTATACCCATTAAGTTTCGGAACTGAAATGTGTGGCTCCGTAGACTCCGCGGCCGCTGCGAGATGCCGCGGCGAGCCCGCTTGCCATCGATGGGTCCTTGAAAGTTTGTGCTAGGATGGGGCTCCTTGCGTTACGTGATTCCAGGTGCATGGGCGTTGCCACGAAATCCATCCCGAGTTAGCAATGTTCGTGCCAAAATGTCTTCTCTAGCCTGAAAAAGACATTGCAGGCGACAAAATCCAGAACGACTTCCGGCGCCGGTGGTTGTTTTGGTGAGCGGTGCATGACAGTGAAAAAATTTCGGTGGGGGGGGGGGGGGGGAGTGGGCGGAGCCCCTCCCCCCCCCCCTCTTCTGGCTACGCCCTTGGTCATAGGTGATCATGATAACGAAGGTGGTGGTACGTGCTGTGACTGTGAGAGGCTTAATGTCGCTAAGGCAGACAAGGGCTATGAAAGAGCACCGTAGTGGACGGCTCTGGGATAATTTCGGCCAACTGAGATTCTTTAACACATACTGGCGCTGTAAAGTAGACGGGAGTTTCTTGCATTTGACGACCTTCGAAACGCGGCCACCGCGACTGAGATTTGTTTGTTTTATGGGGTTTAACGTCCCAAAGCAACTAAGGCTATGAGAGACGCCGTAGTGGAGGGCTCCGGAAATTTCGACCACCTGGGGTTCTTTAACGTGCACTGACATCGCACAGTACACGGGCCTCGAATTTCTCCTCCAAAGAAATTCAGCCGCCGCGGCCGGGATCGAACCCGCGTCTTTCGGGCCAGCAGCCGAGCACCATAGCCACTCAGCCACCGCGGCGGCTCGCGACTGAGATTTGATCTGGCCACCTTGGGATCAGCAGCCGAACGTCGTAGACCCTAAGCCACAGCAGAGAGCATATAATGAAGAAGGGAGGTATTTCACTTCGTATGCTGATTAATGGGTGCTACAAAAAGAATACCTGCGAAAATTTCCTTCGTTATAGCCCTCTTTTTGATTTCGCGACAAACAGCTGTAGGGGCGCCATAATTGTGCGGCACAAGCATTAACGCAGCTGTATGCAAGGGGGACGTACAGCAAACGACGTGAGGACAGAATGTGCTGTGGGTTCAGTACAATTTCGGCGCTCAGCCAGGGTCACGTGACAACTGAATAACGACAACATCGACTACGAAGCGACGAACTAAGCTCGTACAGCTATCGCTGCAACAAAATATAGAAGCAACATTTGGAGCGCTTGCTTTCTATGCGCAGAATGTTTGTTATGCACACTACACATCCGAGCCAGAGTACCCGGGTTCGAACCTGACCGCGGCGGCCGCGTTTCAATGGAGGCGAAACGCAAGAGGCGCCCGTGTGCTGTGCGATGTAAGCGCATGTTAAAGAACCCCAGGTAGTCGAAATTATTCCCGAGACCTCCACTACGGCACCTCTTTCTCTCTTTCTTCTTTCCCTCCCACCTTCCTCCCTTCCTTACGGCGCGGAGACCTCCACTACGGCACCTCTTTCTCTCTTTCTTCTTTCCCTCCCACCTTCCTCCTTTCCTTACGGCGCGGAGACCTCCACTACGGCACCTCTTTCTCTCTTTCTTCTTTCCCTCCCACCTTCCTCCCTTCCTTACGGCGCGGAGACCTCCACTACGGCACCTCTTTCTCTCTTTCTTCTTTCCCTCCCACCTTCCTCCTTTCCTTACGGCGCGGAGACCTCCACTACGGCACCTCTTTCTCTCTTTCTTCTTTCCCTCCCACCTTCCTCCTTTCCTTACGGCGCGGAGACCTCCACTACGGCACCTCTTTCTCTCTTCTTTCCCTCCCACCTTCCTCCCTTCCTTACGGCGCGGAGACCTCCACTACGGCACCTCTTTCTCTCTTTCTTCTTTCCCTCCCACCTTCCTCCCTTCCTTACGGCGCGGAGACCTCCACTACGGCACCTCTTTCTCTCTTTCTTCTTTCCCTCCCACCTTCCTCCCTTCCTTACGGCGCGGAGACCTCCACTACGGCACCTCTTTCTCTCTTTCTTCTTTCACTCCCACCTTCCTCCGTTCCTTACGGCGCGGTTCAGGTGTCCTCCGAGATATGTGAGACAGATACTGCGCCATTTCCTTTCCTCAAAAAACCAATTTACCAATCACACTACACATGCGCATACTATACATATCACATATGAGGCAAACAAATAAAAACAGCTAACACCTCCACTGCGCTTCCTGTCTGCGTTTCCATTCAGCGTCGGTCAAAGAGGTAATAGTGACGAAACCCTGGAAGTACCGCGGGGCAAGAGTGTGAAACGAGCTGCCCGTCGGGTTATTTTGGAACACGGTCGCGCGCTCGCGCAGTGGCTTGACAGAAGGCGTTCGGGGACTCCGGCACGGCGAGCGCGCATCGCGAGCTAACAATAACGTGAAAACCCCACTAACTTCGTTGGCAACCGCTGGCTTATGAACCCTTTCTGTCCCCTCACTCCACGCTATCAGGGCCCACGCAAAAATAACCACTTCCTGTGTGTTCCCAGACGTACAACAAAGGAAGACGAGGAAGAGTCGCCGTAGGTGGCCCGTTAAAGGTTATCGTCGCGGCAACCCCCACCTCCTCTGCCATTGAGGAGAAGATAAGGTTGAAACATCCTGCGGGCAAATGGAATGATCTCTTTCCAAGGAAGGAATGAAATAACGAACGAAAGAAAGAAGTAAACAAAGGAAGGAATTAAGAAAGGAGAGAAGGAAAGAAAGAAAGAAAGAAAGAAAGAAAGAAAGAAAGAAAGAAAGAAAGGAAGAAAGAAGGAAGGCGGATAACTACAAAAATAGACTAACTATACAAATGAAAGGGGAACAAAAATAAAGGCAGAAAGGAGGAAAGCAAAGGTAGATGAAGCAAAGCAGGAAAAAATAAGAAGAAAAAAATATTAGGGGGCACTTTAGCTCTCTTAAGTGCTGTAAGGCGAAAGCGTTTCCTGGCGCAATTTCTTTGTGCATTTTTTGGCTCGGATTTTATTTTTATTTTTGTTCCTTTTGTCATTTTCATTTTGGTTGCTTTTCTTATTTTCATTTTTATTTTTGTTTCTTTTCTTATTTTCATTTTTTATTTCTGTTATTTCATGTATGACAACCGTGTCTTCACTAGATGCGCCTTTATTGATGCTCAAAACCTGAGCCTTCGTGGCGGAAGCTTAATTCCGAACTTCTAAATGATGAGCATTTTCAGCAGCGAGTAATGACAGCTTTGGAATCTTGCTTGGTCATGGATGTCCCATTGTTTGCAGCTTGGGAGATGTTTAAGCTAGAAGTTCGTAGCATAGCTATTGAGATCGGCTCCGTGAAGTCTTATCTTAAGCATGGTGAGGAGAAACGGTTACTTCAGAGTCTTTATAATCTGCATGCGCTTTAATGTGAGGCTCCTGGCTTGTACACAGAGGAAATTGGTGCTGTTAAGTGCAACCTTCGGAAGTTTGATGCAGAACGCTATCGTGCGGCCCGTGTACGATCCCGCAGCAACCGTGCTGTGCACTCTGAGGAGCCTACTAGACAGGCCTTGCTAGATGAGCGTCGTCACGTGGCTGCCAAGCGAATTTCTGAGCTCTACTGTGGTGGTGCTCTGGTCACAAGTACAGATGTCATAGTTACCGAGTTTGAAAACCACTATAGTTCTCTGTTTGCTGCCACGTCTAGCACTGCTGATGATGATTATATAGCGCGATTGGTGTCCATGATTAACCCACTCAATGGGGATGAGTGCAAGGCAATAAGTGGCTCTTTAAGCTTGGCTGAATTGCAAGATGCAATTGATCAATTGCCGCTTTCGAAAACTCCGGGGCCTGACGGCCTCTCAGGAGAATTTTACAAGGCATTTAAATCCATTCTAGCCCCTTTCCTGCTCCAAATTCTTGAGACAAGTATTGATGTTGAATTTCTGCCTCAGTCATTTACGAAAAGTCATATTGTCTTTATATCAAAAACCGAGGATAAAGAAAAACTTCGATTTGTAGATGGCTACAGACCAATCACGCTTTCTAATGTAGATTATAAGATTTTTGCTAAAGTACTGTCAAATCGGCTGCAGCTTGCAATGTCTACTTTATGGGGTTTACATTGGGGAGATAAACACGCATTCCCCGCTTAAGCGCGGCTGACTCAGTTCAAAACCGCGCTGACCCCACCCCGTGGTCGCGTACGCTACCGAGCGCACGCCGACCACGGCGGGCCTTGCTCTGAGGGAACAAAGGAACGACACACTGGCTGACACAAACAAGGCATTTATTGCTATAACAACAATAACGCCAGCTAGCAACAAAATACACTGAGGAATCGAGGAAGTCCGACTCACCAGCACGGTTACGAGCGAACGTTCGCCCGCGGTAGGGCAAAGGGAAAACTCCGATGTCGGACGGGACGAGCTGAGGGGAATACGTTTCCACACGAGGCCGCCCGCCGACGAAGAGCGAAGCTGCGAGCGAAACATCCCGTCGCTTCCCGGTCCCAGGGAGAAGAGAGCCAGCTATCCCTCGCGCGCGCGCAGCAAAACGCCATCCGTGGCGCTGGTGTCGCTGCGACGCGAACGCCCTCCCCTGTTAGTCAAAAGTATCCGAACCGAGGAGTGCTTTGCGGGGGAGCTAACCACAGGGAATTAGCGCGTTGAGGGAAAGCGAACGCAGGGGACGAAAGCGTCCCCACAACTTTGATTGGGCCTCATCAAACATGTGGCTTGCGGGGACGATCAATACAATCTAACCTACATGTAGCGCGTACGGTGTTGCAGTATTGCAGTGACGCTCAAGAACAGTTAGCAATACTGCAAATTGACCTGGCAAAGGCATTTGATCGACTGTGCCATTCATTTCTTTTTGCACTTTTAAATCACGTCAATCTCGGTTCAATACTTTCTACTGGCATACGCCTTTGTTACAAATCCTGTACCACGCGCTTGATTGTTAATGGCTGTCTCTCGCAACTAGTCCCAATTCAGTCTTCGGTGAAACAAGGGTGCCCACTGTCTCCGCTCCTGTTCGCATTATACTTGGAGCCACTTTTCATAAGTGTTATAAACAGTAGAGCTGTCAATGGTTTCCGAATAATGGGCACGAACTGAAGGTATTGGCTTATGCAGATGACCTTGCGTTTTTTTGTACTGATAAGCCAAGCATCGATGAGGTTATTCGTTTAACGGAGGACTTTGGTTCGGTGTCAGGAAGTCGGATTAATCGCTCTAAGAGTTGCGGTCTTTGGTTTGGTAGCTGGGGTTCGACACCTGCTGAATATGCTGGTATAACATGGACATGCAGGCCACCAAAGTACCTTGGCGTCCCTTTGAGTGCCTATAAGTACAGCGCACATTATTGGAAAGACCGCGTGTCAACTCTTCAGCGCTATGCTCAAACGTTTGTCCCCCATGGCCTCTCAATTTTTGGCAGGGCGACCGCCTGTAATCTGTTTCTCGCCACTAAAATATATTATGTACTGTAAATTATTCATTGCGCAAGACTTCCTATCCAGCGTTTTCACAGGGTTTTCGCTACTTTTGTGTGGGATTCGTCTTTTGAATCCATGAGGCGTGATAACCTTTTTCGGCCTGTAAGCGCTGGCGGCCTTGATCTAGTTCACCTGTATGTCCGACAGATAGTGTCACGTTTCATGTTTTTCCGTGACACTACACACCCAATAGTACGTTCATTCCTGCAAACAAATTTAGTTCATGTTTTACCCAACCTCATTGTGTCTTCCAATGTTTGTGACCGTCCGTGTTTGTGGGGCATAATGCAAGAGGTGTATTTGGCTGTCCGTTTCCTATTTGTTCGTTTTTCTCCTGTGTTCCCTTTTTTAGTGTCGAGGAAAAAGTTGTATAAGGATTTGATTAGTATGCTCTTCCCTCCGCCCATGTACCGCTCTCTGTATTTTGGTTTACCGGGGCATGACGTACTCAAAAGAGTACGTAAGATGCCAGTCTCGCCGTGTACAAAGACCTTTTTCTTTAAGTTACACACCGGTACGTTGCCCGTTAGAACATGGTTAGAGAAAAAAATTACCGACGATTACGTTACTTCCTAATGCGAAATTTGAGCGCAGCAAATAAGCTGTTTCACCTTTTCGATAGTGAGTCAACCCCAGCTGCGGAGTTGGTTTCAGGGACAACGCCGCCGATGCCGACACAAACAATATGATACCCTCGCTTCCGCAGCGTTAAGAACCAGGTCTAGCCGTGGGAAGGTGGTCACGTATTCGTCGACGTGCCGGGGCCTACGTGAAATAACCGGCGCGTCGGCAACTGAAGAGCACCCTATCCGCCACACAAGAACAGGGGGGGGGGGGGGGGGGGACCCTTTCCTCCTCTTTCTGCATGGTGGCGACGGTGTTCTATGCAGTCACGTTATCTTGACTCTCTAGCGGCGTCAGCGGCATCCAGCGGTATCAGTCGGTCGTTATCAGTCGGTCGCTGCTAGCGCTGTGGGGATGAAAGGGGGGCGGAGCTGGTTACGAGGCCGACGCCGACGACGACGCGAAACCCAGGAACGGACGCCAAAGAGCTGCGCTCTAAAAGGGCATTTTTGTGTCCACCGTTAATTGCCGCCTTTGTGATGAACCAGAAACAATTGAGCATTGTTTCATCAGTTGCAAAGATGCAGTACTCTTCTGGGATATCCTGTAACGCACATTTAAAAAAAAATTAATCTGACTCCACATTCCGTTCGCTATCTCACTGCGCTGCCATTTGTTGATGAACCTCTGGACATGTTCTTTCTGATTGGACTGCACAGCCTCTGGAAAACCCGCATGACGGACAGACACTGTGAACCTGTTGTGTCTACAAAGGATCACTTCAGTCGAATGGTTGTTCATCTAAGAGACGTGTATGCCCAGACTGAGTACGAACCGGAGTGGCACTCACTATTAGTGATGTGCTCTGCATTGCCTCTTTTCTAGTGCATGGTCTTTTCAATATGTATTGTTTACCACTGTTTTCATAATGGCTTGTATATAGTTCATGTACATAGAACATTACATCACTGTAATAAATACCACGTTGAAGGAAAAAAAGCCTTCGTGGCGGAGTGGTAGCGTCTCCACTTCAAATGCCAAAGTCCCTGGTTCGATTCCCAGCCTCAACACAGTTTCTTTTTTATGTAGTTACGCCGAAACGCGGACACATTTGCTAACAATCCTTGGTCACGACAGTATGAGGCATTAAAAGCTTTCGCGTTAAAAGAAATATGCAAGCAATGGAGAAAGCAAAGGAAGAAACTCCATTTCGTTCGCTCGCAGCTCTCGTTTCCTTTCGATAAAGTGCGTTGACGACCGTTCCTTAGTGCATTATTCTTAGCATACAATTTTCATTTCAGAAGTTTCAAAGCACGGTTCAATCCATAAACATAAACTGTTCCTGAGTAAAGAAAAGACGAAAGGCATGAAGGAGCAAGCTAAAGTTATCCTTGCTTGCCAGCAGAGGTTTGCAGACACACTTGCACTATCACGGCTGGGGTTTCTGCACCGCATTAGCTGAGTAATTCGTAAACTACCGTGGACAAATATAGTTGACCTTATCTCTCTCTTCCTTACTGCCTTCTTTCCCAACGCCGTGGTTCAGGCACCCGAGTGAGACAGTTCCCGTGGCTGCTCCTTTTCACTACTTTACCTAACCTAAATTAAGAATAAATTTTATTTCCCATTAAATATAGAAGAAAATTTACGGCGGGCTGTCGGACGAAAGGAGACAGGCGTGCAACATGACCGGGCCCCGAAACCCATAACAGAAGCGTGGTTGGTACCTGTATCTCGCAATGCTCTGTTATCATGTCACTTATATCGCGTTTCGTTTGTCTCTAGAACTTAGCTAGTCTGCCAAGCTAGAAATAAACTCCCTGGACCAGCTTGCAGCTATACCTTTACCCACCGTGGTACCTGAATGCCTATGACGTTCAGCTGTTGAGCCCAAGGTTGCAGGATCGAATCCCGACTGCAATGGCTCTACTGTGTGGCTTAGGGCTTAAAATTCAGCCAGACTAAAACGTCACGTTTTCCTCAATCCCAATCGAAAGACACATCAGAAAACTTCTATAGTAACAATAAATTTTCTACAGTTTTTTTGGCCAGAAATTTGTGGTAAGAAGAGAAATTATTGTAGTAACAACGTAAATTTCTGTAGTATATGGCAGTTCCTTGTCGCAGCAACAAAACAACAGAAAGTTGTTACAAAAATGCTCCTGTGCTACACAAAAATAATAAAATAGTACAGAAAAATCTGCCGTGACGACAAAACGGCGAAGAAGGTTGAGGTGAAGAAGGTTGAAGGTAGAGCTGAGCTTACCCTCTTTGCGCCTTTGTCAGCGAAAACTAGTATAGCTTTGGTTTAGCCTAAATGTGCTTAAGCGAATCATCGAAATCTGATCGGGCCACTCGTCGTCGCCTTTCTCTTTCTCTCTTCTCATACTTTCCCTCTCCATCCTCTCCTCTAACCATGGAGAGGCCCTCTGTGCACTACGCCACCTGCCACCGTTGTCAAGTGCAAATGTAATGCAATATAATAAAATTAAAATTTATTATTCGTGATCAATTAAACTAATTCACAATGCAATTAAGGACTTTCGGCTGACGCTGCGAATTCCACTGTAGAATGCAGGGCTATATGGCTAAACCAAAGCCATGAAAGCTTTCGCTCCTATGTTTTCTCGTAGTTGCGGTACGATTGTTTTGTTTTCTTTTCGACTGAGTGCAGGCGCACATGGATTCATGTTTCAAGGAAAAAACTTCGCGCAAAAAGAAGAGACAAGCACTGAGAAACACTGACACACACAGCGCTGTGTGTATGCGTCTTTCTCAGTCCTTGTCTTTTTTTTTTGCGCTGCGTTTTGTTCCTGATTAATTAACTAACAAGCCAAAGCGTCTACCCATCTAAATTCATGTATCTCCTATCAAAGTGCTTCCGCCTTTCCTCACCCCTTCCCCACGTCTGCTCATACCTCCTACGCCCAGCGCGTCTCTTTTACCACGACCACTAAATTTCGCAGCCCACCGCCGCGCAGCGGGTTGTGACAGCCCCGGAAATAAGGAAGAACTGACGTGAACTAAGACTTTGGAAGATTGATGAAGAATCGACCGAATCCAAAGAAACGGAACTAACTAAAATCGACTCCTGTACCATAACGACAACCCGTGTAACTACAAACGCACTCTGGCTACTGTGGCATACAGCACAGGCTCCACGCTAAGCGCTCGCTCGGTTGCCATTTAACGGATAAAAGAACCCAAAAGCAAAAGAACCACCTTTCAGCAGCCTGTCACTTCGAGTTTCCTTCGCTTCTGTCGTCACGACGACGCCTGGGTTCCGGTTTTTTTCTCGCTGCATTCGGTTTCGCAAGAGGTTGTTGCTTTTGTTCGTAATTTTTTCAAAGTGATGACGTCGCTCGCAATTTCCCCATCGCTCAAGGGGGCCCGGTGCCAGTGTTGTGGCACTGGTTATACGTCCACGCCGCGCCGTGCCGTTCCGAACTCAGTGTGGACCCGCCACTAGCGAGTAACATGTACGAATCAATTGCGCCGTGAACGAGGTCTCGCTAGAAGGGCACTTAGACTTCGCGTTAATGGGTTAATTAATGTCCATATATGCGGAATTGGTCGCCCTCCACCTTACATTCATAGATCGAGGGTAGTCCTTACACCGCTTCTGGCGCTGTGGTGCAGCAAATTAGTAAATTGGTTTTTGAAGACAGGAAATGGCGCAGTACCTGTCTCACATATCTCGGCGGACACCTGAACCGCGCCGTAAGGGAAGGGAGGAAAGTGGGAGTGAAAGAAGAGAGAAAGAGGTGCCGTAGTGGAGGGCTCCGGAATAATTTCGACCACCTGGGAATCTTTAACGTGCACTGACATCGCACAGCACACGGGAGCCTGTTGCGTTTCGCCTCCATCGAAACGCGACCGCCGCGGTCGGGTTCGAACCCGGGTACTCCGGCTCGGTAGACGGGCGCATTACCACTGAGCCACCGCGGCGGGTTTAGGGGTTTCATTTTCAGAAATATTATGCTGTCTCTTATCGTAGCGAAACAACTACTGAAATATACTGAGGAAAAATGCTAAAGTGCTACATAAACATACTACAGTACTAAAGAAAAATGTGTCGCTATAAAAAACCGACAAAACACTTTGTCGTATTTTGGGCACGATTCTGTCGTCTTCTTCGGCTGGGAATGGCTGGTTGGCTCAAATGTTCTGTGCATGTTGCGCGGGTAATGTGCTCGCTGATGCCGGAATCTTGTTCACAGCCCAGTTGTTCATCCTAATGCTGGGGCATGCAGGGTTTAACGTACCGAACCTCCATTTGGGCTACGAGAGTAGCTGTAGTTGAGGACTCCGGATTAACTCCGACCACTTAAAGGGCAGCTGCAGCACGTTTTGAGAATTTTTCGATATTCAAGGATTCAAATCTATATAGGCTGTAGATAAAGCATGCCAAGTTTTTTTTTGAACTAGCATTTAAAATAGTCACGTAATCGACAATTGAATTCTGTGCTTCTCCTCGAGGCACTGGAGGAATGCGGGGAAGTACAGTGTGACGTCACGGAAGGTATTTCATTTTAAAAGGACAGGTGATGTCATTTCATTTTATTACCTTAAAGACCCCTCGCGGGGTATTACATAAGGGGTGGGATTAGCAGGAAAGGTACAAGACAAATGCTATTTGTGATCATGAACAAAAAATGTTGTTTAGATTGCTTGCAAATGATGAAGGATGATTTGAAATTACCGCTGGCGTCAGCCACACCCTGCAGTGCCTTGTTGGATGCTGCCAAACAACGTTTGGCGGGCTTTGCCTTCGGTGGTGTTGGTTTTCTTCCTCCAAAGCAGGCGTTTATGCGTTGGAAATGTACCGATACCTTCGATGACGTCATAATGCGGCCCCCACTTGGCGTTGTGCGCTGCGGAAAAGCTTGAAGGCCGTCGCGCTTTAATCGGCGATTACGTCGCCATTTCAAATGCTAGGCAAAAAGGACTTCGCCTGCTTTACCTGGAAGTTTCACACATTGGACCCTTTTAAGCTCCTCGCTTTCTAAAACCTATGCAGTTGCCCTTTAAAGTTCGTTAACGTGCGCTGACATGGCGCAGCAGAAAGCCTATACCGGTCAATAACTTATTTACAAATATGAAAATGATGCATGCGTATAGTGGAAGAGAGAAGCTTAGAGGTTCACGTATACGATATAAAGAGGTTGTCAACTTCTGTATACATTTCGTACCTGCCAACCTCTAGACGTTTTTTTTTTTTTTTCACCTTCACTGCCTTTCGAAGCACATGCACACTTGTTTATTTTCACAGCAGCAAATAAAAGGCAAAAACTGAACAAGTCGAAAACAGAAATCGCCGAAATTGCGTATTCTGCCGCCAAGGCTCCAGACAGGAAGTGGCTTTGGACGATGTGTGTGTGTCTCGTATCGTAAACCTGCGCTTTCCTGCCGCAGACTCAGCGAGCGTTCCGGAGCGAAAGTGGTATTTTATTTTCTGTGCTTTTTTTACACAGACGCCCTTAGAATCTGGTCATGATGACTGCCGCAGCCACATGAATCGGAGGCTAGACAAAAACTCTTTCTTTATCTCACATGTTTTTCACTTACGCAAGCCGCATTCTCACCCCGTTCCATAAACGCACTGCTGCGCCATTATGGACTCGGGTTAAACTCCGGAAGCAAGAGTACTATTGAGGCAAGCACGGTCTGATCCAGCACGCCCAACGAGCAGCGAAGCTCAGCGGAGCCCTGGAATAGGAGCACCTACCCTGTGAGAAGAATGAAGATGGACCTCTTCTTTCTCGTCTGCTACTAGCACAAGAGTAATAAAAGTCTTTCCTATCCTATCCTAACTCACGCCCAAGTGCAAAAGCCATTACCCTAGAGCGAATTGGGGACAAAAAAGCACGATGATTGGTGAAGATCTTCGTTCCATGGCTACTTCTTTCAAGCACGCGAAACGCGTCATATGTCTTAATTTCCGGAATAGTGTCCGCACTCTATACATGTTTCAAGTCTTAGTTGTTGCTCTTCGCGGAGTGTAGAGCATTTCTGGTCCAAAACAGACGGTAGCATCACGTGAGCCCAAAGTGAGTCTATCAGGATGTTTTTCTAGCAATCATGTTCGTGCTATGTTTCGTTTAACGACGCGCAGAGGAATATAATATAAAGGTGGTTCAGAGCGGCAAACAGAGACCAGATAATGGAAGAAGACACATCACAGCGCTCCAGTCACGACTGCTTTTATTGAAATCCGCATCGAAAGATATATGCTTTCGCGCGACAATCAGAAAGAACAAAACAAAATAAAGGGAAGAGAAAACAAACTTTTAAAATTATAATAAAATTAAGGCACGTGCGTCCAAGCGACAGGAGTGAACTTCGATGTGTTTTCTCCCGTCGTCTCGTCAAATGTTTGCCCCGCAGAACCACTTCTGCACAACGGCTTCCAAAATGGCCTACAACACGAA
Source organism: Amblyomma mixtum (assembly GCF_055824585.1). Classification (NCBI taxonomy): domain Eukaryota; kingdom Metazoa; phylum Arthropoda; class Arachnida; order Ixodida; family Ixodidae; genus Amblyomma; species Amblyomma mixtum. The sequence goes on from NC_143019.1 coordinate 65,155,397, forward strand.
CTTGCTAAGCACAGGACTTTTCTTACCGGTTCTTAGTTGCATACCTATTGACACATATATGAATTCAGACGAATATGGTTCTTGCCACTGGTTCCTCAAAATAAAATGAAGCACGTGACCGACCATCAACGCCTGAATTTTAGAATGGATGGATGGATGGATGGATGGAAACAACTTTATTACACACACACAAAAAAAAATCTTCCAGGGTGGTCCCCTACTGGTCCAGGAGTCCACGGGCTAGTGCTTCACGTAAAGCCCGATCCACTAGCCATTTCTGGCCGGCGGGCTGAGCGGTCCGTAAAGCAGCCTCCCAGGAAGAATGAGTGGGATTGGGGGTGGGCGATACTGCCTTTGGGGAAGGACATTCCCAAAGGTAATGAAAAAGTGTGGATTTGGGCACGCCACAGGTGTTACAATCAGGAGGAAAGGTGGGATGAAAGCATGAGAGGCGGTGGGGTGAAATAAAGCAGCCTGTCTGTAATTGCCGCCATGTGGCGCTGGATAAGGGCGACAAGGTACTGTGGGGTGGTGGCAGTGTCATGCGGCTGAATTTGTAAAATGTGGTAATTTGGTGATATGTAGAGAGGACCGAAGGGGCTTCTTGCGCAGGGTTGGGTGCCTGATCCTCCGGGGTCCGGGAGGAGAGTTCCCGGGCCAGCGCATGAACGCGCTCATTACCGGGGATCGAGGCATGTCCAGGGACCCACGACAGAGTAACTGTTCGGTCGAGAGGGGTGGCCGTGGTAAGAATACGGTGTGTTGCCGGAGTCGCCACGCCCTTTAGGTAGTGGCGGTACGCGGCCTGTGAATCTGTGCAAATTTCTGTTATGTTTTTGTCAATGATGGAGTGGGCCAGAGCAAGTGCGATGGCGGCTCCTTCCGCCTCTGCAGGCGAATTAGTCCGGATAGTGGCGGCGGCCCCCACTGTGCCGTCTTCATAGGCTGCGACTGCCGTGAAATATCCTGGTTTAGAATTTTGTGCCGCGTCGACATAAAGGATATCGGAGCGGTTGCTGTATGTTTTGGTGTAATAGCTCGCTCGTGCCTGCCGCCTACCGTGATGGAGACTAGCACTCATATTGCGCGGTAGGGGCTTCTGATATATGTGATCCTGCGTGCGCAGAGAAATCATGTAAGGTGTAGGACTTGTTGGGGTGGGAATTGGTGGATTGAGACGTAGCTGTCGCAGTAGGCATTGTGCTGTTTCCGTGCGACTCAGGCGGACTAATTGGTTGGTGCGTTGAGCCTCTATTAATTCGATCACTGTATTGTGGGTACCAGTGGCCAGGAGACGTTTCGTGCTAACCGTCCGTGGAAGACGTAAGGCAGAGGTGACAGCCGTGCGTATTAGGATGTCTGCCTGTTGTCTTTGCCGCTGAGTGAGTATGTGGTATGGAAGGTGGTATGTAATGCGGCTAATGATTAGTGCATTTGTCATATTGAGGGTCTCGCGTTCAGACAGCCCATGATTGCGTGCTGCCACCCGCCTGATAAGTGCAGCGACCTGTTTGGTCTGTCTCTGCAAGAGCTGAAGGGTGGCGGTTGCATCGAGTGTGTTGTTAATTAGAAGGCCGAGAATCTTCACCTGAGGCACAATGGGCACTAGATTCCGGTACATGTGCAGTTCAATCGGGGGGTCACTGGGGAGGGGTTTCAGCTGCAGGAGTTTCGATTTATTTGGAGAGCAACGGAGGCCTGTGTTTGCTAAATGAGTGGTGGTGATGTCTATGGCAGATTGCAGGATATCCTGGGCTGTTCCAAGGGATCCTCCCGTTGTCCAGAGGGTTATATCATCTGCGTATATGGCTGTGTGGAGCCCTGGGACAGCAGCAAGGGCCTTTGCCAGTGGCGCTAGGGCAATGTTAAAGAGTAAAGGTGATAGAACCGGCCCTTGTGGGGTTCCCCGGTTAGGCAGGGGGAAAGGCTGGGAGGCAATATCCCCAAGGTGGAGGTCTGCCGTGCGCCCCTGAAGGAAGGCCCGAATATATTGCCATATGCGGGTGCCACACCCCGTGGTGGCTAATGTCGTGAGGATATGGTCATGGCTTATTGTGTCGAAAGCCTTATGAATATCCAGGGCCAGTATGGCTTGCGTAGAGGCTGTATGACGCTTAGTGCAAAAGAGGGACTCTTTAAGCGCGAGAAGTACGTCTTGCGCCGAGATGTTTGGGCGGAAGCCGAATTGAACGTTGGAGAGAAAGCCTGTTGTTTCTAGGAATGGTTGCAGGCGATTGAGAATGACATGCTCGAAGAGCTTGCCGACACAGCTCGTTAAGGAGATGGGGCGCAAATTTTGAAGAGTGAGGGCTTTGCCCGGTTTGGGTATAAATCGCATGCTGGCATGGGTCCAGGCTGATGGGAGCGTCCCAGCTTGCCAGTGGTTATTAAAGAGCTCCGTGAGTTCCTGGAGAGAGACATCGTCCAGATTGAGTAGTGCCTTGTATACGTTATGCCATCCGGCCCCGGCGCGGAAGCCGAATTGAACGTTGGAGAGAAAGCTGTTGTTTCTAGGAATGGTTGCAGGCGATTGAGAATGACATGCTCGAAGAGCTTGCCGACACAGCTCGTTAAGGAGATGGGGCGCAAATTTTGAAGAGTGAGGGCTTTGCCCGGTTTGGGTATAAATCGCATGCTGGCATGGGTCCAGGCTGATGGGAGCGTCCCAGCTTGCCAGTGGTTATTAAAGAGCTCCGTGAGTTCCTGGAGAGAGACATCGTCCAGATTGAGTAGTGCCTTGTACGTTATGCCATCCGGCCCCGGCGCCGTAGTGCGGCGAATACTAAAGAGTGCTCGGCGGACTTCGTTTAAGGTGATGTCGGAATCAAGTTCTGGGTTAGGTGGAGGTAGATTGGGTGGATCTGCCGACTGAAGAGATGTGGGTATATAAGTGTCCCGTAGTTGGCCAATTACGTCGGTGCCCTTTTGGAGCTCTAGTTGTATTAGACGTTGTGTGTTTACTTGTGTCTGAGATTTAGTGGTTGTTTGATCCAAGAGAGCGCGTAGGAGAGACCACGTGCGTTTAGTGCTTAATGTACCCTTGAGGTCGTTACAAAAGGTTGCCCAGTTTGCGCGGGCTAGCGTGTTCGCGTATTCTTCTGCCTCGCGAGTGAGAGCGGCTATGCGGAGTCGCAATTTACGATTGTGTCGCTGGTGACGCCAGCGCTTGAGAAGTCCCTGTCGGGCCTCCCATAGATGAGCCAGATGCGGATCAACCTGCGGTGCCTTAGGGGTATTTTTAATGCTTTTGCTGTTCGCCTGGATGGCCTTCGCCAGACGGTCTGTCCAGTCAGTGACAGTACGGGGTTCTGTCGAATCAGTTGCCAAATATGACCGCAATTTATCCCAGTCAGTGAGAAGCTGCGAACGAGGGTTGAAAATCTTGGTATCATAAGATATAATAGTGGAGACTGGAAAGTGGTCACTTCCAAGGCTATCCTGGAGCACCGTGTGAGATTTAACGATTATGTTCGGTGTGGCGCATGTGAGATCGGGTGTGGTGTCGCGGGTGACGCTTGTGCCAATGCGAGTGGGTACGGTAGGCTTTGTGATCAGGCTAAGGTTGCAATCAGCCATTGCGGTAGAAATCAGGTTACCTTTGGGGGTATCCGAGTTGCATCCCCAGTGCGTGTGACGTGCATTAAAATCACCCACCACAAGAAGGTTTGAGGAACGGAAGGAGCCCAGGATACCCGGAATAACTCTGCCTTTATCTTTAGGATTGCTGTATATGTTAATAATAGTGAGGCCATATGTGTGTCCTGGTGAGCTGAGCTCTATCGCGGTATATTGAGTGTCTAATCTACTGCCAAAAGTTTCGCTGTAGGCGGGAAGATAGGAGAGTCGGCGGCGGAAACACAGTCGTAGTTCCTCTGGAACTGTGAGTGTTCACAACGCTTCTTTCCTTTGGTCCCTGCGCACTACAATACCATGTGTCGACAATCCAGTAGAAGCTGCGATTTAGACGAGTTGGTACTGATTCATTGTTAAACAGCGCGCTTAGCAGAACAGACAAAAGTCACTAAGTGTGCTTCGTGTTCCTTCCTTCATCTGTCCTGTCTTCCCGTGCTGTTTAACAATTAATCATTCGAGTAAATTTTGTTTTTCTAAGCCAGAATCGAGGCCTGATCTCAATAAACCGGATGCAGACTACAGTCGGGAGCTTACGGCATTTTCAATGCTATAAGGGTGCGCCATAGGTGCGCGTAAACGGTAGCCCCCTTGCGATGTGCCCGTGACGTCTCCGCAGTAGAGACGAATGGCGGACGCACCCTCAGGAGACGCAAATAGTTATTACCGCATTCCTGTGTCGAAACAACCTGTGCCGACTCTGCCAAACCAGCCGCCCCTTGGTCTCCCGCTCGAGTGAGCACGGGGAGACTTCTCATTTAAACGACGCCGCTGTCGGCAAAGCAATGAGGAAGTTCCTTTTCAATACCAATCCATCGTCGAGGGACGTTTCAGGGTCATACGCTAATTTTCCACTACGCCTTATAGCTAGTACCATCTATAGTGTGGTTGCATATGCAGGCAGCAGGGAATGCAGCACCCGCGGTGCCTGTCCTCTGTGCGTAGAAGCATGCTTTGGCAGCAGCGACTAAGGAGAAACATTTTTCTTTTTTCAAAACCATAAGAGATGTAATGGTCTTTAAGCATAGATACAATGACGTTTCGCATTATTTCGTAGCACTGAAGTTGTTGACACACATGCGATTTGTACTGCGGCACGAAGTTTGTATAGTGAAATTGTGCTAGTCAAATGTTTTTGGGAATCCCCGAAGCTGGAGTAAATTTGTAATAAGGGAGTAATTACTCATTGGCATCCAACCAAGCGCAGCCATACGGCTACAAAGGAAAGCTATACAGCTTTCTCAGAAACTTCGTAGTTAAAGAAAAATTCGTCCTGGTCCGGGGTTCGAACCCGGGACCACCGCTTCACCGGAGCAGTCGCTCTACCAACTGAGATAACCGGGACGGCAAGCTACAGGTAGGGCGAGAGCGAATTGATCAATAACTCTAGTTATTGATTGATTGATTATTAATTCGTCCTGGTCCGGGTTCGAACCCCGGACCAGGACAAATTTTTCTTTAACTACGAAGTTTCTCAGAAAGCTTTCTGTATAGCTTTCCTTTGTAGCCGTATGGCTGCGCTTGGGTTGATGCCAATGAGTAATTACTCCCTTATTGAAATTGGTAGACGTTTACTCAAAGCCGACGCATTACAGCAAACAGAGAGAGAGAAACGTTTAATGCATACAATGGTTGGGTGGGCCCTCATTCCGGGAGTCCATTACATCTAAAGCACTCCCAAAAAACTGGGTGCGTACGACTTTTCGAGAGAAAAACATAAAACTGTTACGGTGCAAAGCAACCTTGAAACTGCGCTTCGGACGGTCGATAAAGGGCGCCAAGTTGTTCAAACCGCAACTCGGTCCTCAGACTCCCCATCCCTGACGGTCTGTAGATATTTAGTGACTATATGTTCCTGTTTGTGCCACGTAAGCCGGAAGTAGGTGAGGGGGTGGGGGGAGGGGGGAGGGGAAGGAGGGGTAGGACGTAACAGGAAACTACGTTGCATCATGCAACAGGAACGATGTCCAACAAAACAGCACACTGACAAATCAGCACAGCGATCACACAGCACAGACCCGGTAAGAGCACAGTGACCAAAGAGCGCGGTAATCAACGGTACAGTAGCAAACGAATGAAGAAAAGCAAAGCGAAAAATACAGCACAGCCATAAAATACCGAAAGAGAAAGCAATAAGCGCCAGAACACCACAGCAAAAAAAAAAAAAAAAACAGAATTTGGCTGTGAGGAACGCGTTAGAGGCAGACGAGATTAATTTCGACCCCCTGAGGTCGCTTAACGTGTGTCCAGGTGTAACCGGGGAGATTTTCCTTTCGCAAGCATCTCAAGCATGACACACCACTCATCTATCGAACCCAGCAGAAGTGCGTTGATGAGGAATAAGCCCAAGTGCAGTGTGCTTCTAACAAGGGAGTAATTGGCAATTAACGCTCACCCGAGCGCATCCGTGCGGCTACCAAGTAAAGCTCGTCAGAAGTCTTCGTTACAAGTCTGCGCTGGCCTCGCTTCGAGCTGGTAATCACTTCGGGCTCGCGCAACCATCTACTGCCGCTTAGCGCATTTTGTGTACATTGCCTGTCGGCATAGTCCGGCGGTGGCCGCAGCTTGGATTCTCGGGCCGAAGCTCTGCAGCTATTTTATATTTTTCAGACAAGAAGATCTGACGAAGCTGTGAAGCATGTTGCCTTGTTACACAGCCCAATGCCGAAGCTAGACGAAGCTATTTCAAAGCGATAGCTGTTCGAAGGTCTTCCTCCCAGGTAATGGGCGGCGGCGCAGTATTCCCTAAAAGCCCATTTCATCTTCTCCGGCGGTCCAAATAACAAATCGATCCACGCGGGTCAGGAGATGGGAGCGCTCGAGAAAGTGTCTTGCGATGGAGTCACGTGACACGTGTCCGCTTGGAAGGGGAAGCATGTACACTCTGAAGTAAAAACGGGGTATGCTGTCCTCTAGCGCACCCTCTTTTTTAAAAAGAGAGTGCGCCATTCTCTTTTTACACGTATATAGGCCTAAAACGGGCCTAAAATTGCCCGTTTATCATTATTGCATAAATTGTACCATTGTTTTCCCTCACTTCGAGACTCCCTTCTGCTCCCTCCCCTCCGAACATCACGCCGTCTTTTCAACTCCATGAGCATCCTAAGACTCCATGGCTCCTCAAACGCATTTAACAAGTCATTTCTGCCTCTTGCCATTGAAGAATGAAATTCACTACCCAAATGTATTGTCACTGAACGCGATGCTCTTAAATTCCGCCAAATGCTGTCATTGCACTTGAAATCCCAATGCGGGTAACTGTTGCCTTTGCGTTTTATTTTTATGTTATGATTGTTTGATTTACTACTGCACCTGTCTGCCTGATTTATAAACGTGTATTTCTTTTTTCCCTTCCCCAATGAACGATTGTATCACTGTATACTTTTTTTTCACTGTATACTTTTTTTTCACTGTGTTTTTTTTTTTCACTGTTTCACTGTATTTTTTTTACCTAATAATGTCATTACTTGTTTCGATGTTCGCCCCCCCCCCCCCTATGTAATACCCCTCCAGGGGTCTTTAAGGGCCAATAAATGGTGAAGATGATGTAACAGTGTTTAGAGTGTACGGAAAAAAATTCAGTCATTTAGATCACATGTCTTCACAGCATTAGTTTTTCTTGAACATAGTATATTTTAAAGAGGAAGAAAAGGCATAAGCAATACGTATTATGTAATAACAAAATTGGCTTGCATCAGAAGCCAATCAAAGAAAAGAAAAACCACAATTCATTGGTCCGAAAAATAAATCGCATTTGCAGTAAATAGATCAGTACACACAAGTATTTCAGAAAAAAAAACAAGGTTTAGACTGATGTGTAGGGTACATGCTGAAACAATGGCAAATATATTGTACAACCGAACAGAGAAATAACATAACATAACATAAATAATAGAAATAACATAACATAATGCAACGTAGCTGAGGTTACATGTGTTATCAGGGATGAGCGCAAGTTAACAAAAAGAGAATGCAATGTCACTGCCCACTAATAGCTTTTTACAGTTCTTTTTGAAGTTGTGGAAGGATTGTGTGTATTGTACATTAAAGTGATCACTGTTTAATATGTTAATTGTTTGATAATTCAATGTTTGCCTTCCGTAATTAGTTCTTGTGGCGGGCTTGAGATGGTGTGGTCTACGTATTGGGTATGAAGTGCAACTGTCTACGGGTATTGTGTGCAGCCTATTTTTATAAATCCACTGAAGTAGTTTGAAATAATAAACTTGATCTGCTTTAAGCATGTTGTGTTTAATGAAGAGCGGTTTTGTTCGGAGTCCTCGTTTGTCACCAATATAGTTTTCACACATTCTCAATATTTTCTTTTGTATCATGATTAGTTTGTTGTAGTTTGAAGCTGTCGTAGTTCCCCATACTAGAATGCCGTAACTGAGTTTTGAATAAAAAAGTGAATGGTATAATGCTTGCTTCAACCAGGTGGGTAGTATATTTTGTATTTTATACATGCAACCAGTAACTCGAGATAGCTCACTTTTTAATTTGTTAACGTGAGTATTCCATGTAAGGTCCTCTGTAAACCATACGCCCAAGAACTTTTGCTCTGTGACTTCTTCCAGTATCGTGTCCTCAAATTTCAGATGAACACAGTAGGGGTCTCTTTTATTTGCTGGCTTAAAAATTATGTATTTGGTTTTGCATGTGTTTAAACTCAGCCGGTTGCTTTTAAGCCATCTGGAAAGATGCAGGAGGTAACTGTTAGCTGATGATTCTATGCCCTCTTTTGTGGTGCCAGTGAAGAAGATATTTGTGTCGTCAGCATACATTATTATTTCAGGGGAGTTTGGTATTGACGTTATATCATTTATGTATACAAGAAATAAGAGGGGTCCTAAGATTGATCCTTGAGGGACGCCATATTCGACTTTCAATTTTTGTGACACCAGACTATCGACGCATACATACTGATACCGATTTGAGAGATATGATGTAATTAAATTCTTCGCTACACCTCGGACACCGTACACAGCAAGCTTCTTAAGAAGGATATCGTGTTGCACAGTATCGAATGCCTTTTTCAAGTCCAAGAAGATTCCCAGAGTAAGCAGTTTGTTTTCGATGTTTTCAATTATTTTGTCCTTTATGTTTATCAAAGCTTGTTCTGCAGACTTACCCTTTTGAAAGCCATACTGCGACTTGGTAATTACATCGTGTTTATGAAAAAAAGACGAGAGCCTATCATTGATAACACGTTCAAATATCTTGGAAAATACCGGCAGAACAGATATCGGCCTGTAGTTGGTAAGCTTTTTCTCATCTCCACCTTTATAAACAGGGGTGACCTTAGCTATTTTTAACTCATCTGGGAACACACCACGTGTAAGCATCTCGTTTATTATATGAGTTAATACAGGACTAATAAGATGAGCGACATGCTTGACAGGTAAGGTCTTTATTTCGTCTTCCCCGCCTGCAGCTTTGTTTTCTAGCGCCATGATAATTCTTTCAATTTCAGCAGGGGTCGCTGGTGCAAGCATAATGGAATCAACCTGCCCTCCACTCATAAAACTATCCACTTCTGAGTTTTGTCCACTATATACCCCTGTGCTAATAAAGTGTCGATTCATTTCATTCACAAGCTCTTTCCCAACTACGCTGGCATTATCGATTACAATTTCATTCACGGTATGAGTTTTTCGCCCTCGGCCAGTTAAATCGTTCACAGTATTCCACAGTCTGCGTTGATCGTTCTGAATGTCGTGAAATTTTCTTTCGTAATAATCATCTTTTGCCTTTTTCAGATCGAAGTTTTCAGATCGAAGGGGTTGATAGGGGTTCTTGTAAGAACGAGGAGGAGGGCAGCGCGTAGGAAAGGCGTGGTAATGCATGCGTCCCCATTCTCAAAGCGTTAACGATGGGAGAGTATTTCTGTCAGAATCCCACACAGCCTGTCTGGAGTACGTGCGGAATGGTTTTCTAACCGGTGGCTGAACAGGAAACAAGCACACGTCTTCGCAAAATTCAAACTAACACCCTCCTCACCCCTCTAATGCCCTACAACTTCGGATGGCGTGACACAGCTCACTATCCCAATTGTCCAGAGACCAGGGCAAACACAGAACACATTCTCATACAACACTGCTATTACCCCTCCTTATTACCCTTACCCTCCCCATCCTTCCTGGAGCGCTTGGCTTCACTCGGGCTGGGCAGATCATCAGCGGGCCTTGGCGGAGCATGCGCTCTTATTCACTGGACCTTAGTGCTGGCCTGAAACAATTTTTTTCCTCCTCCTCCCTCCTCTTGCTAAAACACTTATAACCCTTCCCCTTCCCAAGCGTGCTAATACTGAAGCGAGAGAGAGAAACAACTTCATTGCCATAGAATGGCGGGATTTAGTGCAGGTGGGCTTGGTGTGGCCCCCAGCAAAGGGTGAATGATAGAAGACCGACGTCCACATGAGAGCGCTAACTACTGACGGAACATGGGATGTAGTTAGTACATAGAGAAGATAGCGTCTTCCCGCAGCGCTGTTATATCGCAGGAGAAAACCCGAGGATAACTTAGAATGCGATGCGATAACTGAAAAGCAATTAGGAAAAAAAGTGTGAAGCACAGAAAAGAAGACATACAAGAGTGAAAGCAATAGCTGGGAGCGTTTATTGTTAAAATAGAGAGGAAAGGAAAGCGACGTTGCAAATAGATCTGCCATCCTCTGCGACCTTCCCAGCCAAGTGAGCGGTCCCAGCTTTACTTGTAATTTGCAAACACTTCTGTTTCTCATAGTCTCGACTAACCAGGAGCTCTGTGATGTCATCTTTCTGACATCTTGACTTGAATTTAAGATATGGCTCGTTCTAGCCCCTCGTGCAATGTCTACGTTGTTGACGATGGACCCGTGACCTCTGCCCTTCGAATGACGCTAATGGGCCAACTTGACGTTCGAGCGTACGCATACGGAGGCGCAAAGCAGGAAGAGAGCAATTTTCTTGGCCGGTACAGTACGGTCCATTGTTAAAGGGAACATGCGATCGCGTGGTCTCCGCGCTTCACGAAGCCCTGCTGCCTAGATGGGGCGAGAATATGCGGCATGAGGCGCATGCGTGGAAAGACCGGCCGCTGGGCTCACTGCGCATGCGTCTTGTGCCGACAATTCCCACAAGTCCTCGGCGGCAGCGCGCCGCGAAGCGCGGATGCCACGCGATCGCATGTTCCCTTTAACAGTGGACCGTACTGTACATATACGCGGGAGCTCAAGAGGGCGCCCACGAGTGGCAGCGAAACGGTGGCAGCGCTTTCGCATTCGCATGAAACGCGCAGAGATAAGAAGAAAGACCGACGGAGAGGAACGCCGATAGAGAGTTCACGTTGGGGAATCAGCAACGCAGATGCTCTTGCTCGTCGATTCCCGGAAGAAGAGGAGTCTCCGAAAGTGGGCCACGCACACACACCGGAAGGCTGCTCTTGAGAGTGAATGCGTGAAGATCGCACACAAACGCTCATGCATGTAACCCAAACGTGCGCATGTTTAGCCTTCCGGTGAGGATCTGACTCGAGGAGATAAAAATTGACAGATTAATTTACTATGTGGGAACGAAGCCAACGTCCATCGAAACTATCCTTGGTTTCGATGGCTGTTGGTTTCGTTCATAAGTATGTCAAACGAGCCCTTCATTCTCAATAAATTGTTTCAAACGTTGGTCCATATTTATCCTTTATGTATTATTGCGTGAGGGCTAGCCGAAGAATGAAGAGCGATGAACGATGAACAAGATGATGATGTTGTCGTCGGGCTTAACGGCACGTACCCACGGCGGGGGATTGGCCAGGGTGTATAGCGGATGCAAACGCACGCATGTACAAGGAGTGGAGTATTCGGATAATTTTGGGACTTAAAGCTAGAATTTGTACAAAAGAAAAAAATGCGGAAAAGAAAAAGTAGTGAATTCACATTCTAGCAGAGGAATCTGCCAGATGAAATTATATAATCGAGAATATAATCGCACACTGGTGTCAGGGCATATCCCCGAAGGAGAGGAGAATAAGAATAGATACAGGAAGCCCGAGCCGAGCGAGGGGGATCTCCAAGTAAATTCTACGGAGATCAGCGAACCGCCGGCACAAGAGGAAAAAGTGTTCTATGGAGTAAATTTCGCCACAAGACTCACAAAAGTTCATAGCGAGAGAATATAGCGCAGAGTAGGACAGGACACAAGAAGACGCGAACAACACTAGCGCTCGTGGTCTTCTTGTGTCCTGTCCTACTCTGCGCTATATTCTCTCGCTATTATCATGCACCAACAAGCCAAAAAATCTACGCTTTTGAATCGCAAAAGTTGCTTCTAGAAAACCCCGATCGACTATTTATATAAATAAAGATTTAGCCGCGGTATCCTGGCCGCCACGAGGAAGGAGATGAGCGAATGAGTCCTGGTCCACGTAGCTTCAGAGCCGCTGGTCGCCAGGAGCCCTTGGACGCTCCGAACGGCATGGACAGGGGGACGGTGTCTTCACATTTGAGAGGCGTATGGGGTCGGTTGGGTCGATAGGTCGGGTCATGGCGTCGGTTCCAGTTCGTCGTGTCGGGTGTTCGAGGCGGGGGAGCAACGGCGAGGTCGGTTCGGGTCTGGCAGGCTGGGGCACAGCCGGACGACGCGGACCAGGAACCCGCAGCCGACGAACGGAGGCAGACACAGGGCTTCGAATAATGTTGACCAGGAGCATGAGGGTTGGGTGGTACCCCGCAAGCTCCACCAAATGTTACGCGGCGGCCAGCCGAAGAATGAGGCGCGGTGAACGCTGGACAAGCGATGATTTAACGGCCGCTGTTGTTAACCTCGTACAATAGTATACATGCCCACACAGGGCCATAGACCAAGAATTGGAGTGCACAGAAAGGTTTTCAGATGAGTTTATTCGTGGCCAAAAAGCCTAGCGCGAGCCCTCCGTCCCGCTCCACTTTGTGGGATCGTCATCACCGGAGTGACGGTGTGCTAATTAGGTAGCACTTCGCCCACATATCGCGGGTTAGGGCCGGAGCAAGCTGAGGGCACTGCCAGCGTTTGGTGCGCGCCTGCGCTCTCGCTCCGAAGGAAGGAAGGCGCAGTTACTTGAGAGCACAAGTGTTTATTACACAGAAAGCTGCATTACATAACACTGCACTAATCCCCAGACCTCGGTGCAACCCATAGCCCCGCCGCAGCACCCGAAAGCGGGCCCGCGGAGCCGCGCGCGCAAAGCAAAGACTGCATACACGCGGGACAGCACAGCTAAGGGCGATCGCATGCTTCGCGGCCAACCAAAGGGTTAAATCGCGCGCAGCGCAACACGAGGGAGGATGGGGTCTACGCGGAGCACATCTTAACGACGCAGGTCGCACATCGATGGCTCATCGCGCGTCGTCACCGGCAATGGCCCGGCGATGACGGAGAACCAGCCAAATCAGGCCCTCCCGAATCCGGAGCGCGTCGGCGCCGCACAGGCGGGCTACACGACTCCAGAGGTTCGGGCCTGGACTCAAGCATACATACTAGATGCGCACGTTAAAGCACCCGCGTTCTTGGGCCCCCGGCAAAGGCCGGGGCACCCGGGAGCCAAACTCTACGCACCTTTCTGCTGCCCGAGTCGGTGGCGATCTCCCCGCTCATTTCCCGCTCGGGACCTCTCGCCGAAACAACGCCCCCAACTGTCATTCGGGGTGACCCAATGGGGAAGCGAGGTCGAAGCGGGAAGAACGGAAGGGAGGGTGATTTACTGTGGTTCTCGGAAGAGCTTCCCTTGCAAGGGAGGACAAGCAGCGTGGCCGCCCGCATTCCGCTCGTGGACACCCCACGGGGGGTCTCTCTAACGAACGAAACGGCAGAAGCGGCCGCACACTCGGGTAGCCCAAGAAGCTCAATCCCCACATCCCCCTCTTCTTAAATGCGCCCGTCCCCCTGAAAACAGAGCGACGGTCATTACACAAAGCGCAAAGCTGCCCGTGCTAGCTTTAACGAGCTACCAGCCTTTCGCCATACGTCCAGCCCTTAAACACACCCACACAACAAGATCACTGAGAATTCTAACTAAAAAAACATCACACATGCGACACTACGCAATAAGTGCACACAAGTATTCGCGCCATAGAAGATTACAAATGCGGTCACTCGAACATCACATAATCAATGCACTCTGTAAATATCAATCATAGGTATACATCTTTACATAAGTTAAAATCTGGCATGTACATACGTGCGTCCATGCTGTCACAATGAATCAGAACGCGCACGACGGGGCGCCGGAAAACGTTCGACACAATTTAGCCGCCGGAGCCGATATCTCCGAAGGAATCGGTCGGTCCTGATGAACGGCAACCGATATGCACCGGAAGCAGCTCACCCCGACGTCGTCGCGCCGCGATGGCGGTGCTCTCCAGGCACCCGATGCTCTGAAGACGGTGTCTCAGCAGTGCTACGGTGCGGACAGCCCCGCGCAGGTTGCCTCTGAAGCTCCGCTGATTCGGCTTTGGCACATACCGCCGAACCTGGGGCTCGCGCACACACACTCAAGGAACCAGAAAGCGGCGACAGGCGTCCCAAAACGAAAACATAAACATGACAACTCCATGGCCGTTGTCCACAGCAAGGCTCCTGACGTGCAATAATACCACTCAACAAGAAAAAGTATTTACAAACAAACACAATTTCCCCCACCCCAGCGGGTGAGCGCCCGACGACGCTACAATGGTACGGGGTAAGGAGGATTGCGAGCAACTGAGACACTGACCGCGAGCACACACACATTCCGAAACGTCGCTAACAAGCATACCCCTCAGCGGCTTCTCGGCATACTCTTTTTTTTTTTACTTTCTCCTCCCACATCTGGGCCCCGTTCGACGGATTCATGCCCGCGCACACAGCCTCTCCGACATCTCTAGAAACACTTGGCAAACGAGAGGCGCAAACAGCAGAAGCTACGCGGCGACCAGGCACAGTGGAAAGGAGGAGGGCACCGGACCACGCCCACGCACGGAGGAAAAGAAAGCTTTTCACCCCCACAGCAACAGGCCCTCCCGGCTCTTCCAGGAAAAAAAGGGAACCCCGCACACGACCCTTCGCGCCACAATGAGACAAAGAAGGCCCCTTTCCGAAGTGACCGGAAACGTGGTTGCTTATCTACAATACTACACTGTACATATGCGAGAAAACAAAGCACTTCAAACACATATTATACAGACAGGAAATATTTAGCACGAAAATACACTTTGAAACATTCACGGCACTGTACAGAAACGAAACATGCATTCTTCCACTCACATATCGGGCTGAAGGCTCAGCGAAGTAGCTCGCTCCGGGAACGCCGCGGAACGGCCTCGCCAAGGCGAAGGCTGGTAAAGTCCGAGCTCAGCTCTCAACGGAAGATGTCCGGTATCAAGCACGGGACAAAACACAAAAGTGAATGTCGTCTGAGGAGGCACCGAAGAGACAACCGAAAGCGGTCGTATGCTTCGGTCGTGCCCGCTTGCCAAAATGTGAAATCAATGGACCTCAGCATCACCTATCTCGCTCACAACAGTAAGCGATCAAGTCGGCAGCGTAACCCGACTTCTCCGTGCGCTACAGAGGACACGAAAAAGACGAGAGAAAAAACTGCGCGTAGAAAGGAAAGATCCTTTCGCGCCATCTCCACCCTGTCTCTCGCCGCGGAACAAAGGCTCGCGGGTATCCCTAGGGCTGGACTTGGCGGATCGACTCTCAACACCTCGAAAGCGAGAACGAGTGCCTTCCCGCGGTAAATCTGCGTTACTGACCCTCAACACCCGTGGGTCGTGACGGAACTTCGTTAATTTAGAAAGAGATGATGCGACGCTGTTGGGTGGGCTCGATATTCCAGCACGAGCCGTCATGACCCACCAGGGCAAGCCCCGGGGACGCCATTTCCGTCTGGCTTCGGCCCCTCGGCGCACGCTGCATTACAAGCTAGCGTTCCGGCGCCAGGTCTCTCTCAAGAGACAGAATTCCACGGCCTCATGCGCGCGACGCAATACCAGCGACTTTCCGACGCATTGTCTCCCTGAGGCTACCGTGAATTCTAAACGCGAAAGGGGTCACCGCGCTGGGCCCTGAAAAGCTCTTTGGGCTGGAGATAATCCTAGCTACTCCCGAGGAGTCCGGCTAGTTTTGCCGCCCTTACACAGCGTCCTACGAAGCCAGGCCTCCGCTGTGCCACTCCTCGGCGCGGCGCGGGGAAGCTCGTACGCGTAGTCCCCTTCGGCGCCAGCGCGATAGCATCACGCAAAAGGCGGCTGACTGAATTGCTTTAGTTCCGAATATAGGTTCCTTTCTCACGCACCCATCGACCCGAAATTACGAATTCGCAAGTTTGCTAACAGATCCTAACTACCCGCAACGGAGGATAGAAAGGCGTCTCATGCGCGTTACCACCTGGCTTAACTAGCCCTTAAGCTTGCAACTGAATGCAGTAACTACAAAGGTAGGAACTGCCCCACGTTGGGCGCCAGTTATGTGGGATCGTCATCACCGGAGTGACGGTGTGCTAATTAGGTAGCACTTCGCCCACATATCGCGGGTTAGGGCCGGAGCAAGCTGAGGGCACTGCCAGCGTTTGGTGCGCGCCTGCGCTCTCGCTCCGAAGGAAGGAAGGCGCAGTTACTTGAGAGCACAAGTGTTTATTACACAGAAAGCTGCATTACATAACACTGCACTAATCCCCAGACCTCGGTGCAACCCATAGCCCCGCCGCAGCACCCGAAAGCGGGCCCGCGGAGCCGCGCGCGCAAAGCAAAGACTGCATACACGCGGGACAGCACAGCTAAGGGCGATCGCATGCTTCGCGGCCAACCAAAGGGTTAAATCGCGCGCAGCGCAACACGAGGGAGGATGGGGTCTACGCGGAGCACATCTTAACGACGCAGGTCGCACATCGATGGCTCATCGCGCGTCGTCACCGGCAATGGCCCGGCGATGACGGAGAACCAGCCAAATCAGGCCCTCCCGAATCCGGAGCGCGTCGGCGCCGCACAGGCGGGCTACACGACTCCGGAGGTTCGGGCCTGGACTCAAGCATACATACTAGATGCGCACGTTAAAGCACCCGCGTTCTTGGGCCCCCGGCAAAGGCCGGGGCACCCGGGAGCCAAATTCTACGCACCTTTCTGCTGCCCGAGTCGGTGGCGATCTCCCCGCTCATTTCCCGCTCGGGACCTCTCGCCGAAACAACGCCCCCAACTGTCATTCGGGGTGACCCAATGGGGAAGCGAGGTCGAAGCGGGAAGAACGGAAGGGAGGGTGATTTACTGTGGTTCTCGGAAGAGCTTCCCTTGCAAGGGAGGACAAGCAGCGTGGCCGCCCGCATTCCGCTCGTGGACACCCCACGGGGGGTCTCTCTAACGAACGAAACGGCAGAAGCGGCCGCACACTCGGGTAGCCCAAGAAGCTCAATCCCCACATCTTCCAGCTTCGTCTTCTCCATCGCTATATAAGTACACTTTCCTTTTTGTTAAGGTGACTCCTCTGAGGACATTGGCGATGCATTGGAGCCGATTCTTAAGTCTTACCCGAAGGAAACAAAACGTTCGTTTGTATTGTGCGTAGGTCCAGATAGGTGACCGGGGACAGTGCCCCGCTTAATACACGCGATGTTGGCGGATCGAAAGCATGCGTTGGAATAAACCGGGAGTGCGAATTAGGCGATTTCGCATTAACGAGATTCTGCTGCATGGTAGGAGAAATAATTCCACATCGACTTTTTTGACAAATTGTTGCATGTATAACGAAAATGTAACGCGCTTATTATGATTTCCTTACTGTGGCACTCTTTCCATGACTTGTTTTCATGTTGTTGTTATCGCTGGCATCTGTCCTACTGTAACGCCCAGGAACGCCATAAGCTTTGTAACAACTGTAACAATAAATATTCGTCACTTTGTGTTGTTTCTTTTTTTTTTATTCGTTAATGCACAGCGTTTCCGTAGCTTACAGGTTAGGTTTAGGTTTATTGGGGTTTAACGTCCCAAAGCGACTGAGGCTATGAGAGACGCCGTAGTGAAGGGCTCCGGAAATTTCGACCACCTGGGGTTCTTTAACGTGCACTGATATCGCACAGCACACGGGCCTCTAGAATTTCGCCTTCATCGAAATTCAGCCGCCGCGGCCGGGATCGAACCCGCGTCTTTCGGGTCAGTAGCCGAGCACCGTAACCACTGAGCCACCGCGGCGGGGCGTTTCCGTAGCTTACAGTTAGCGACCATATGCAGCACATCCAGGTCAACAGCGTACTAACATGGCGACCTAATGAAGCGAGTGCCGGAGAACGTGGTGAACAATGCGGCATTTAGCAACACCTACAAGAGAGCGATTCCGTCAGTATACGTACAATATAAAAGTCAACAGCAAGCGAACAAGCCGACGTTATGCTTCGCGTACAAAATAATGGTGTCAACATGGTGACATTGTGCCGCACCGACAACCGAAAAGCCAGCGAACACAGGGGGTTTTTGAAAGAGTCTGGACTTCAAGTGGTCGTCAGCTGCGTCAGAGCACCCGTCATTTCTCGCACTGCCACGGGCCCGGCTGTCATGAACAGGAAGTCGTACTCTGCGTACGAAATGGTTTCCGCCAATATTCTGCATAGTGCATAGACTGTCGACGCCAGCTTAACAGACAAAGAAGCATGGTATTGAAATTCAGAGGATACTTAAGCTCCGCCTTAAGGGGATGACGTGATTGCGTTAATTCTCACGCAAGATGGGGGGTAGAAAAAGGAGATAGGCTCCGAATGTCGCAAGCGGAAAACCAGCGGAAAGGCACGTTCACAAGCAGGAGAAATACACAGGACATCGCTGGAAACCAAACAAACCAATGACGTCCTGCGGCGGAAGATCGTTTTTTATGCAGTGGGAATAAAACCGAGCTTTGCAAGAGAGGTAGGCGATGGCGCTGACGTAGAAGGCAGCCTGGTCTGATGCAGGCTGAACATGTAGAAAGATACCCAGAAAAAGAAGCATAGTATGTCGCAGTGCGCTTTGTTCACGCGTCATGCAGAATGCCAATCTACATGTGCGTGTTGGGCGAGCCTTCGGTTTTTCAGTGGAATGTCAGGATACATCTTCCTACTTCAGAACAATTGGATTGGCCTATATCATACACATCCCTCACTTCAGGTAGAGATGATGCAGAAAAGCTCTAAGGGAGCCACATGTGCAGGCTTTAATGCCCTGATTCAGAATACACCTTGCATTATAAACTAATTACGCAGCAAATGCAGGAGTCGGAACAACCGGAGGCGAAGTAAGGAGCGTTTGTCGAGCCGTGCGAGCGAGGCCAGGCGAAGAGTTTATAACAGGTCTGCGCCCGCGAAGAACGGCGCAGGGCACCTGTTCCGACGTGTGTGAGTGAGTACAGGAAGGAGATAAGAAGCGAGGTTATGGAGAAGACGCGTGCGGCGCGCGAGACACCATGGCATCATGCACGGTGAGACAAATACAGATCGCCCTCACTAGATAAAACGACGTCGGCGAGGCGCGATCTCGCGCCAACCCGACGGGAGGCGTCAACAGGCACCGCCGCGGTTGGGGACGATTGCCACATTCTGGCGAATATAATTCGCACCCCTTTTCCTTCCGAATTCAAAATAGTGTTGCCTGAAATGTTGTCTGCTTTTATACATGGTCTATTCTGGAGGCCAAGCGACGTTATTCTCTCCTGTCGTTTACTTCATTCTCTACCCCTCCCCACATGTAAGGTAGCCAAGAGGGCATCACTGTAATTAGCTTCCATGTATTTCCTTAATTCTCTACATCACCTGGTGCCGAGAAATCAAGGGAGAGATATTGGGGGGGGGGAGATGATGGGCCCGTGCTGTGCTCGCTCCAATACTATTCACATGCACATAGGTCATTCCTGAGCAAACTTCTGCCTTTCTAACTATAGGCACCCCTCCTAGTAAGGCCGACAAACGTACGCTAGGAGGGGTGGTTTATTTACAACGGCTCACTAGTCAATCTGCTGCAGACATACAGAATGCTTGGACATACACAAGACAGTCAAAAATGAACAGACATTACTCGGGAGTTAGCCTGGTCATCTTAGCCGAGATCCTACAGATCGACTCTTCCCAAAGAACTGGCTGCGATCATGTTCCTGTAACCTTAGGGATTAGGCGATGGCCAAGGTCTTTAAGGGCAATGTGCTCAAACCAGAGTGTGTGCACCCTTGGCGTAGTATCATGTGCACGGTTACCGTTGTATTTTCTATGTATGCGCTGTCAGCCAGTAACAGTCGAGTAAGCGCGGTATCTATCTCCGCCCGTAGCAAACAGGAGGAGAGAAGGAGCACCCTGAGAAGAGGGACAGAGAAAAGTGCATGAGCGTTAACGGAACACGGTGTCGTCTTATTGCGGTGTAGGCGGCGAAGGAGGGTAGGAAATCGGCCCTCCTCTCCCTTCCTCCGACCCAGATGCCATCTCCTTGTTTACATATTCCTCGCTCCTTTTCCCTTTCGTTCTTTCCGTCAACGACCACCGCGCTCTCGGACCCTCGCGACACCCACCGAGTATCAAGCAGCTCGCTGTGCCCTCGGAGGTCGTGCATCCTCTTGTCTTTTGCTTAAGAAGAGTGATACATTCTGTCTTCCCCCTTTCCGAACCGAGACGACGAAGCCAGGGGCCGCGCACTTCCGCATATTTTCGGTTACCCGGCGTCCGTACGAGTGATCCGTAACACGGGCGACCAGTAACACGATTCGGGGAGACACAGTGCAGTGGGGGATCTCTCACCGTTTCTCAAGACTGCTAACTGTATATCTGGTTCTTCCATTACGTAATGCGTGTCATTACACGCTTGAACCTTCTCCTGTCCGCTGCTCCTGTGTACTCACTTATTTGTGTGTCCGTCCAGGCACGGACACCTCACAAGGATAACAATAAAAATCTGCTCCTTTCCTGCCTGTCAGCGTTCATCTGTCGTTTTCCTTTAGAAAGCTTGGTGCTCTGCGCTCAACTTAGTTTCAGACGTTTTCGTTGGCCTCCAAGTGTGTACCCTGTAGGTGAGTACTGACAACATACAACTGTTCTTCTCGAAGGATACTGGTACGCTGCTACTAATGACCTGACAGTACCTGTCAAATGCATTACGTCCCGTTTTTATCCTTCTTTTTAGTTATTTTACTCCCGTGGTCCGGTAAGCAGCCACCACCTGCCCTACTTAAATGTATTCACCGACAACTTCCCATGCTGGTGCGCCCTTCTGGTGCGCCCTTCTCAGACTATTGAACATAACTGCAGGTTACTTCGCAATAATTTTTAGATGCACCGTTCTTCTTAGCCTAACTACGTCCTCAATCCTACTTTAGATTTCGTTCCCTTAGTTACTTAGCAAGGTAGTGCTGCGAATCGCTATGGCATTTTTCGTTGATTTTGTTCCCCAGCTCTTCCTAATCAAGTTCTCTGAACACATCTCCAGCTTTCTGAACTTGTATTGGAGAGATTGTGCCTCCCTGCTTGACGCCCTTAGTGACTGGGGTTTTATCTCGTAACTTTTCCTGTGGAGAACTATACGATGGCTGTGCAGCTGAGGGATAGATTTTTTCAAGCACCTTTACGCCTCTTCACCACCCTAGTTCCCCAATGTTCCACGACCGCTTCGGTTTCGACTCAATTAAATGCTTTCTCGCAATCCATGCCCACCATATGCACCCATAATGCAACGTGCAGATATATGTAGAGATAAGTGTGCGGAGTAGCTTTCTCCCATTACGAATA
This sequence comes from Amblyomma mixtum, assembly GCF_055824585.1. Taxonomy (NCBI): domain Eukaryota; kingdom Metazoa; phylum Arthropoda; class Arachnida; order Ixodida; family Ixodidae; genus Amblyomma; species Amblyomma mixtum. The sequence continues at coordinate 65,176,742 of NC_143019.1, forward strand.
AACGTCGATTAGCTCAACCGACTAGCTGTCTACGGAGTTTCTCTCTAATCCTACGTGGGGCAAACATGTAACATTCCGCCTAGGCTCTCCGCATCATTCTCTTCTTTTTTTTTCTCTCCTTTCCCTGTCACGACGCGCTCATTATTCAGCGGGGCTCGTAAAGCGCAATCAGGGATCCCTTGTGCAACCGATGCGCGTGGCCCGTGGAGCGGCTTGTCAGCGAGGCAACGTTATGCTCCTGCTGCACCGGCGATGTCGTGTCGTGAGCCCTTTACTCAAGTGCACACGGCAGACCAGCACCCAGGGTTCCCAGCTGGCACACACAGCCATAGAGTTTCTTGCTATTACCTAGAGGGAAAGCTGGCAGCCCGTCTATGGGAGTCTGCATGGAGGCCCCTCGAGACCACTTCAGCCACCATGGGCGCTCAAAGCATCATGGGGTGGTGAGCTACCGACTGCAGAACTACAACTTTTGGCTAAAAAATAATTGAAAAATAAAGCTGTTCGATAAATACGAATGTCCTAACATTAAATATCCTGTCTGTAAATTGCAACAAACGAGCAGAAAAGCATGTAAATGCAAAGTTTGCACAAAATAAGAGATGGCTAGCTTTCCTATTAGCCAAGTAATGAACACTACAAAAACTAATATTTCGTAATTAACAGTCGCATTTTTAAAAGTAAATATGTTTTAGAAAAAATGTTGTTGCTTATATACTTTAAGAGGTTTTTTAATGGCATTTCGGAAAAGTGAAACCTTTTATTGGCGTCGTGTATCGTTGCGTTTTCACTACTATGGCTTTTGCACACTGCGTTCGCGCCAAAGACGTCTGCGCACACACGAACAGCGTTTTCGGAATGAAACCTTTTAGTAGCGCCACTGCGTGTTCCCGAAAAAAATACGACTGTCCCGCAACAAGTAGCACCGTCCCATGATGCTTTGAGCGTCCATGGTGGCTGAAGGGCAGCGCCGCCCGCTTTCGCTCTAGGTAGCAGTCAGAAACTCTATGCACATGCCACCGGTGCTAGGGCGTCGCTTCATACGCTCACGGCGCGCGGCTCCGCCAATAGCATGAGCAGCAGCGGTTTGCTTATCCAATGCTGAGGTTAAGGTTAGAGACAACGTCAGATTAGTGTTACGTTGAAACAAACTGAACCTATGGTATCTATCTTGTAAACCTTCAGTAAAAAAAAAAAATTTTGGGATGCAATATTAACAACAACAATCAAAAATTTAATTTCCCCTTGCACGAATGCTGGAACATATATCAGTAACCTAACTGTCACTGTGAAAACACAGTCCCCTCTCAAATGCCAAGCAGTGGGCTCTGAATATAAAAATATAATAGGGGCTCTCTGAGCAGCCTTTCAAGTTCATTGCTTTCTGTAATTCAGGTTCCTGATCCTAATGGACAAACAACTACAAGGTTGCGGTGCTCCGCCATGAGAATATTTGCAATTTAAATTCAAATGCGTAATGCTCAGCGTATGTTCATATCCTCCATAAAGCTTTGTTGCAAGTTGCAGGGAGACGAGTAGGAAAGTGAATTGAGAAGACTAAGAACTGTTCACCTTAAAGATTGAAGCTGCTTTTAGTACGTTCATGGCAAAAAATCACACTGCAAAGATATATATCAATTAACGCTGACAAACCGAAATTTTTGGCATGTCCGAAAAGGACTTACACACACACACACAAGCCCACTCACACGCGAAGAAGACGGGCGGATGTTAGGTCAGAGGGCTCGGGGCGGAGGCACCCTGCCCGTTCTCTCTTCCCGAGCTTAAAGGGACCATGAAAAGAATTAAAAGACGCTCGTAAATGTTAGAAGTTATGCTCAGAAGCACTGACACCAAGTATGAGTCTTCGGAACTGAGCCGGCAATTTATTATGGCTTTTTAAAAATCACGTTTTTTAAAATTCGCGGGCCGATTGCTGTCTTCGTAGGGAGCGATTTTGAAACCAAAACCGGGAAAACAGACGTCACTAGTCCCATGACGTCGGTAGGCCACCACACGCTGTCATTCGCTCGAGCCGCGGCAGCTACGACGTCACGGGCACACTTCCGGTAGCGGTGAAAATCGTCTGATCGAGGCGCCGCGCGACCCCCTCGGGCAAGCGAGGGCCAGGGCATTGCCTTCACGCATATGTTTCCAATTTACCTCTGCCGCCTCTTTCTGCCGGGAGTTCGGGAGCAAAGAAAGCGCCGAGACCGGAGAGACGCTGCCGACGCACGTAGCAGGCCCATCGCCCACGGGATTTTACACGGCCGCTGTCGTTCACCAGGAAATGAACGTTGATGGACTCTCTTTTCGAGCCCCGAATTCAATGCGAGCCGAGGAAGTAGCGATAGCGCTTGCTGCCGCCCACGCCAATTCGAGAATCATCATTACGGACTCCCGAAAAGCATGTGATCATTACTTGGCAGGGGAGATCTCCCCGTTAGCTGCTTGCATTCTAAGACGGACTGCCACTGATCCAACACCCAAAAGAATCATTTGGGCTCCTGGCCACCAGGGCTTACGAGGTAATGAGGCCGCTGACGCGGCTGCCCGAGCGCTTACTCACCGGGCTCCTCATCCCAGCTCTTCTGGCTCGGAGACTAACCAGCCGCTGCTGCGATTCAAGGAAATTATAACGCATTATAGCGACATCCACCGCCTTTTCCCGGCCCCTGCAAAGGGGCTGAGTAAGACGGAGGAGCGAACTTTAAGGCGCCTGCAGACAGGTACTCTACTCTGTCCTGCAATCTTAAAGCATTACGATCCTAACACGGATGGGCGATGCCCACACTGTGGGGAGACCTGTGATATCTTCCACATGGTGTGGGCATGTACTCAAAATCCCCACCTCCCCCCTTCCCCTACCCCTTCCAGAGAGGCATGGGAGACTGCCCTTCTCAACTGCTCCTCGCTTGAGTCCCAAAGGGCTCTGGTGAAACGGGCGAGAGACGGGGCATTGTCATGCGGTGTCCCGGATTAGGGACGCCGACCATGTAGCGTGGCCACTCTGTGGCTCCCAAACTCTATTTCAGAAATTAAAAGTTTTCACCACCACCACCCTCGGGAGTGCGACAACCGGAAGCCGTAAACCGAACGTCAGCGAATGACGTATTCATGGGCGGAGCCCAGTCCCGGAGCTGTTTTCTTTATTTTTTCTTGGTGCTCCGCGCGTATGAGTTGAGGGGGGAGAGGATGAGCGTGATTTTTAATCGTCTATAACTTCGTTGTTATTCATGCTAGCTCGAAAATTCTTTCGCTGGGGTGACGAGTGATGGATTGCCTATCTTTACGTAATCTCAATTAATTTGTTTCATAGTCCCTTTAAAATGTCGTCCGATCAAACAGCCGGCTGCGGGATATCGCGCGCACTATTTGATGTCGCGGCTGCATGGCCGCCCGCGTGTGCTCAGTCAACACGGGGGCAGCGGGGTACAATGGCGTGTACCCCGACAGGATCCTATCCGCCGGGTCCGGTTCCCTGTCTGCGTCTCCGTTCGTCGTATTCGCCTCACTTTCTCGCCGTCCAGCGTGCGTGGGATTTGGCGTGACGAGCTGGGCGCTTTCCCTTTCGCCCGTCCGCCCCAGCCGAGGCCTCCCACGCAACCCGGCGAGCGCTGGCGACGCCGTGGGAACGCCCCGCATATTTCGCAGACCGTGCACACCGTTGAGAAATGCAGCTCGCACTGTTCAGTCCATAAGGCACGGGCAGCGGCATATACCTCCCTCATGGGAGTGTCTGGGTCTGTAAATATTTGATCTCGCATGGGTCTGCGAGTTCTAGAGCAAGCGGAAATCGTACAACAAAACTGCGAGTGATCTAAAAAGTTTAACTAAGAAAAGAATATTCTAATTTGTGCCAAGACCTTTACAGAGTGAACTAGAGTTAATTGTTTCCTAGCCCAAAAATAAAGAGCAGTGCCTGGGTTTTGATAGGATTTATTGCTTTTTCCGCATCATCCCACGGATACCTTGATACTCTTTATTTATTTATTTTTCTTGTCTTTTATAATTTGTGGTGTTTGTGTTCATTGTGCCTGCCTTCATCATGCTTGTATTTACCCCAACTGTAGCCCCTCCTTATGTAATGCCCTCGGGCCCTTAAGGATGAAACAAATGAAATGAAATTGAATAGGGGCTGCAGATAGACGATGGTATAGGAGAGTGCCGGTTGCAAGTTGCAGGGTTCCGGGTGGGTTTCAAAAGCCAGAGTTGTCGGCGCGTTCTGAGCCAATACTTTATGAGTGGGTTCTGAGTAGATTCAAAAAAGCTTTGGAACTTTTACATCCTTTAGAGCTGTTTGAGAGACTTGACCGAGTTTCAGGGCAACTTGTAGAAAGGGGGTTTTGAATCTAGAAGTGTGCGGTGAGGGGCTAGTTGGTCGCCGGCAAATTCGGCGTAGAGGTCCTTTTTTCTGCACCTTGCAAGCTGTCGCATTTGTGCAGTTTAGCGAGGAAAGACAAGCAAAATAAGGTTGTGTGTGGGAATAATTTCGTGCACTGTACATCGAATGTCATTATCAGATTCCGCTGAGCTGTGGCAAGGTGTACGTCGGGCAAACTGGCCGCTGCATCAACATTAGATTATTAGAGCATGGCAATTCTTTAGGTGAAGTTGAAAGTCAAACTTCCAACGGCTAAACTTGAATGAACAATGCCAGGGAAGAAAACTATTATGTGTTTCGCGCGGTATTTGCAACAGAGTCGCAGTGTCTTGGGGTGCTAGTGTCTCAACGTGTTCTGATACCACTATCTTTGTTATGTCACATCCGCGAACAGTTTCGAAGGCCGCTGCGTCAGTGCTGGCACTGAGTACAGATTTAATCCTCGAACTGAATACCGTGGCCGGACCCACTCGAAGACAGCAACACTCGCCCGTATAAGCAGAGAAGCTACAGTTGCAAGACAAAAGAAGGCAGGGGGAAACCTTATGTGCAGTTTGACAACCCACGGACGTTGAGTCTAGGTTTTCCTTTCATTCAAAGAAAGAAGATTGATTGGCACGTAGGTGCCTCCGAGTGAAATCGGTTAGCACGGCCACGATCGCGTATGCGAAGGCTCAGTCCAAGGTTACTCACTCTCTATATACGCGGGGAGCGGCAGGACAGAGGACACGACTTTCGATTTCGAGCTGTCTGCTTCCGGCAGCTAAGAAAGCGAACGTCCTTACAAGCGATATGCCGCACCCTTGATGCCCAAGGTTTCGCCGCTGAGTCGCGTTTGAGAGAAAGTGACTGGGCAGAAAAATATCTGCCAAAAGGTTGGGAGCTACACTTGCCAGTGGTTTCCCACAGAACCGCCGTTGCTGTTGACCTCAGTAAACACGACACATAACCTGGCATGTTTACGCCAAAAGCGTACTGGCGCTAAAAGACGAAGACAATAAAAATAAGAAGACAGGAGTGGCTCTAACTTCCAACTAAGTTTATTCACATTTAATCACAAAAACCACCTAATAACCACACGGCATGCAAAAAGATAAAGGCAAACCAGATACAAGGGGTGATTTAACAAAGACACACGTGCCAAAATGACCAAAGCAATGATTATAACGCTGACAAAGACCCACTAAGAAAAATAATCTCTTCATCTGACAGCGACAGAGATGGCTTGCTTATGCAGATATGGCCCCTCCGGTTGATGTAATATGCTTCTATCATTTTACGCTCTAATCTGTCTTTAGACCTTGCAATGAATCTAGTGTTTTCAAAACCGGGACGAGCTTTTGCAGTGAGTGGCCATGTGGCTGCCATAGCCATTTTTTGCAGCAATCTTGTGCTGCCTCTTTGCCTTGTGCCGCTCTTTCATTGAAGCACTGACCTGTCTGGCCGATATATTCCTTACCGCAGCTTAGAGGCACAACGTACACATCATCATCCGTGCATTCAGTGGCGCGGATTTGGTGTTTCTTTTTGCACTGCCTAACCATTCTTACTTTGTTCAAGGTGCAAACGCGCGACAGCTTGCAGGGAGCAGAAAGCACCACATTGATCCTATACCTGCTGTGCAAAAAGAAACACCAAATCCGCACCACTGAATGCACGGCTGATGATGTGTAGGTTGTGCGTCTAAGCTCGCGGCAAGGAATATATCGGCCAGACAGGTCAGTGCTTCAATGAAAGAGTGAGGCAGCACAAGATTGCTGTAAAAAATGGCTATGGCAGTCACATGGCCACTCACTGCAAAAGCTCGTCCCGGTTTTGAAAACACTATATTCATTGCAAGGTCTAAAGACAGATTAGAGCGTGAAATAATAGAAGCATATTACATCAACCAGAGGGGCCATATCTGCATAAGCAAGCCATCTGTGTCGCTGTCAGATGAAGAGATTAGTTTTCTTAGTGGGTCTTTGTCAGCGTTATAATCATAGCTTCGGTCTTTTTGGCACCTGTGTCTTTGTTAAATCACCCCTTGTATCTGGCTTGCCTTTACCTTTTGCATGCCGAGTGGTTATTAAGTGGTTTTTTCCGTGAATAAACTCAGTTGGAAATTGGCGCCAGTCCTGTATTGTTGTGTTTATTGTCTTCGTCTTTTAGCGCCAGTACGCTCTTTGCGTAAACATGTCATGCTACGACCAGCTAGCTCAAATCAAAGTATTGCGGGCCCATAACCACATGGGGAGTTTGCCAAGGTTTGGTGGTGAATGGAAATGAGAGACACAATTTAAAGGGGGGGAAAAAAGCATGAGGCGGAGAAGTAGGAAAGTGAAATAACAGAAACCCGTGCTCAGTCGAAGCTTTGTTTTTCTTCTACTACTCCTCTCTCGTATTCACCTTCCTCTTCTTCCAAGCTCCATCTGGAAATCATGGATAACTTGCCCTCCTGCTGATGCGGGCATGTAGGTACATACGGAGTGCATGCTATCGGCCATTTTCTCATGGGTGTAGAAAAATGTAACACGTAGCGCCATCTGGCTTCTGGTCGGTCACGACCGGCATGCAGAATTGGGCGGCCGTCAGTAGCTGCGTGTGGCTGAGCGGGAGCGGCCACTGTCTGCGCTGTGTAATCGCGTTATTTAGAGTGCTTTTTGAGTGAGGAGGCTGGTGTTAAAGACAGTGATGTCATACAATTCTCGCGGCTACTGGCAACCCTTACGCACCTGCGTGCACCCCAACCAGGCGCCTGGCAAGCAACCAGCGCCAGTTGTAAAAGGGGCAGCAGGGCACAAGTGCCGCGACGTCCGTTCGCAAAAACTTCTGACCGCTGTAGCCACCAGGGGGCAACCTTGTGCAAATGAGAATAGGGCGCCTCGATGTAGTGCGAGGCATCCTAAACGGGAAGTGAGACTTGCAAAGCGCAGCGGTTTCTTGAAATTAGCGTGTCTATCGGCGATATTAGCTCCGTGTTGTGTCCCCTTATTGCTTTTGTGTGTGTGCGCCCCCGCGTCCTCCTCCTAACGACCACTCGCATCCTCCTCCTAACGACTACTTGCCCCTCGTCGCACGCTGTCGCCAGATGCCCCCCCACGGTGCGCCCCCGCACCCTCCTCCTGTTCTGGGAAGCCACTCCCTCCCGTGGACGCTTCTCCGCTCCCTCCTTTCTTCGGGCGGCCAGTTCGGCTCCTGCCTCGGTCGACGCTGGTCGCACCCTCATCGGCTTTAAATAAACGAAGTCTTAAAGTACCGTGTGCGTCTTTCGCTGCATTCAACACAGCGACCGGACACGACAGTGGCGACGAGAAAGTGGATTCGACCCGCGCTACGCAACGCTATTGACAAGCCATGGCTACGCGAGGGTTTCCCAATCAGATACCAGAGTTCAACGGCTCATCGTGGTCATCGTGGGTTGGACGCCTTCAGTTCTACTTTGAAGCTAACAACATCACAGACCCAGCCTTGAAGAGGGCCAACCTGCTGACGCTGTGCGGGGAGCAGACCTACGATACTGTCTGCGCCCTTATTCAGCCAAGCACACCAGCGGCAGTGTCTTACGACGACATCGTAAAAGCGCTGCAAAAGCACTACGACCCAAGGCCATCCGAGGTCTACAGCCGGGCTCGCTTCCAACGACGAGATCAACTGGGAGGAGAAACTGTGAGCGCCTACGTAGCCGCGCTCAAGAAGCTCGCTGCCGACTGCAATTTTGGAACGCTGTCGACAACAGCTACCGGGCAGGAGGGAGACGCAGCTTCTTCTGCTAACACCACCATGCTTCCCTTGGACGTGATGTTACGCGACAGATTTGTGTGCGGACTGAGTGACGAGTCACTGCAGCAGCGCCTGTTCGCTGAGAAGGACCTCACATTCAGCAAAGCTTACGACATCGCCGTTCGAGCGGAGAGCGCCGGTCACCAGCAGAGAGGGATTCGCCGGAACACCGAGCCGGTACACCAGACAAGCAACCAGGTGCGCAAGCCTTCTGTTGTTGTTAAATCGGTCAAAAAGGCACAACGCTGCTGGCGGTGTGACGACCAACACAACCCCCAGGGATGTCGATTCCAGTCAGCCACGTGTAATTTTTGCCACAAGCGAGGGCATATCGAAAGAGCATGCATTACGAAACGGAGACTTGCCAAGATAAAGTCACCTTCCCAGCCTAATCACAGCGTCAACGCCTCAGAGAATACGCCGCTATCTGATCTCCGTGGAACAACATCAGCAACACCATCTGTGTTGTACGACCTGAACACCATGAATCTCGGCACGCGACCGAAGATTTTTACAGAAGTAAGCGTACATCACCAGCTGATTAAGTTCGAGGTGGACTCCGGCGCAGCCTGTACTCTGATCAGTGAGGACACGTTCCGAACTTCATGGCCATCTGACGCACCAGCCCTGCAACAAGACGACACGCACCTGCGAACGTGGTCAGGACAGAATCTGCCACTATTGGGCTCTGCCAACGTGCAGGTTAACTACAACGGCCAGACCCATACGCTACCTATGCTTGTTGTGAAGGGCACAGGATCAAGCCTTCTAGGGAGAAACTGGTTTTCTCCACTAGGCGTGATGATATGCGGCATACACCAGACGCCGAGCCAGAACATGGTTGAGCAACTGCAAGAGAAATACGAAAGAGTATTCTCGGAAGAGATTCCAGGAAACGAAGGGCCCCCGGTCACACTGGAGTTGTTGGACAACGCGCAACCCAAATTTCTGAAGGCCAGGCCGGTGCCGTTTGCTCTCCGAGATTCAGTTGAAAAAGAGTTGGACAAACTGGAGCAGCAAGGTGTCATCGAGCCGACGCAGCATTCCATCAAACTCTCAGCGTACGACTACGCTCTGGTCTACCGCAATGGGAGTAAACATCAAAACGCCGATGCGCTAAGCCGTCTGCCACTAGACGCAACTGTTGACGAACCATTTCCACCAGGAGACGTTCTGATGTTCGAAGCACTGCCAGAACCTCCGCTTACAGCAGGCACAGTTGCAGCATCTACGCAGAAGTGCGCAGCTCTCCGGCTAGTTTACACAGCTGTTCAACAAGGCAACGTGCATAAACTCAAAGGGGACAACTTCGACGCTTACCGCAGGCGAGCTACAGAGTTGAGCACCCATCGCGGCTGCATCATATTTGGGTCCCGAGTTGTGATGCCGAGAGAACTACGCGCACAAGCTATGTCTCTCATCCACGCCGGACATCGGGGCATCGTTGCAATGAAAAAGTGTGCCAGAAGCTACATGTGGTGGCCTGGCATTGACAACGACATCGAAACAGGGGTGCGAGAATGCAAGCCTTGCCAGAGCAGCCGGAGCGCCCCGCCGAAAGCTCCTGTCCCAGAATGGGAAAAGCCAGACACACCATGGCACACACTGCACATTGATTTTGCAGGCCCAATTGAGGGCTGCACTTTCCTTGTGGTCGTAGATGCCTACACAAAGTGGCTTGAGATAAGGCAAATGGGACAGACGACTTCGGCAGCAGTCATTGACAACCTCCGATCACTATTTGCAACGTTCGGCCTGCCGCGCAAGGTAGTGTCGGACAACGGAACACCGTTTGTGTCTGCGGAGATCCTCAAGTTTTATCGCGACAACGGGATCTCATCAGTTACATCGGCCCCCTACCACCCAGCGACAAACGGACAAGCCGAGCGCTACGTAGCCGAGCTAAAACGCGCCCTTGAAAGAGATCAGACAGGCTCGCTGCAGCGCCGCCTTGCGCGCTTTCTCTTCAAGCAGCACACGACGGTTCAGAGCACAACAGGCGAGACCCCCTCGAAAATGATGTTCGAGCGTGAAATGCGAACCCAGCTCACAGCCATCCTCCCTGAGCCAAAGGCAGAGACGTTCCGGGAAGAAAAAGCAATTCCGCGCTGCGGCACGCTTAATGAGGGGCAGCGCGTCCTCGCCCGACAGTTTCTGAAAAAGCCACGCTGGGAGGAAGCTACAATTGTCAGACGCATAGGCCTGCGCTCTTGGCTCGTCAACATACATGGCACAGTAGCACGCCGACATCTCAACCAGCTGCGTAGATTTACGACGCCGTCTGAGAGCTGTCCGCCAGCGGAGAGAACACGTGCACCATCTTCCCACATAGCCTGGCACCTCTTCCCGGAAGAAGAGACTTCGCCCAGGACAGACCTAGGAGACACAGCGAACAACAGCCAGCCTACAAGTGTTTCTCCCCCGAGCGCACAAAGCCAGCGCGCCTCCACGCGTGAGCGCCGACCCCCTGCACGATACCAGGCAACTTTCTAAGGGGGAAGGAAGTGTTGTGTCCCCTTATTGCTTTTGTGTGTGTGCGCCCCCGCGTCCTCCTCCTAACGACCACTCGCATCCTCCTCCTAACGACTACTTGCCCCTCGTCGCACGCTGTCGCCAGATGCCCCCCCACGGTGCGCCCCCGCACCCTCCTCCTGTTCTGGGAAGCCACTCCCTCCCGTGGACGCTTCTCCGCTCCCTCCTTTCTTCGGGCGGCCAGTTCGGCTCCTGCCTCGGTCGACGCTGGTCGCACCCTCATCGGCTTTAAATAAACGAAGTCTTAAAGTACCGTGTGCGTCTTTCGCTGCATTCAACACAGCGACCGGACACGACACTCCGAAACATCTGTAAAAACACGTGAAGTTTCCCGCTCACTGAGCACTTGAACGGTTGTTTCCTGGCGGCTTTGGAGACTGTATATAATTATAACAGGAGCGACTGTAACGCTGAGCGGTTTTTGCGGCCGCTCTCTCAGGCTGTGCGGCCGCAACATAGGAACACGTTGACGCTCCCGGTGCCAGGAAGGACACCGGCTTAGTTCTGCGCTGTGCAACCAATTCGTGGGGCACTTGATTCCACACGTGTGTGATGCGCCAGCATAGCGCCATTTAGCGCCTGAGCCCGACCAACTTCCCGTCTGGTGACGTCACTTTCGATTGATCGACCTCTTGCGTCTTGGTGACACCACTTCCAGTTTGGTTATCATTTCCGATCTAATGACGTCATTTATGGTTTAGTCAATGTCGCTTTCGGTCTGATGAGGTCGCTTCCGGTCTGTATAATGAGTCAAGACTGGTGATATCGCTCATACACACTTTACCACACACTCATATACCAACATACGCATACTGCACAGCATTCTCGAGGGTTACAACGGACGCCGCAAAACGAGCCGACGAGCTCTTTATGCAATCCCCCCCCACCCCACCCCCTCCCACCCCAAAAAAAAAAGATGAGAACACATGCGCACATACTTTTTTTCCGGCAGATCTACAGGAAGCATCCCAATTGTAACGGCTATCCAGGTGGCTATAAGGCGGTTTCCTACAGGTTACGAAGTCGCGGGTTCGAACCTAGCTGCCCGTGGTGGCCGCACTGCGAAGAAGGCGAAATGCAAGAATGCTCGTTTGTGAAGATTTCTTGCGCAATAAATGGACTATGCAACGAATTAAAAGTCGCTTGTAAATGTTTTCAGTCCCTGGAAATCATGCTAAGAAGCACTCACACCAAGTATGAGTCTTCGGATTTGAGCCGGCAATTCATTATAAATTTTTAAAAACCATGTTTCTTAAAGTTCGCAGGCCAATTGGTGTCTTCGTAGTGACCGATTTTGAAACTAGGGTCGTGAAAATAGACGTCACTAGTCCCATGACGTCGGCAGACCACCACACGCTATCATTCGCTGGAGCCACGACGTCACGGACACACTTCTGGTGGCCGTGAAAATCGTCTGCTCGAGCCGCCGCGCGACCCCCTCTGGCAAGTGTGAGCCAGGGCATCGCCTTCGCACATATGGTTTCCATTCTCTGCTGCCTCTTTCCGTCGGTAGTTCGGGAGCCACTCGCGGTGCCTTTGTCGCAGTGACAAGCAAAGAAATCCGACGCGCGCCGCAATCCAGGAAGGCGAAGAGAGACCGAAGAGACGCCGCCGACGCTGCTGCTGGGGTGCTGGGTGCGACAACCGGAAGTCCCAAACCGAACGTCAGCGAATGACGTAATCATGGGCGGAGCCCAGTCCCATAGCTGTTTTCTTTATTTTTTTCGGATGCCCCGCGTGTACGAGTTGAGTGGGGAGGAGGAGAGTAATTTTTAATCGTCTATAACTTCGTTGTTATTGATGCTAGCTCAAAAATTCTTGCTCTGGGGTGACAAGTGACGGAATGCCTATCTCCCGTTTGCTTTACGTAATCTCAATTGATTTATTGCATAGCCCCTTTAAGGCTGTTTAGGTAGTCCGGGTTTTCTGCCCACCGCTACACCATGCTGTATAACAAGCAGTGTAATTCTTTCTCGCTGAAGTCCATTAACTGTTCATTGACGAAGCCACCGGCATCCATGACTTCTTTGAACTTGGTGCTTGTTTACAACTTTTAAAGTCTGCCGCGTTCGGTTTTCTCTCGGTGTCTCGTGCCAAATCGAGAGGTTTGGTTGGCGCTGCGTTTTCTTTTTTTCTTAATGCTTCGATACACTGTAACTTGCATAGGACCACGATGTGTCACAGATGTTTTCGTCGTCTTACATACCTAAGGCAGAGGCACAGGCGACTGCCACCATATTTAGTTTGAATCGACAAGTTAACTGCATGACATGCGGAGTGCTGGGAAATACGTGGCGCCACTGCAGACGCGGCACTATCTGGTACTCTCGTCCTGAGTATTGTGTTTCGTATCAGCGTTGTCATAAATTGTATAACTGCGGAAGCATGCGGCTCAGATTTCCACTACAATGTCATTAATTTAAAACTATAAAAAAGATAAAAGATAAAAATCCAATGTTTGATGACGCTCAGGAAGGAAAAAAAAAAATTAAAAAGTGAGAGGACGCTTACCACTGTGTAACGTGAGATTCAGCGACCGCTGTCAAGGTATTTGCGTTCCACGACAAGCTGATTGGTTTGGTTTGGTTTATGGGGTTTAACGTCCCAAAGCAACTAAGGCTATGAGAGACGCCGTAGTGGAGGGCTCCGGAAATTTCGACCACCCGGGGTTCTTTAACGTGCACTGACACCGCACAGTACACACGACAAGCTGAGGTAGCGAATATCTGTCTTTATAGAGTGCTCTTTATCGTTTTCCGCATGCGCTCGTTCTTCGACTAGCGCTCATCTCCAGTCCGGCGCCTGTCTTCTGAACGTCTCCTCCGGTGGCATGCTTCACAGCAGCTGACGCAGACTGACCGTGCTATACTCCGTTTCATACATAGCAGGCAACGCTGCGGAGATTGCTGAAGTAGTGCGTCCGCGAAACTATATTACTCCGCCACGTATCATTTATTCTTCTCAAAACTCCGGTCATTGTTTGGACGAATACAAAGAGCGGTATAAAACGATGTAGTAGCATTGAAAACGATGGTCGAAGCTGTGAGGCGCTCAGTGTTGGGCTCTCTAGCCATAATTTTCGCGAAGAGGGAACTACTTTTTGGACGCGGATTCTCTAGAGTCCATTCGCCCTACCAACCGCGTATCATACCGCCACGTGTACTTTTTGCTTCTCGAAATCTCGACGAGTCGCAGGACGAAAATGTTGCAAGAGGTAAAAAGAAGTCCAGGAGGTGCCAGTCACGGCAATTAAGATTTGTCACTACGAAATATGCTTGAGTTCACTTTGGTTGTATGACGAACTACTTTTTGCGTGCGGACTTAACCTTCGCGAACAAGCGTGCTAGTTGCCTGCTATGTATGAAACGGAGTATACATTCCTCCGCTCTGGCCATACTTTCCTTCCTCTTTGTACGGCATTTCCACGATAACCACTCTCCGACTGGTTCTCATGGCAACGCCACCACCGGTTACGCCGACTTTACAGCTATAGCTGTAAAGCAATAACACATTCGGCGTAAGCCGACTGCACTGAGCCGATAACTCGTTACACATATCACAATTTGTCGAACAACACGCAGGCAGCAACGGGCTCCAGACAGGCAGGGCTGGTCGGCACGGGTGGGATTTGGAGTTTCCATCGTGCCATTCTACCAGGGACAAATTAAGATGGAGGATAGCGTTATTTACTTAACGCAAAACGAGTTCAGAAGGGCTGCGCATAGTTAAACATTCTTTAGCACAGACGGTTAAAAACGTGCAAAAATAACGTCTCTTCGCTCGAAGCGAGCTGGCCTTCGAGCTGATTCGACCGCAGCCAGACACTCCAGGAAATATTTGCCCTCTAGACGATACAAACAGGGTACTATGTTGTATCCGTCTTGACGGACGTCTCATATACGACGGAGGAAGTCGCAACGAAGACATCAACGCTGTGTGTCGTTCAGCCACAGCGGGGTAACTTTCCCCCTTCTGTATACAAGCACACGACGCAACACGTGAGTACAAAACTGTCTGAGGCGCACCGTCCTCTTGTAAGCCAACACAAAAGCAAGATCGCGTCCCGGTGAGACCTTGACTGATGGGGCGACTGCTGATTTAGCCTTCCCGAGTCCCGACGTCTTCTTCGAGGTGGCAAGCGTCGGCACATTCGTTATGATATGTTATGAATGACGGATGCTGCACTGAACCTCTGTGCAATGTTTATTCAGATTTTTTGCTTTGTTTTGACATGTGCACACTTTCCCGGAGCTCGTTCAGTCCTCTACCATATATTCCGCCAGCATTCACCGCATCGCTTTCGGGACATTCGCTTTGTGCGGATATGACGTTTTTATTTCTTGCTTCAGCAATTTCCTTCTTTTATCTGCATGCCTAGGTCACAAAACGTGAACCAACAGCACCGGGTCGCGCTGTGTCACCTTGTCTCACGGATGTAGGTGGTCTGCTTTGGTGACTTTGTGCATCAGTCCCGGAAAGTGCTGTGAGAAGGCCGCGGTGATTTGTCCAACATCGCGGTTACTGACCTTTGGTGTACTCGATCTCATTTCAACGCGCCTAGGCTCGAGCGTTTATTGCACGCTGCCGATCATCAAATTAATATTAAAAATCCTTTCACGACTGCGTTTTCATTTGCTTGCTGTCATTTTCATGGGTGATAAAGTCGTTCCTTCTTTGTATCGGCAGTCTACGTCGGGTACCGTTGACGTGTTTCTGCGGTACATTCACAACACCCGTTGTATTTAGTTGCACTTGCAAACTGGAGCTCTCATGCTAAATATGTATTGGGTAAATACTGATATTACATTAACACCCCCAAACGAGACACGATTATTTTGGAGCAAATTGTGCGTAGTCACAGACGATTCGTTAAACTGGACGCTGGTGCAGTTCTTTGTAGTGTGATTGCGTTGCTTTTCTTAATGTGCACGAGTCCATTACATTGTTGTACACGCTCCCAGATCGAAGGAAATACTGCAGTGAAGTCGCAATGCTACGAGAGCTGACGCAGTAACCAGGGACTTCGTTTTGAAACGATTGCTTTGGCGTTTCATTCTTTGTCATTGGACAGCCCCACCCTCGGTACTGCAGCCGGCCAGCGACTCTGCTTGTTTAGCTACGAGTCATGGCGTTACCAGTCACAACTTTCAGTGGTAGGAGGTCAAAATGGCGAATTAGGAAGGGTGCGAAATGCGGCTCTTGAATACCCTCTTTTTTTTTTCGTTTCCACCCTCGCAGTGCGCGAAAAATTGGTGGGAGCGTGGGCTGCGGCACGCCGGGGTTCCATTCTTCGACCCCTTTACAATCGACGCTTCCCAAATGCCGGACATCAGTAGAGACAACAGTATATGTACCCCCGCGTGAGGCCTCACGCATTCAAGAACAACAAGGGAGCATCACTTCTCACCAGTACCAGGCCTGTACAACAGGACACCTGCCCTGGATGCAGGCGGCCCTATTCAAGAGATCCAAGGGACACGGTATTGATAACTGACGCCAGTTGAATCCTCCCATCACGCAATCAACGGACGCACTGCACTCATGCGAAGATGAAGGAGGGGAGTGCAGTTGCGGCAGGTCAGGCGATGGTGGCTGTCTTCGACCAGGCTCTCCCTTCTTTACGCGGCTGTAGTGTATACGAACACCACCCGAATGTGCCACGGCGTTCCCTCCGCCGCCGACATCGTGGGTCACGCGAACGGCGTATTGTCTTGCCCCGCCGCGTGCTCGACGCCCAGACGCCGCAGCCTGGACAGTTCGTTCTTGTCTCGCTGGCTTCTCGTCCAAGCCGGTTCGTTAGCGTCGCCATGCTACACATCAGGCCCCTGTATATGCGAGTCGGGACACGTCAGGGCGGAGGCGTGTCCTTGTACTTTCCCGGCCGCCGGATACTCTAGGCACCCATCGCACAGGGAGGCATTTACTGTGACCGCGGTAATTTACCTTTCTTTTTTTTACTCATAAACAAACCATGACAACTGCTGTCTCCAAGAGCTGTATGTAGAATCGTCTTTTTTTTTTCTGTTCGCCTCGTGAGGAGGGATCACCTCAATATCTGCAGCATGCAAGCACAACGCATCCTAGTCGTGACTCTATTCAGACTAATTATTTGTTTGTAAATACTGCAACCCCAGCCAGGAATTTAGCAAGATGGAATACACTGATACTTTCACGTGGTCCGATTAGTACATCTCGCTTGTTGCTTTAAGCCAAAAGGAGGAAAAGCGGCAAAAAGTTTAGTCCTTTTGGAGTGGACGCATTTACCACAGCCATTGTGCCCTCACAACATGTATCATCAATGCATTAGAGACTACAGTTCCAAAAGTGCCCCCCAGCAAATAGTGTGCGCAAACATTTAGTGTCTGCTGCGAGGACTAAGGGCTGCGGTTAGTCTTAATTCAACCGATTTTGCACTACAAAGCTACCAGCTCGACACAGCCAGGACCAAGGGACGAATGACGACAGTTTATGACCGCCGTTTCGTGTCTCTTCATCTGCATTAACAGGTTCTGGCCATAATAACGCCTCCCTTCGTCAAAGCTGCGATAATTAGTGCAAGAACTAAAGTTCCAATGATAATAATAATAATAATAATAATAAGAAGAAGAAGAAGAAGAAGAAGAAGAATCACTGTGACCAACTATTCGCTCTTGCGTCGACGTCGTTCGCTAGTGTTTACGAGGAGTATCGCGTAGGGTGCTTGCTGTGTCCAATCCAACGCATCTTTTGCCAGCTGTGGCGTCGCGCATGCAAGCAGCTTTCTGGGAATAAGAATGTGTACTGTTGCGTTTAGCTACTTTTTTGCATTGCCAGATTTTGCATTGCCCACCCATGGCCCCGGCTCGTTTCGGCAATTTTTAGATTTTTATTTTTCTTCCTTGTCTCTTATTCCTCCTTCTCGCTCCTGTAGCCGCGTCATTTTTGTCATTTTAGGTTGAAATTTTGCGCTTGTGTGCGTATACTCTTTCCGTCGTCGTCAGTTCCTGCGCGCCATTCTTTCCATAGCGGTGGACAGCTTGCAGAAAATCCGTCTGCTGTGCCGCCCACGCAGATGTCTCCTTTCGAGCCGCAAATGTACGAGAAGTGCCCAGTTATTTCAATCCTCAGTGGCGTCCCGAGTTTCTTCTTCATGCCGGCTAAAATATATGGGGCAGCTCCCCAATAAAAATGGTCTATAGACAGTCTATAGACTTCTTATTGACTCTATTGACTTCCTATAGACATTGCTTTTGTCTATTCATAGTCTATAGAACGTCTGTAGAAGAAAGTCTACTAAAAGTGTGTGGCCATAAATCTATAGATTGTCGATAGACTGTCTATGGCATTTGTAATGCATATAGATATTTGTCTATAGACTTTATAGACAGAAGTCTATAAACACTCTATAGACTGTCTAAAACATTTTGTAAGGAAGCACCGCCCCGCGGCGGATGAAGCGAAGACGAAGCAACGCAGTCGGTGAGCGATAGCAGACGTTGCAGTTGATTTTGTTCCTTTTACTGCTCTTGCAGTATCTTTTTTCTAGCTCGCGAGGACAAATCCTTATTGATTTAGACGGGCGCAATGTACTTTTTAGTTTATGGTACCCGGAAAAGGCAGATGTATCTTTTCCTTGCATGGCCCTGTGGACGTTTTCTGAAGTGCGTTGTTTGTTGACGCTACATCTATCTCTCCACGCCTGCGAGACAGCTTCAGCGAGAGCTGATGTTCCTTGTAAAAATTCTGTCATTACTCATCTTTCTCGTTCCCAAAGGAAGAACGTGGGGCCTGATTGCAGGCTTTGTGTACAGCAGCTGCGATGTTACCGAAGCGAGAATCTTTTGATGCATTCTTCATTCATTCTTCGGGCTACCGTGACAAAACTAAACGCAGAAGATACTAGAGTCAAAATGGCAGTGTTTTCGGCGCCCACTATCTCTTAGTTTTCTGCTTCGTTTTGTCCCCATTTGTTAGCCTCCAAGTCATGCGTCAGCCACGACTTTGATCTTAACAGCCGGAGAATGAAGTTCCTCTAAAGCTAACGGCACTGACGGGAAATCAATATTCGCAAAATGTAATCAGCTTTCCATTATTCAAACCCGAAGGTATGCATTTGAAGTTGAGGAAAACAAAGCTTCAGTTTAAACCAACGGTAAGATCTAATTAAACGAGTTCTAATCAAGGAGAGCAAATACACCCCCTCCCCATTTTAGGCAAACAGCTGACGTGAAGAGTGGCCATGGCAACGACATGAAACATTGAAGACCTGCAGCGTTTTTATTACCGGCGCTAAAATGGAGGGCACGAAAACTGTCGTTTTGTCAGTTCGTAATGAAATTATCGTGGGTAATTAGGTAGTATGATATTTTTGGAAGCACGTAATTTTAGTTTTAGTTTCTATGAAATTTGACACGCGATGGCTAAAACACGTGACCGGGTGTTGTAAAAAAACAGAGGGCAGATCCCCTTGGCTTTAGGTGGCATGTGTCGCAGCGGAGCACTTGGAGCTCTAAGTTTTTAAGTGCTCTCAAATCTTAATGCATTTAGTATTGAAATACTGCTAAACTGTCATCCTATCTTGTTTATCATTGATTTATTTGTGTAGTCATCTGCTCCTTAATCTCTCAAAAGCACCATTGCTGGGGCGATACGTAAGGGGTGAGTTACTAGGCTGTTATTTGGGTAATTGACGACCTCAGGATTGATGAATCGAAGTGAAGCATGGCGTTGTTGTGTGAATAATTCTAATTTCTTGCTACCGGAAAAAAAAAAGGACGATAGATACGCAGTGGTCCACGTAGAGAAGTGCCTCCGTTCAGAAAGCTATACTATGTGGTTTTGTTGGTAAGAATTCAGTGTTGCAGAATTTGTCCTCGGCGAATTATTGACTGCTGAAGCATGTTTATCAGACATCGTCTAACGCTGCTGTCTGACATGGTCCACGAACTTTTTGAGTAGGGTGCTCACTGATCGCCTCCGTCACAGATCAAATGAGAACTGAGGCTTGTTTCTGCAATAGCAATCCTGATATACAAGACAGAATCACTTAGAGGAAAATAATATACAAAGAAATGGGATGATTGAGTGCATAACCTCACGTGTTTAACTCAGTCGTCCCCGCGGCACCGCTGCAGAGATGCCTTGTGTGTTGTTACGTGACGTATAATGTCTGTTCTGACTACCGTTGCCGCCCTATAAATTCTCCGCAACTTTGCTCCGGCTGACAGCTCAGAATTACCCTTCCTTTCTTCTGCACCGACACCATTGTGCTGCCGATTAATCCCAATAACCCGATGCGTAAATTACATACAACACGAGGAGAGCCATTCTCCCTGCATGCTTGATGTCGCCGATAGCCCTGGGCTAAGCGAAAACACGCAGTAATAAGAGAAGAAGAGCTCGCAACAGATGAGATGACAAAAACTTCTCCTAAGAGAGGAAATGCTGCAAAGGAAAGCCGGAAACATGAAGAACCCTTACACCAATCGTCAGATGTTCACGGGACGCTGCTGACAACACGCGGTGTTGACCGAGCAAATCCACTTATAGGCGCCGTCTCTGTATAGCTCAGGGAAAAAAAAAATGGATGCAAGTGTTGATTTCGCGGCTTAACGCTCACGTCACACTTCTTCGCTGAGGAGATGTGGGACCACGCTTGGTTCGCCCTAGCCCCCAATGCATATTTTTCTTCGTTTTCCTCTCGTTCTTTCTTAATGCTCCCAAGAAGTGCCCCTGGTCAAATGCAAATGGTGTCGGCTTGTGCTGCCATCTTCATCGCCTCTGTATTCCAAGTCGAGGACATTCAGGGCCGTTTGTCGGGCCGACAGAAAATGTCTTCGCGGAAGTGCACACCAGTGCTCGACCTCTTGCACGAAAGGTCCGACATAAGAGCCCGCAAACAAGACGGCCTTTCTCTTTTCTTACCTTTTTATTTTGGCAGTCTTTCCGACACACTCACTGCTAGATTACGCGTGACCGCGGTAATTTCCCTTTTCTAAGGGGATTATGAGAATTTTTTTTTGTGTGTGCTCTAATATTTGGAGGGGACGCAAATAGGAATTGGACTCGTTATCACACAGAGCATCTTTGAGACCTAACAGTCATTGTTATTCAACGCGCCATCCTGAATTTTGGTTTGTGCCTCGTTCACGGACCAATTACGGCATTAAAATGCTGTGCACAGTCATTCCGAGTATGTTGAATTCTTTCAGGAAAAAGGTAATCATCATAGAGAATCTGTCATTAAAAGCACTAATGTGTTTGTTTTTGTCATGTATCTCTCCACATCCATAAAATTATGCAAATGCTCCAACATGACACATGCGGTGTGCATTTGCTATTACCAGTGTTTTTTTTTTTTCATTGTAAACTTTTTTTTTGCTGACTGCAGTTCAACCATGTATTTGTTTGCTTCACTGACATGTACATTAGTTGCTGATGCTCTGCTCTTGTATAGGGGATGGGAGCCTAGTCAAGCTGCATTATAGCGGCTTTTTCTCCCATCTCCTCATGTATGTGTATTACATGAAATAAATCAATTCAATTCAATTCAATTTTCCATCGCGTACCTAGAGCAAGAAGCACACCAGACAGCTGAATCGCGAGCACTGAAGCATTTCCGACGAGGATAAATAAAAGTTGAAATGCAGTGCAGTGGTGTCAAGTCGGCACAGAAGGACGAGTAAAAATAAAGCAAGAAACAACCAGGAAGAACAATTCGGCGTCTTAGATTGTTATATGTATATAGCGAAAATATCGCTGGAGAGCACAGAGAGGTTGCTTTCAGCTCTTGTCGCTGGTACCGCATCAATCTAACCGCACATGTTTCCTCGACACTGGCAAGTCGAGCCAAGAAGCACTGTATGCGACAAGCGAGGAATTCGGCTTGATATTTGATCTGTCCGTCACCTCGACCTCTGCGCGGTCTTTTGTCAGAGCGACGACGTGTCGTCCGCGAGTCAAAGACCTTCCTAAGACAGGCGGGTGAAATATAGGACGCTCTGCGTACCACGCTGCTCGAGGATCGTAAATTTCGTTCGGCGAAGGCGCCACAGTCGACGACATTCTTAGCCTTACGCGGTGCGAGTTCTTGAAGAAGAGCAAACGCCATCACAAAGACGGTTTGGTTGGTTTGGTTTATGGGGTTTAACGCCCCAAAGCGACTAAGGCTATGAGAGACGCCGTAGTGGAGGGCTCCCGAAATTTCGACCACCTGGGGTTCTTTAACGTGCACTGACATCGCACAGTACACGGGCCTTTAGAATTTTTCCTCCAAAGAAATTCAACCGCCGCGGCCGGGATCGAACCCGCGTCTTTCGGGTCAGCAGCCGAGCACCCTAACCACTGAGCCACTGCGGCGGCCCATCACAAAGACGGAGGCTAACCATGGTGCTAGCCGTCGGCTGTGTGTGCTCGAAGGAGGCCGTAAAAATATGCTTTATCTGTCCAGCCGCTTCGGACTTCATCTTATGCAGGCAGCTTTGGAGCAGTGAATGTACCGAACCTGGTGGGAGCAACTACCACCACAACCTTTTTCACACACTGCGCCACAGACTGCGCCAGTATAACAGAAGAGGCGGTCTGTCAGAACAGTACGCTCTGTTTAGCCTTTTTCCTCTTCCTCTTTTTTTTTTCTTGGCGGCCGCACTGTGTCTTCACAACTACAACATTACGACGTTCAGGGGTGGATCTCTGGGTCACTCTTTGAGCGGGCGGTTGAAGCGGGATGGGTCTCTTTTGCATCATACGTACATTTCTCGGAACTTTTGTTGAAAAGCTGGCTTCAGTGCAGTTTCCCTCACTGAAAATTTCTTTCTTACGTTGTACGCCACTGCTTAAGTCCCCCTCCCCCCTCACCCCCCACCCATCCACCCTCTGGGAAAAAGTCGCGGTTTAAGGAACACTTTAGCTTAACAACCCATCCTGGAGAGTTTCTTTGTAGAAAATTCGTACAAAGAGATGTTTGGTTCGTTTTGGGGTCTAGAAACAAATCCCATTTAACTTGTATCCCTCATTTAATTGACAGCCGTCCTGATGGCTCTGTGGTTATAGTGCTCGGCTACTGACCCGAAAGGCGCGGATTCGATCCTGGCCACGACGACCGCATTTCGTCCGAGGCGAAATGAAGAGGCCCGTGTACTGTGCGATGTCAGTGCACGCTAAAGAATCTCAAGTAATCGAAATTCTCGAAGCCCTCAACTACGGCGTCCCTCATAGCCTGAATTGCTTCGGAACGGTAAAGCCGCATAAAAACATGCACTGACATCGCACAGCGCACGGGCGTCTTTTGCGTTTCGTCTCCATCTAAACGTGGCCATTGAGGCCGGGTTCGAAGCTGTTGACTCGTAAACTTAATTCCATGGCTAAACATCCGTTCTGTGAATGGTATGTGAATGGCGGTATAATTTGCGTGCACAGTACATTCCTTGTGTAGGTGTAAGCGTAAATAAGTGCAGAGATAGTGCTTCCCACGTAGCGAAGGAGCTGAGTGGCGAATGATTTGAAGGAAGCCACTTCGCTAAGCAATGATAACAGAAGCGGCGAAGTAAGTGCGGCAGCAGAAAGCTACCGCAATCACGATAGGAATGTCAGGCACTTCCTTTCTGCCCGTCATCTCATTCATTCACGATATGCAAAAGCCGAGATAAACGACCACCCACCTCGTCGTTCCCATTTTTCTCCTATCTCCTTTTATCACGGGTGTTTCCAAGGCTAGTCTACAGAGAGCAAAAAAAAGAACACAACAGACGCCTGGAGAAGCAGTTGTCTTTACAGCGCGACTATGCACTCTAGGTCCCCGGTAATATCTGCGTACTACAACCACCCGTCCCAGCTGCTTCCTCACAGCTATTGTCTAATTCAACGTTGTCACATTTTCAGTGATGAGCTGTCCGTAATAAACTTCCATTGACAGCCCTTTATAAGCTTCTGGCCTCCACTCTTGGCATCAGTTCGCTTCACACCCTTTGGATGACGTTGGCTGGTTTTAATAAACTTGATGATGGTGGTAGATCTGGCTAATTGGTGTTTACTTCACATCAAAGGAGCGCACAGCATTTACATGGACGAAAGGGACAAAGCGCTAGTCCGTATCCAGTTTCCCTTTGTAAAAATCGAAACTGTTTTAGAGCGCAGCTTTTTGGCGCCCGTATCTGCGTTTCGCGGCGTCGCCGTCGCCGTTGTCCGTTGTAACTAGCACTGGACACCATAGTCGCGCTTTAAGCTGCGAAACCAATGGAGCGGGAGCTTGGAAAGCAGAGGGCAAAATGGGGAAATTGGTTTTTGAGGAAAGGAAATGGCGCACTATCTGTCTCACACATCTCGATGGACTTATTAAGGCGGAAACCTGGGCTAGTTGGAAAGCCCAGACATTTGCCGAAATTACCAAACTCTACAGAGAGATGAGACGCCAGTTCCCGCCTCCACACCCCGACTTGAATCGAGCGCAAGCCACCTTGCTCCGCAGGTTACAGACACACTCTATCCTTAGCCATTCTAGACTTTCACTCATCACAGACGGGGAATACGACCCCGTCTGCCAAAATTGTTACCAGGGAGAAATCGCCACCCAGGCTCACATCCTCTGGGGTTGCGCGGGAAATCCGCCCCCTCGAACCTTACTGCCAGCTCCCTCCGAAGACGGATGGAACCAACTCCTCAGAAGGCCAGACAAGAGCATCCAACTGGCACTCATTTCGTGGGCCCAGGAAGTCGCCCCCCTGGGGGCCACACCAAGCCCACCTGCCCTAAATCCCGCCAATCTATGGCAATAAAGTTGTTTCTCTCTCTCGCGCTTTAAGCTGCGAAACCAATGGAGCGGGAGCTTGGAAAGCAGAGGGCAAAATGGGGAAATTGGTTTCTGAGGAAAGGAAATGGCGCACTATCTGTCGCACACATCCCGATGGACTTATTAAGGCGGAAACCTGGGCTAGTTGGAAAGCGTTTAGATTCATATTTACTGCGCTTAGTCAACACACGGGACAAGAACACAAATACACAGGACAGACGCTAGACGCTAGCGTCTGTCCTGCACGTGTATTTGTGTTCTTGTCCCGTGTGTTCACTAAGCGCTAGCAAATATGAATCTCGATGGACACCTGAACCAGAGGGAAGGCGATCACTGCCCTCTTGGAACAGTGGACACCTCAATCGTGCTTTAAGCTATGTGTCGGCAGTGACAGATGTGCGCTGCATGCGTTGGCATTGACAACGTTGTGCCAGAAACGCGGCGCTGAAGCCACAGGCCTTCGGCGTTGGTTGTGTTCATTGGTCGTTGGCATTGGCGTTGACAACGTTTTACACTCCGATCATTTTAAGGAAAGAAAATGTGCATAACTGGCTCCCTGGGTCAGTATACGCCTGAATCGCGCTTATAGGTACTTGGGTAATAAGAGAGAGATGTGGGCTTTATGCGTTAGCGCTGACAACGGCTGAGAACAAGGCATTGGTGCAGCAACTCGAGCATATATTTATCTATTTCTCCGACCACAAAGCTTCCTTCTTGAAAATCAAGAACTGTCAGCTGAAAGAGCCGATGAGCTGCGCTCAAATTTCGCATTAGGAAGTAGCGTAATCGTCGGCAATTTTTTGAGGAAAGGAAAATGGCGCAGAAACTGTCTCTGGTATCTCGGTGGACACACGAACGGCGTCATCAAAGAAGGGATAAAGGATGGAGTGAAAGAAGAAGAGGTGCCGTAGGAAGAATGGAAACAACTTTATTACACACACAAAAAAAATTACCGACGATTACGTTACTTCCTAATGCGAAATTTGAGCGCAGCAAATAAGCTGTTTCACCTTTTCGATAGATTGAGGCAAAGAAATCGAGCAACACATGTATGCGCTATCACAGAATTTTTTTTTATTTTTCACACGTATTCCTTTAACAAAGACTCCACTAACAGTTCTTGACAGTCATGAAGGAAGCTTTGTGGTCGGAGAAATAGACTGATATATGTTCGACTTGGTACACCAATGCTTGATTCTCAAAGACGAGATCTATACAAGTGCCTCGCGAGGTTGTCACAGCCGTGGGACGCGTTACGAGCGAGAGGAACGGGATGTTCTCCCGCATAAGTGTTAGGAAATTGCTGTTTGTCTTTATGTCAACATTAAAGTCCCCCACTACTAACATCGGTGTGGATCGATGGACGGTTAATGCGAGTTGCAGGAAGTGCACGACGTCTTTCGTGAGTGCGGTAGGGGCGAAGTAGGCAGCTACTACCAGCAAGCCGTTGGGCAACTTTGCGGCGCACAGTTCGCCAACTTCATGTGACGTGCCAAACATTTCGACTGGTATTGCAGAGAGACCTCTGCGCAAGTAGATAGCGACTCCCGCCGCTCTGTTGTGGTCTCTGCGAGCACCACAGCAGTATAGGAAATCTATGATTTCGAGAGGCTCTTCGGGATCCATCCAGGTTTCAGCAAAGCAAAGTACAGAGGAATGGCGCAGAATGTGATCGTTGTGTACGTCCTTGGCATGTGCGGCAAGGGAGCGTACGTTAAGAATGTGGTTGTGAATGATGAATCAAGTGCTGCCAGCGAATGACGCGTCCATTGGCTGTCTGCGTGTGTTACTGATGTGTGGTTAACATGTTAAGCTTCGCCTGTAAGAGTGGAACGCGACAGCGTCTTGCAACGCTGCCAGGGAGTCCACAGAACGCCATCGCCAATTCGACTGTACGCCTTGCTGGACGGTAAATTTATTTTTTGAGGAAAGGAAATGTATCTCTCTCGCATATCTGGGTGGACACCTGCACCTCGCCGTAAGGGAAAGGGGGAAGATGGGAGTGAACGAAGACGCCGTATTAGCTAGACGCGCCTTTGTTCATTCCAAACCATTCAGCTGGCATTACGGAGTGGCTAGCGTGCTCGTATCGCACTCCGGAGACCCTGGTTCGATTCCCCAACTCGACCAATTTCGTTCTCGGTTTTATTGATTTATGCGGTCTAACTAGAAAGGTTAATTAGGCTTTTCATATTTATATTCTTGCATTTCTATCCATCGTGTTCTGTCATTAACCTGTCAATTGTTGGAACTGTCTAGGATGCTCGACACAACGTATATGAAACGAGCAACGTCTTACTGAGTGGGGAAGTGCGTGGTGGTGGAGGGAACGCGGCTTATCTGTTTTTTTTTTTCAGCAGCGTCTCCTTCCGCGGACGCTGTTGTCGCTGCGGCGCGCGTCTTTCTTTTCTTTTCTTCTGACCTCTTCATTCTCCTCTATATTAATTAGGCTAATTGATTAATTAAGCAATTAACTAAACTCAGTCCAACTTAGTTGCAGCATCACTATACGATCCCTTTGATTGGTTGCATGGTTACTAGCCAAAGTACAATTGGCCCCATTTGAAATTCGCGCACTGTGACGTCACGAGCATTTCGACCAATTGAAAAGCGTGACATTGGGGGCGGAGCTGGTTACGAGGCCGACGCCGACGACGACGCGAAACCCAGGAACGGACGCCAAAGAGCTGCGCTCTAAAAGAAAAGTCTTCAAGGGTGGTCCCCTACTGGTCCATGAGTCCACGGGCTTGTGCTTCACGTAAAGCCCGATTCACCAGCCATTTCTGGCCGGCGGGCTGAGCGGTCCGTAAAGCAGCCTCCCGTAGTGGAGGTCTCCGGAATAATTTCCACCACCTGGGGATCTTTAACGTGCACTGACATCGCAAAGCGCACGGGCGCCTTTTGTGCTTCGCCTCCATCGAAACGTGCCGTCGCGCCATTTTAGGCTGCACTCCCTTTCTAGCCTATCGAATCTACCAAAATTACTTACGGGATACGGACCCCGCACACCGTTATCTTATATGGGCCCCTGCTCATCAGGGGTTGGCAGGAAACCAGGCAGCAGACGCAGCCGCCCGCGCGCTCTCTCACCGGGCTGTTTTCTCCTCCCCACCCAATCAGGAACCCGATTTTAATCCGGTCTATACATTCAAATATATTACGACCTTTTATCAAAATAGTCATCGCCTTTACCCTCGCCCATGTAAAGGCCTGAAGAAGGCGGATGAGCGGCTCCTTCTCCGCCTTCTCACCAATACATTGCTGTGCCCGGCAGCACTAAAACATTTTGACCCCTCCTTTAGCGGCAGCTGCCCACACTGTAGTGCAGTGTCTTCTGACATCACCCGTGCAGGCAGGTGATGAAGCGACAGCAGCTGCGGTGGACTCCTCTTCATCCACCCTCCTCACCCTACCTATCCCTCCAGATACGTCCCCAGAGGCTGCAGAGGAAGCCGCCATTGCACTTGCTATAACCCGCACGGAAGCCCGGTATATTTTAACTGACTCTAAAACTGCGATTCTAAATTTTGCTCGAGGCCGAGTTCATGTCCCTGCTTTTGGCATACTGGACTCGCCCGATGCACCCCCGCCCCGCCAAGTGGAGCTGATATGGGTGCCTGCGCACTCCGGGAATCCCGGAAACGAGGCCGCCAACCTTTTAGCCCGAGGTTCTTTAAACCGGGCTCAGGTGGCCTCGGATCGGGGATTCACGAAGGATCGCATGCACTCATTCAGTGAGCTGACCCAGGCATACAGAGCCTCTCGCCAGCTCTACCCCCCGCCCCACCCCTCCCTAGATAACAGACACGCAACACTCTGGCGCAGATTACAAACACATACTCTCCCCTCGCCCCTTACCCTAACCCACTATCATCCCTCCTTCCCCACTCCTGCTTGCGCCCTATGCCCAGAACCCTTCGCTTCTTCCCTCCACATCCTTTCCCTCTGCCCGGCGGACCCTCCCCCGCGGGACCTAGAGAACCTCAAGACCTGGGAGGACTGGGAGACCCTGCTGCATTCGGAGGACCCGGCCGTGCAGACCATCGCCACCGGCCGTGCTGCCAGTGTTATGGACCTCAGGAACATAAACACTTGAGTGCAGTGGGGTCGTGCGGGGACCCTGGGGCGTGCCCCGAATTCCTTTGTAAATGAAGTTTTCTCTCTCTCTCTCTCTCTCTGTCTTCTGACACCTATCACATGGTGTGGGCCTGCCCCTCCAACCCGGCTATTCCCCCCATCTCCAACCCAACCCGGGAGGACTGGGAGGTGACCCTGCTCGGCTGCCACGACTTGCAGGCCCAACTAGCCTTAGTCGGGCGCGCCCGGGCGGCGGCCACCGCCACTGGGGTCCCATACTAGGGACCTCCACCTAGTGCTTGTAAGGGTCAATCCCTTACGGGCTGATCCAAACATACCTCCTGTACCTTCTTACTAAATGTTTTCACCACCACCACCGCTATTTTTAAGGCGACAGCCTTTAATGCCTCATACTGTCGTGACCAAGACGTGTTAGCAAATGTGTCCGCGTTTCGGATGCAAGCCTTATACGGGCATATGCCAATCAACAGCCAATCGATACTTAATCGGGTGCAATCGAAAGACATCGGAACATGATATAAATGGATTTCATGATTATATCACTGTACTTATTGACTAAATGACTCAATGGTAGTTGGTAGTAGTTAAGAAGTGGCGTGCGGGACCGTGCACTGCGCCTGTAACTTAACACTAATAAATCAGTGTACTAGTTAAGGCCACGTTAACTATCACTAACCATATATTAACTAGTATCATGAAATGTGCAAGTCATGCTTAACTGTCATTAACCATCATTAATAGTTAGATGTTTCTAGACGTTTCATAGACACTGTGTTGAACATTCGAGAGAGTTCCATCACTTCACAGGTGAGTGAAAGGACATGATGGATGGCATTAGAACAACAGTAAAGACTAATTAGCCTAATTAACCTTTGTAGTCAGCCCAGACAAATAAATAAAACAGAGTAGGAAATTCGTCAAGTTGTGGAATCGAACCAGGGTCTCCGGAGTGCGAGGCGAGCACGCTAACCACTCCGCCATGCCACCTCGATGGTTTGGAATGAACAAATGCGTGTCTAGCTAATACGGCGTCTTCGTTCACTCCAATCTTCCTCCCTACCCTTATGGCGAAGTTCAGGTGTCCACCGATATATGCGAGAGAGATACATTTTATTTCCTCAAAAAAATAATTTACCGTCGAGCAAGGCGTAGAGCTGAATGGGCGATGGCGTTCTTTAGACTCCCTGGCAAGACGCTGTCGCGTTCCGCTCTTAGAGGCGAAGCTTAACATCTTAACCACACATCTGTGACACAAGCAGCAACACTGCACTTAAGGCTTTCGCCTCACCGCACTTTAGGTCAACAAAGTGCCCCCCTGAATTTTTTGCGTTCCCGTGACGTACAGCCTTTGTCAAAAGTTTAGAGCCCATGGCGGTCTGCTTCTCGGCCACATTGCTATTGGACTCATTATTCATACAAAGGGAGCAGTGAATGAAATTATTCTTGGAGACATCGAGTTCAGCAAATGACACGAATGAAAGTAGTAACAGCCACCAAATTGAAACTACAGATGAGGAAAACTTTTCCGTGCAGCGTTTCACAGAGCTCCCTCACAAAGACAAAAACAACAAGGCAGCGACCAGTGTCGCTCGGTACAAACAAGCTATGAAACAAGTACACGACGGTGACTGCTGTCGCCGTTCACACATCATCATTATCTGCACAGAATGTTCAAAGGGTCCATACCAAATCCACTAACGTTAAATTTTTGGTCCTGCTCCCTCTGATGCGTAGCACTTCTATTAGTGCTACAGCAGCGCCACAATAATGCTTAGAAGCAAACCCCCTGGGCTCAAACTTTTGACAAAGGCTTTACATTAGTTCCAGTAGGTTTTACAATTTCTAGGCCTTTGCTTTCATTGACAGCTAATAGTTACTTAACAATGATGGAGTTTAAGAATAATAAATGATCGGACTATAATGTAAGCTTTAATATTAATTTCAAAACACACCCTAGAGGATATAGGATATTGCCTCTCGGGAAACGTTTTAATCATACTGTTATAGCTGTCATTTCGCTCAACAGGAATTAAGGAGTTTTGAGGAAAGAAAATGGTGCAGTGATTGTCTCACTACATACTGGACACCTCAACCGCGTCGTGAGGGAAGGTAGGAAGGTGGGAATGAAAGAGAAGAGAGGGAAAGAAGTACTGTAGTGGAGGTCTCCAGAGTAGTTAGGATCATATGAGAGGCCTTCACAACAGCACCTCCTCCTCTCTTTCTTATTTCGCTCCCACCTTCCTCCCTTCCCTTGCGGCGCGGTTAAGGTGTCCACCGAGAGGCAGAATTACTGCGCCGTTTCCTTTCCTCAAAAAGCAGCTTGCAATTTTCACCAGGGAATCTTTAACGTGGAGTGACATCGCAAAGCACGCGTGCCCCTTTTGCGTATCTCCTCCAGCCACATAGGCGGGGTACTATGGCCACCAAAAACAACTGTATTACGTGGACGTTGGCGGCCTACACCACGGGAGGTGGTACACGGCCGCAGCCGTACACAACCCAAACGCAGTCAACACGCTCACTTTCAAAGACAACAGCGCAACACACGCGGAGGAGATTGTCATTTGCTCTGGCTCTCACTAATCCCAAGTCGAAACACATCATCACCGACTCGCGAGGGGCCTGCCGGAACGAGCTGCGATGGGCTGCCCTGTTTGTCCGGTGCATACTGCAGTCTAGCTGCCGATACCTAGCTCCAACTCCGCATAACCTGATTTGGGCCCTCGGTCACCAAGGGCTCCAGGGAAACGAACAGGCCGATCAGGCCACCCGTGCACTCTCTCCCCGGGCTATCTCCCTTTCCTTGGAAGCCTACCCCCAATCAGACAATCTGGCCCTTACATTCAAACACATCACCGATAACTACAAGGAGGAGCACCGGCGCTACCCGGCCCCCTTGTAAGGAACTGGATCGCGCTGACGAGCACCTCCTCATCAAAATTCTCACCAACGCTGTACTGTGTCCGACAGTGCTTAACCATTTCAACACATCCTTTGATGACGCGTGCCAGTTCTGTGAGGAGGTGACCGACACCTTCCACATGATTTGAACGTGCCAGTCAAACCCATCAATCCCCCCAGCCCCACCATAGAGGACTGGGAGGCGGCTCTGCTCGGGTGTCAAGGCGTCAAGACCCAAAAGGGCTTGGTTGAACGGACCCGGGCGGCGTGGCTTGTCAATGGGGCCCCGGGATAGGGGCTCCACGTAGTATTGTGAGGAGAAGGGGCCAATAGGGCCCTACCCCAATCACCTCTCAGTTACTATTTAATGATTGATAAATGTTTTCCACCACCACCACCACCATCTGAACGTGGCCGCCGACGTCGCGCTCGAACCCACGTACTCTGGATCAGTACTCTTAGATACGCGTCCTGAGTACGTCTTGGTCGTATCGGTCACGTCGAGTTCCTCGGGCCTCAGATCGGAACGCCGATAAAGGGCTTATTTTACTTATTAGTAAACCACTTCTCCTTCAGCCTTTACCTCTCGCATCTATTTCAACTATTCTATTCTATTCTATTCTATTCTATTCTATTCTATTCTATTCTATTCTATTCTATTCTATTCCATTTCAATGCGATAGAGTTATTGGCCCTGTGCTCGCGTCGGCGCAAACCGCTTCTGAGCGCCGCGTTGCAACTACCCATACCGGCATCTAAAAGTCGCGCTTCAAATCCAATTCAAACCTTACCACATAGTCTGGACGTACGGACGTACGGATGGCCGGATGGACTGACGGACAAAAAAAAACGAGGTGAAAATGTAGCCGTTAAATGCTTTCCGGTTTTAATAAATCTCTTATGCCCGATAGCTTTGTTACGCGATCTGGGGACGAAGACAGATGATGATGAGTCGTTTCGGAATAATGCCGCGATGACGCGAAATTGAGTAAGTGACTCAAGCTTCCATTGTCCTAAACTGCCAAGCTCAAAAATGAAGCAGCGTATTACTTGACTGAGTCGCTCGAACAGTTTTCGAAACTCTTTGGCTCCAGTGCCGGAAGACAAATGGGGGGCCAAGGACGTGGCCTACTTGCTTGTTGAGGTCGCTCGCCTGCCTTGGTTGTGGGGATCGCCGCACAGTGCACATACGAGACATGACTCGAGAGAGCGAAGGCGAGAGAAGAGCGACGGAGAGGGAAGCGTCAGGCGGAAACGTGAGGACGGCCACACAAGGCTGAGAGACGGAGTTCGTGCGGCCCGGCTTCTCGCAACGCCATGTTTTCCAAGAAGCGAAGTCGCGACATAACGGCCCAGCGTCGTCTCCTCTTCCGCTGCTGTTCTTTCTCTGTCATCATTCGCTCACCCTTGATACATCTTTTTTTTTTCCTTTGGCTATGTAAGCCATGGGTTCAGATACTTGCGAAATTAACTCCGACTCCTTTGATGGACATGATTTCTTCTTTTTTCTTTGTTTGAATTCTTTCGCGGTTGCCCATTTTTACTGCTCGCTACGTCGCCTCGGATATTCCGCCGTCAAAGCGTGCAGTAATATGAGGTTCAATGGATGCTTAATAGCGACACACCCTAACAACGGTACTGAAAAAGCAAGGCGGAAGCAGCACGGCCCGCTTACGAATACACGCTTTTCTATTTCTTTTCCTGCCTGTTCTTCCGATTCATCTATAACAACACTGATGGCTCTGTTTGGAATTACTTCCGCGAGCCAGGATATGTGATGCATAAAATAGGATAACAAAGTTTCCGAAAACAAAGCATAAAAGGCTCTTCTTAGTGCATAACAAACAGGAGAACACCAAATCCCCGTGATCATCTGCGGTGGTTAACGTCAACGTTAGGCAGCACTGAAACAACCGCTTGTTTAACACGTGTAAGGAACATTTTACCTGCGGATTGCAAGGAATGCAGTTGTCATGTTCACATGGTATTGAAATACAGCAACCTGTGTGGGTTTCTCCACAGCGGTTGCAATGTCGTGACTGTCACAAATACTCAAGCGTCCACAAGCACGTGTTATCCTGCCTCACCATAAGCGCAGCCGTCATTAATATGGAGGTTATCATTTAGTTACTTAATATTTATTTATTCATTCATTCATTCGTTTATTTATGCGACAAAGTTAGAGTTGTCATCCCCAAAGCAACTGCCTGACTGGTCGAAAGAGGTCACGTCACCGCGTAAAGTCACCAAAACCTAGCTATAGAATCGAAATCAGGAAAGAATTGTGACATATGCAAATGTCACCTCATCTCAGCATAGAGAATATTTGCTACTGCAGTTAGCAGTCCGAATGTGACAGTTGATGGAGCGACAGATGAAAAGAAACGGACGCAAACACACACAGAAGCAGCGAAATGCTGTCGCTTAAGCGTCCTTGCAGTTTACATTTATTCCTTTATTGACTAATTTATTCATTTATCCACATACCGACAGCGCTTTACGGGATTTAGGAGAGAGGAGAAGGAAAGAAACAGTATAAGGGCGCTGAAAGTATCGTGTAAACTGAACAACAGCAATATATCTTCCCAGTTGAAATGATGACTTGCGCTGAAATACAGGTGATGGTAGAGGAGAGTGGAGTCAAGCGGATATGGCGGCTCATATACGCCACATTTTGCTCGGTCCTCTTATGAAGTGAACTTCAATAGTGCACTTTGCTGCCGGTTGGTTAAACCTACAGTCGTCGCCTTCGTAGAGGCATATTCAAGAAAAATTTGCGCAGAATAACACAAGACGGAGGGAGAAACATGCACGCACGCACGCACGCACGTACGCACGCACGCACGTACGCACGCACGCGTACGCACACACGTACACACGTACACGCACACACGTACACACGTACACACGTACACACGTACACACGTACACACGTACACACGTACACACGCACACGCACACACACAAGCGCGCGCGCCCGTGTGTGTGTACGTGTTTCTCCCTTCCGTCTTGTGTTAATCTGCGCAAAGTTTTCTTGCATATGTCACTACACCAACTGGCCCAACACTCTGATCTACTAAGTTCGTAGAGACTATGACCGTTCTGCGGGTACGTGTGTACGAAGAAAAATGACACTGAAATAGTGACTGTGTCAGCAGCTGTGAATGTTTCACTCTCCAAAATCATTCCGTGTTCATGATTAAAACGTATACTGGGCAGCAGCATATAAATATTTAGCTGGAAATTGAATGCGCTGTCGAAATTACAGGTCACTGAGTTGGCGAGAGAGAGTGGCAATACATATTTAACTTTCGCCGTGGCAGTGACAAAACAGAAGCCATCTGCGACATTATGAAAGCAACTGCCTGTTCTTGTTCTATACTCATTTCCATGCAAAAGCAAGCACTCAGAATCATCCCTTTCTCTTCTTTTACCCAGCCGTCTGCACCTTTGTTCCATTCACTACATGTCCTGCCCCTTGAACATCTACAGAAATTTCAGGTCCTGGTTTTTATTTTCAAAGTCATCAATAAGTATATATGTGTTAATTTTGTCCCTGAAAATATAATTACTTAATATAACCTCACGCGTTTTGCTTTGTCGAACAATTTATTGTTGCCAAAAGTACGGACTAATTATGGAAAGCAAACTACATCGTTCTTTGCCATCTCCACTTCGAAGAATTTGCTCCCTTCACCGAAGTCCCCAATGTCATTGTACAAATTCAAAAAAATGTTAGAACACCCCTTGTTTGAATCTTTAGATGTTTAATAACGTTGTTGTGTTTGCAATCACTATGTAACATTCGTTTGCTGTACACTTCTTTCCTTTTTCTCTGTTTATTTGCCCTTGTTTTTTCTTTTTTACCTCGGATTGTTGTGCATGCGCCGGTTTATGTACTCTGTTCATGTAGCCAAAGGAGGCCCTATTTTGATTTTCGACTTTTGGGCCTCCTGATGTATATATACCCCATAACCATGTACTGTAGTGTAACTATGATATAAACTTGGTTTGATTTGAAAAAACAAAAAGCAAAAAAAACTGAGTCTAGTAGCCGACGAGCTTTTAGCAAGTTTTTTAGGTCCTTCTGTTGCAACGTTGCTAGTTTCGTGGTTAATTAGGGTTCGAATTCGTTCACTTAGATTCCTATTTAGCCAAACCAACATTCGTTTTATTCTCGATACTTCAGGCCCTGTATTCCCTCTGCTGCTCTAAAGTGTTTCATCCAACATCGGGCCGGCACTGTTGCTCTCTCTGCCCATCCACGAATATCAAATTGCTCGCGCGAGATGGCAAACGCGTTTCCTAGCTAAAAATATTAACGAATGGCGCTCGCCTTGTTCCATCATCGTCATTACTTTTCTGACCCAAAAATACCAGCGGGCAAGCAGGATTGCTCAATTTGCTTGTGGTTTCCTTCACTGCAGAAATACAGTAGCAGTCAAATAGAAGGCACAGCTACAAGATATATTTTGTTGTCTGGAGCAATTCATTCTAGGGAAAGAGGGGGGGGGGGGGGGGGGGGTATATCAGACGTTCAGTCACTTCTTTGTGTTTATGTGTTTACGATAGTTACAAAGAAACCGTTTATTTATGATCGGAGTCAAACAGCTGCAAGCAAGTAAAAGTTTGAAACCCCAAGCGACACCACTGATAGCTTGTTTACCCTCTCTAAACTTGAGACCTAACGTTGAGTGCGGTGAGCACTTCTCAGGTATTCGTCGAATAAATAACATCTGTTGCTCCAACTTATGACGACACGCTCCAGACGAGAGCAACGCGAAAAAGGCACTAACGCTTGTGAGGCCCAGAGGGAAGAAATTCACCGTCTCATCTTTTTCGTCTCCATCGTAGAAGCTTTCCGCGAACTTGGGACCATTTTCACTCGGCGCTGTCAAGCCCGACTTTCGGGACGCATACGCTCAAGGTTAATTTTTCATGGAGCTAGGTTTCCACATCTGCCACGACAAAAAATTAGGGAGGGGGGGTGGGGAGGTAAAAATTTACTACCGGCGACGAGAAGGAGAAAACTAACCCTTTGCGAAGGGCGTATAGTTATTTAGACATCAATGATAGCTCCGTCACGTGAGGATCTTTTTTTTTCGTCTTTGAGCGGATTTCAGTTGAGGCGAGTAGCTTAGAAGTCATAGCGACATGATTTGCTCTCACAACACTTTATTTCTTGCCCTCCAAAATTACGGACGCATGAAGACACAGACGGAAGTCGCAGTGTTCAACTCGACGCGGGTTTCCAGGGATGCTGCTGTGCGGCCAAATACAGCGTTTTCCTCGGCAGGCTTCCATTCGTTTTGCTTGCTTGTTTGCTTGATTGTTTGTTTGTTTGTTTCTTTGTTTCTTTGTTGTTTGTTTATTTGTTTATTTTCTTGTTTGTTCGTTTGTTTTGAATTAAATGTGTTTAAAAATAAGCCCAAAGTGAAGAATTTGATTATGAGCCGATGCCTCTCATGTGGTTCATAATTTCCCATTTCTTCTTCTAATGCCTAGAAAAGGAGGAGGAGAGAGGATAGAGGGAATGAAGCAGCACTGCAGTAAATGTCGGCTTAATAATTACTATCACCAGCAGCCTCATGTGTTGCGTAGCTTAATAGCGTCTTCCAGTTCTCTTCTCCAATATGCTCCAGTTAGTTTCACTGTCACGATGTTACCGTGGGGCAGCGTCCACGACGGGGACACAAGACGCATGATTTGGAGAAACATGCAGGAACATAAAGTATTAAAGGGAACGCTATTTCAACAAGCAGCAAAGTATTAGTAGTACCAATCAGGATTTGGAGTAACACATTTAAATCTTAACTATATTTCTTGCCACGATGACTGCCGACAAAATGTCTCAGGTTCGAGGAACAGCTTAACATAAGTTTGTTTAATAAGCAGAGACTATTTGCTTCCTTCCATATTTTGTTGCAGTTGTACAAGCGCTGCGGAAGCTTCGGGAAACGAGACGAGAGTTAAAGAAGCCAGAGAGGAGTGGAGGGGCGGAACAGATGGGAACACTGAAGGGCAATCAATGCACTGGAGCTAATGTAGGGAAGGTACAGCCTTTGTCAAAAGTAACCAGGCTGCATGGTTTGCTTCTCATTCGTATCACAGAGCCCTCACGGCTTCCCTAAAGATCAAAACGTTCTTTGAAGGTGAGAACAGGGGTTTTTCTTACAATACAGAAATTTAGAGCTTGAGGGCATGCATAATAGCTTTAATATACGACTGAGAACAAGAAACCTGCAGCCTGGTTACTTCTGACAAAGACTGTACATGTATCAAGCATATCTTGCCGAGAAACTGGAATCACTTCAAAATAAGGCAGCTATGCTTATTACAAGGAAATACACTCGCTACTCCAGCATCACCGATATTAAATCATCCCTAAATTTAAGCGCACTTGAAAAGCGAAGACTTGTCACCCTGATAAGTCACTTTCACTGGCTTTATCACAGTCCTTCGCCCTTCACAGAATCTCATATCAAACCAGCAGATCGCATTTTTCCCCGATTAGACCACTGCTTTAAAGTGCAACCCAACATCGCTCACACCAAACTTATGCGCCATTCGCCATTGTTCCTTGACATTTACTATCGGAATAAGCTGCCTGCAGAAATCGTTTCCGAAAAAAAATTACGACGCATTTGTTAGCAAAGTGAAGTGCTTACTCAGTGCTTAGTTATTCTTATTACACTGTTGCTAGAATTGAGTTTTGTCTCCTGCATTGTGGTCTATGTGTGTGTGCGTTATCAAGCCTTTCATCGACCCAGATATGTTCACTCTTTACTGGAGCGCGTTTGTTTATGCTTTTCACATTTTCAGGTTTCAAATTTCACTTTGTTATGTACTTACTACATTGACTATGGGTTTTTCAACCCCCCTATGTAATGCCTGTAAAGGGCCTTTAGGGTATGTGAATAATAAAAAAAAAATGCAGAAGACCTCCGCGTCTCCTTACAGCTGCGTAAATGCGGTACACGTGCGGCATCGCAACGCACGATGAAACAGTAAAACGGTGTGAGCAACGATGAAACAGTGAAAAATGAAAACCCCCCACAAACGACGGTTGTAAGGCAGCAGGGGCTGTCAGGGGTTCAGAACTAGGTAGTTAAAGAAAATTAATGACCCGGAAACCGTGTTCCCAGTAATGGTTGGAGAGATAGGGCCGCGCTTCTGCCGGAGAGCTGTTTCCAACGATACAGCTGTTGAGCATATAAACAATCCCACTAGAGCACGCTCTCCTAGCGCGCAAAAATTTCTTTAGACCATAGAGTTTGGTCAATAAACTTTATCAATAGGAAAATCCTACTGACTGGTCTATCAATAAGAATATCCTATTGACTGGTCTATAGAGAACGCAAATTCTTCAGACAGACTACAGACAATCTGCAGATTTATGGGCGCACACTTCTCGTATACTTTTCTCTATAGATAGCCTATAAACTATGAATACTTAACAGGAAATATCTAAATGAGGGCAATAGATTCTATGAGAAGTCTACAAAATGTCTATAGAGAACTTTTACAAGAGCTGCCATGGTTGTCACCAGTAGCTCCTCGCTTGACACCGTCTTTGGAGAGAGGCAGCAGGGGCAGTGTACCTCGCTTGTAACAGTGATTACTAGTCAGATTTAACGTTGTAACATACCCAACAATTTTGGAGAAAAGTTATGAATATTGGAAAATTGTAAGGTATTCTTGTGGAAACATTGAAGGTAACGGTCCATTGTTCCGATGTGTTGCAAACGCTTTCTTTTAAAGTTTTTCCATCGCTCGCATGGAGGAGTTGAGACGACCATATAAAACCAATGGTGGACGCGTTTGACGATCGCAAGAACGTTAACAGTAAAAAAAAAATGCAAGCCTATCAACCGTCGATCTGCGGATATATTGATTCTTGTTAAAGCGAAATCTTACAATATTGAAGCGGGTAGACGACGACGACAAAGAGCGATGGCACGAGTGGGAAGAGTAGAAGACGACAACGAAGTTCGGACTGTGTTCTCGGTGCCGC
The DNA here is from genome assembly GCF_055824585.1 of Amblyomma mixtum. Taxonomy (NCBI): domain Eukaryota; kingdom Metazoa; phylum Arthropoda; class Arachnida; order Ixodida; family Ixodidae; genus Amblyomma; species Amblyomma mixtum. Next base: position 65,216,198 of record NC_143019.1, read on the forward strand.
TCGCAGCTGTTCTTTTCTATTTGTAAATATTTGTAAATATATTCTTTCCCGCAACAATATATGAAAACATTGTTTTCACAAACTCTTTCCAGTTCAAAAATAGTTTTGCTCAGAATTGTTGCGTATGTGACATTCTTGTTAATTTTTGGCCTAGTTAATGGACTGTGACTTCCGTTTTTTTTTTTTTTTAAGCGAGAGCTCTACTCCTCGGGGTACAATTCCCGATTTTGATGCGGAAGAGACAATGACCTTCAATACCTCACAAGGTCAAACCGCACTTAACTGTGTGGCCCAAGCTATAGTACGACCACGTGTTCATATGACTACGACCATTGGATAACTAACCTTGATACTTGATCTTTATAGTTCAATTTGACATTCGATTTGAGACAGTAGGCACCACATCAACAATGACCTTCAATGACTCACAAGGTCAAACCGAACTTAACTGCTTGTTGGTATGGCCCAAGCTATGGTAGTATCACCACGTGATCATATGGCTGTGACCATTTGATTGCTGACTTTGACCCTTGACCTTGACATCTGACTTGAAACAGTGGAGCCCATGCTTAACAGAGCTTTCGCTCCATAACCAGGTTCAAGCCACGCTGAACCACTGCCATTTTTTTCCTGCTCTTTTCAGGAACACCTCGAGTGGTCGACCAACAAGTGATTGCATCTGGCTAGCTACTACCAGCAGGGGCAACCTTGCCCAGATATTTTGCGCGTGGGTCTTGAATATGGGAAATAAATTTTCTTTTATTGATTAGTTGATTCATGTGTTTACTTCGGTAAAGACGAAGTACAAAATAGGCACCCGTCTGCCGTGCGATGTCAGTGCATGTTAAATAAACACAGCTGGTCGAAATTATTCGGGGCCTTTACTACGGCGCCCCTTTCTCTCTCTCTCTCTCTCTCTCCACCCTTGCTCTTTGTAACCCCTTCCCCCCATTTTGGTAACAGCTGTAATGTGTAAGGGAACACGACGGTAGAATGAGATATAAAATAAGGAAGGATGATGCATAACACTGGAATAAAGGTAGCAAACCAAACTAAATACATGTTTTTGTTTATTTTGGGGCTGCGGGGGTGTCGGGTGCTCAGAAAAGTCAGGGTTGCTCTTTCGTTTTCCCTGTTTAATGAAAAGAAGCCAGCGTGACTAAACCAAGCCGCCCTTCAGTAAACAAGTCGTCAGCGCCATTCTCAACTCATCTCTCTCCCTCCAAAGACACAAGAAAGACAGCCCCACAGCTCCTTCTGTTTTGCTCTACGCAGGTTTGGCGCGACCTCCCGGCACCAACTCTTCAGGCGCAGTGCTAGAATGTTTCTTCTCTGTGTCATGCCACCCAGCTTCACTTTTTTGGTGCCCCCTTACATCATTAGAAGCTGGGACAGCGCCAGTAGGGGTGTCGTTAGTGCCAGAGCTATATCCTCGCTGGGCGAAGGATATTACTGTTGTAGCTGCGACTCCTGCGCAAAGGGGAAAAACACAGTCACAAAGCGTCGCAGGAGTTCCGCCCAGCCATATATGTGCGTAGCAGACTCTTCAGACCGCGCTGGTAACGTTTACATGATGTTCTTCGCACCGAGTCTTGCGGACCGGTGAACTTAGCATTTTTTTTTATTCCTTGTGCCCTTACCGCTTTTGTTTTTATTGTTTCACGGATTCTCTCCGTGTAGGGGGCAGAGGTAAAGGCAAAATGCCTGACAGAGCCTCTGCGCCCCCACAGTTCAAGGCAGCATGACGTGTCATTTACACACATATTTGCTAAACATATTTTTAGCACACAACAGAAAGCAAAAAAAATTCAATTAATCAGATCACATGTCTTCAAAGCATTAGTTTTTCTTGAACATGGTATATTTTAAAGAGGCAGAAAAGACATATGCAATAGGTATTATGTAATAACAAATTGGCTTACATCAGAAGCCAATCAAAGAAAAGAAAAACCGCAATTCATTGGTCCGAAAAATAAATCGCATATGCAGTAAATAGATTAGTACATAGAAGCATTTCAGAAAAAAAAAAAAAACAAGGTTTAGACTGATGTGTAGGGTACATGCTGAAACAATGGCAGTGATGAAGGAGTTAGCCAAGAACTCTTAGCTTACCGCACTGTACATGCGCCTTTTAGTACCCTGCCGCACGACTTCGTTGAATACCACCAGTCTCGACTTTTCGCAGTGTATTGGAAACGTTCTCGATGAACATTTTCTGAAAAATCGAGCCTTAGTTAGTTGTGAGGTAGCACAGAATGAACACGTTCTTTTTGTCTTCACTGCTGTTCTGTACGTAATGAGATCCCATTGACTGCGCCTTATTCCAGGTTTCGCACAGCACGTACGACTTGTAGAAGAATTAGCTCTGAGCTCTTTGTTTTAGAAAGTATTTGTCAACACAGTGCACTAACCTTGCAGGCTTTTTATTTTGTTCGCTCCGCTCGCAAAGCTGAGGGCACACACAATTACTGGTCCCCAGTACTCAGTCCGCTATGGGATAATTACTACGCGACGCACGAACTACGACGGGCAAGAACAAGAAGGACACGGGATGAACGCTAGTCCTTCTTGTTCTTGTCCCTCGTAGTTCGCGCTGTTTCACAAAATTGCTCTTTGCGCGCTTAGTCTACGCAAACAAAAAAAGGAAGTGGACATCGATCCAGTCCGGACTACTTCCGGCTTCTCCCACCTGCATCTGCCGCTAAGCCGTTCCTTCAAGACCTCTACCCGAGTTTACTTATGCGTTGTATTATGTGGGAGTCACGCGTAGAGCTGGTCTGCGTCGGCGGAACCACTTTCAGTCGGCGGTCACGCGAGAAAAGCCGACTGACCGACCATGCCTATCGTTTTCACTTCATGATCGGAGCCGTGCGTACGGATAAGTGCGGAGCCGTTTCGCGTTGGCGGCCGGCTCTTTGCTCTTAAGGTCTGCTGGCTTGTTTTTTGTCTCGTCCTAGGTATCTCTTTGTATTGTAACTCTGGTCCGTTGGTCTCCGAGAGAAAACGAACGATGGTCTTGACATGTGTCCTGGAAGATTTGCCTGCTCGACATGGACTGGGGTCGGGCGCTCTAGTTCCGACTGATCATTCTTGGGACACTTTCTTACGCTTTGTTAACTTGTGTTAGACACGTAGAAATGGGCGAATTGAATGCTGGCTGTGCCCTAAAAATTATGCGTTACAAAAACAGAGTGGATATCCTTTCCTCGCCACGGGACGGCCGAAGCTCACAAAGTTATTTTCCTTGGTCAGACAAGGTACTGCCTCGAATAAACCAAGAATACTGTCATTTATACTGTCATGCAAGTTAGGCCATTAAATGCCCATTGCGATTTAAATGCCAGTGGTGAAATCCACGACTCTATGGTTTCCAGGTCACGCATGGCTTCTTCAATTGTATACGGGCTATTTTCGCTGACAGAGTGTATTGAAGTTCTTTTGGTGAGCGTTTTTAAAGCAACGTTCAATGCAAGCCGACAGCGCGCAATATATACCCAGCCCAACACAAAACAACACAGACTACAAATAAATGTATTTCTTGTCTTCTGTATCCTTCTGCATTATGCGCCTATGGGCACTCCCTCGTGATGATGCACATTGGTTTGGTTTGGTTTGGTTTATGGGGTTTAACGTCCCAAAGCGACTCAGGCTATGAGGGACGCCGAAGTGAAGGACTCCGGAAATTTCGACCACCTGGGGTTCTTTAACGTGCACTGACATCGCACAGCACACGGGCCTCTAGAATTTCGCCTCCATAGAAATTCAACCGCCGCACATTCGTCTCACTCCGACTAAGCGCACAAAACATTTTTTGTGATCTACATGATCTGTTCTGAAAGTAGTAGGACTGGTTTTTTCCTGGGCGAACGGGCGGACGAGAGGTGGTCTGCGCGTGCAGGATCGTTGAAGGGGGATATTGGGAATGCTGGGGAAAATCGGCAGTCGGCTCTCGGCCGTTAAAAAGAGGAGGTCGCTTGTACTGTGAACCCCTGTCGAAACATCTCGTCACGCAGAATCGTCGAGCGTTTACTGCATCAGCGATACGCGATCAAATTTTGAGTAAATCTTGGTAAAATGGGCAAAGAGACTCACAACATGATTAAAGGTGCCCTGCGACGTAGATAAAGCATGGGGTTTTACTCTTTGTATGCAGAGTAAGGGACATTGTGAGTCCCGAACGCGCAATGAGATCACCGAAATCATAATATTTGATATTTTAATCTTCGCTAGAAATGCTTGTTTCGAGCCGATGGTGTCGCAACGCGGCGGCCATTTGCGGCAGCGGAAATGAGGTGGCATCCAGATAGGGCGCTGCCTTTCTCATTGGTTGGGCGTCCAGTTTGCATATTGTTCCTTTATACTTGCGAAATGAATCCAAAATATTATGTCTCTGAGCACTGAAGGTTTTTTCGCATGCCACAAAAGCTGGAAAGAAGCAGGGAAAGCGAACGAAAACTAACAAGAATACAGCTAGGGGCGACACTTTCCATTCCGCTTCAAACCTTGGTGGCGGCCAGCGCTGTTCAAAAAACGTTGGCTCAAAACAGAAAGCGCGCGCGTCGAGACCGGCCGTGACCATACCAAGACAGCAGCGAAAAAAAAAAGCCAGTCGACACACGAAGAGAAAGGCCGGACAGGAGACGGGAGTCGAGTTTGGGGGGGAGGGGGGCTACAGCCCAAAGCCTTCCAGTCCGACTAAAAAAGAAACTTCGGGGAGCTTCCTTTGTGGTTAGTCACCCCTGCCCTGACTATGGCGTCGCGTACACAGGGGAAGACGCTGTCAAAATGCACGGCTGTCTGCAGCCCCGACAAAGCAACAACTGCAAGCACGCTTCCGCTGCGTGTGCGCTAGGTGCGGTTCTGATTGGCAGCGCCCAATCTCGGTACTGGGTGAGTGAAATGGGCGAGTGAAGTTTGGTGAAGTGCGTTTTCGTCTGAGCTTTTCATTTCGAATTTTCAGAGTGGAATAACTTTCGTTTGTATGCTCCGATTTCAATATTTTTTTTTGCTCTTGTCTCTGGAAAGCATGATGAATCTATTTAATGATATTAACTAGTACGGAGGAAATCATCGCGGTGCCCCTTTAAGGAGGCCTACGGTGACGCTTCCATGGGTAGATCAGGTGTTTTTGATAGGCACAAGCTTTTCCGAGAAGGTAAGGAAAGAGTGGAGGAAGACGACCGCTTCAGACGCCCTTCGACCAGCAAGACCAACGAAAATGTGTAGCGAGGGAAATATTTACTTAACAGTGATCTATCAGAATGATTGCTGATGACTTGAGCATTCCTCAAACCCAAGCTTTTGGGATCGTGACAGAAAACTTACCCATGAGGAAAGCGTGCGCGAAGTTGGTGCCGGGAGTGTTGTCAGAGGAGGAAAAGGCCCACCGGTAGGATCTTTTTCGTCATCTGAATGAGGACCCCGATTTTTTGTCCCGCACAAGGCGGCAACGCTGTCTCAGCCCCCCTACAGCCTCGACTTGGCCCTGCCAGATTTTTCTATTCCCGAGAATAAAATCGACGCTCGAGGGGAAACATCACGGATCGGTAGAGGTGGTTCAACAGGCCGTGACGAGGGAGCTAAACAGCGTTCCGGTCCAGGCGTTCCTGGAGGCGTACGAAAATTGTAAAACTCATTAGCAGCAGTGAGTAGGTGCGGAAGGGTGTTACCTTGAAAAATTGTAATCGTTTGTTCTATTCTCTTAAATAAATTTTGTTTAAAAAAATGAGTCCTACTACTTTCAGAACAGACCATGTATAAAATAATTCTCGCAGTGTAGCATGGCTAAGCACGAAATATTGTGCGAAAGCATAGTTTTTTGCAGTGTACACCACCGTCACGTACCTGAAAGCGCGATTGAGGTTTCCACTGATCCTGGGAGTCAGTTATGCGCGTCTTGAACTTTTCCATCGTCAGTGCCTATTTAAATAATGTACACAAGCAGCCTATGCAAGAGTACCGCGTTGATGCAGCAATTCTGTCAACGAAAATGCGTGTTGCTCTAGCGCCGTGTTTCCGCCGCAGTGTTGTCCACGCCAACGCATGCAGAGCGCATCTCATCGCCTCATCGCTCAAAGCGCCAATATTAGTTTGATAGTAGTATTAGTGGATGACCAAGACGATGTGCCAATGCACAGCGAGAGAGTGTGTTGCGGTTTAACACGAGGCCTGTTAAGCTGCGTACACCTAAAAAAATTGTATGCCCAGAATAAGTTTGAGCCGGAGTGGCACTCACTGTTAGTGCTGTGTTGTTCATTGGTTTCTTCTCTAGTTTTTTATTGCTTAGAGGTGTCCCGTAGTGAAATATTAGCTATGTGCTCCGAATTGACTCTTTTCTCGTGCTTCTTTGCTTATGTGTGTTGATGTACCACTGTTTCCTTAATCTTTGTAGATAGCTCATGTACATAAAACATCGCATCATTGTGATAAATACCATGTTGAAAAAAAGCGGCGAAAGCCTAATGTTCCACAGGGAACCGTGGCCTACACTGATGCCGCGGTAGGCACGCTAGGAGACACCGTCTCCGTAGCCGTCGGGGACTCAGGCAGAACGTTACGCGTTGTAAGACACCTTGACTTAAAACCCCTTGTGGCGGAGGAGGTTGCAATAGCGATCGCTCTAACTCAGCCAGGTACCAAATACGTAGTAAGCGACTGCAAAGCCGCAATTAGAAATTACAGCAAGGGACGCATCCACGAAATGGCGGCTAACTATCTAAAAGACTTTATCCCAGCCCACAATATTCTAATTATCTGGACCCCAGCCCACTCGGGTCTGGTTGGAAACGAGGCCGCCCACAGGCTCGCCCGCTCCTCTTTACCTCGGGGAGCCGTGGACACCTCATACGAATTCAGCACTAAAGAGGAAACCAATACCTTTAATAGCATCACAGACATCCAGAAAAAGAACAAAAGGATCTATCCTCCTCCGGATAGATCGCTTAGCTCGGCTGAGGCCTATGACTGGAGAAGACTCCAAGCTAGAAACTTCGCATCCCCGCTCTGGAGGAGCTGGACAGGAGGTGACACGAGGGAGGATGCGGAGGTGTGCGAGTTCTGCGGGCATACCGCTACACTCGAACACATACTATGGAGATGCCCCAGTGCCCCAGGATATGGCAGAATCAATAATGCAGAGGAATGGGAGACCATACGCAGAAGTGCCGACCTTAGCATACAACGATACGCTACCCGCCTGGCAGCAGAAGCTGCGCGACTATACCGTTGCTAGTCTTCCAGCTGCGACGCTGCCCCTCCCCGGACGCCTGCGTGCGGACCCGGAGGGGCACGGGTCTTCTTCTGGCGGAAATAAAGTTTCTTCACTCACTCACTCACTCACTCACTTCTCGCGCAGCGGCCTGCGAAGGCGATTTGGTCGCGCCGCCACGCGTTCGAATCTCAGTCGTGGATATTCATACGATTTTTTTTATTTATTACTTTCACTTGGCACAAACCCACAAAACCCTCAAGCATAAAATCCCAACATCTCGCTCGGGCCCATCCAAATAGAGTTTCAGCACTAAAAATATCTCTACCATTTACATGTGAGAAGGAAACACTGTTAGCGCACTACGTCGCAACCAAAAGGAACTGCGCTACCCTTCCCAGGAATTTCCGCTTGAAACATGCTACCACGGCGATTGCTATTTACGGAGGACAAGAAGTCCCTTGCACTGCACGAGTTCTACAAAGGCCGTTGATTTGAACGCTGTTACCGATAATAATTCCTGTTTGTACACGCTAGCCCACCCGCTGGAAGACGAATGGGTGAATGGATATAAATGGACATAATAAAAACTTGGAACGTTTTATTGAAAAACACTCCGATATTCTTCCTTTTTAGATGAACCCCGTCTTCTCGTCACTTATATATATATATATATATATATATATGTGTGTGTGTGTGTGTGTCCAGAGCACGAAGTGCATGACTCCTTAATTAAAAGAGTATATAACGAAGTATGCGCTTCGTTAAAGGAAACATTTTTATTTGACTCGACGTTCCGACCGGAGGACCGATCTTTTTCAAGAGTGATTTGTCTTCGCTGGTGTTTCTTATAGGGGTTGGACACAGAACAGGTGAGCGAGAAACAAATAGAGAGTGCAGAGATAAGTAGATAGAAGTGAAATACAAGTAAAAATAAAGAAATAAACATGGATCCGAAAAAGAGGAGTGGGACCACTACCATTCCCCTTATCACGATTTATTTTTAATGCGCACTTCAGATTGACGTGTAGAGCCTTCATGATCTATCGCCAAGTTGTGCATACGCCACTTGACATATTTATTGCGCAATCTTCGGTGCGATAACAACGATGTTTTCTGGGAGATTTTAGAGCGCGTTAAAGAACTCCAGGTGGTCTAAATTATTCTGCAGCTCTCCTCTACAGCATACCACAAAATCCAAAGGGTCGCTTCGGCACGTAAAACCCATTAACCATTAGCATTCTACAGTTTCCTCTTCATGAGCCTAGTATATCGCTTGCAATATACACCATAGCCGGGCTGCAGCAGTTAACCATTATACTACGTGCAGGTACGAGCAATATTAAATGAAACATTTAGTTGGCAATAAAGAAGCAGGTGTGTTTTTACTCTGGCATCCCAACTTGAAGCAGCCATAAAGCGGCCATTCATCTACACGATTACTACTTTGAGGAATCATAAGCAACAAAAAGTAGGCTTCGCACTCTTAAGACGTGATCGTGCACTGCATGTTAATAATGCATTTCGTTTCATGCTGTTCTGACCATTACGCAGCGGGATATCTTCACACTGCCATCGCTTAGCGGCGCCAACCGCAGTAATTGCATCAAGCATGTGCATCGTCTATAGCTTTAGCTATGGCTCAAAGAACTGAAATGAAATATCACCATCATTTGAAACCCTTCACAGTGGCCCAGGAGGTTACGATGCAACTCTAGCAGTTGTTGCAAATACCCCGCACAATGTGTGCATAATGTGTGCGCACCTGTTCTATATATTAACGCTCCCCAAGCAGCGAGCGCGGCCCCTGTCTTTAACCGAGTGACCGCGGAATTGCGTAATGATCGGCAGATGCGGTTCGTTTTGATTACCACGTCCGAACCGACGCCTACAACAAGGCCCCCCGCGAAATTGAATGACGCTATAGCCCTCGCTCTCGAGCACTGCGCACGGGCGCCATCTGGCCACTTGGGGCAAAAGGCTGCGCGGTATGCATTAAGCTTGCTCCGTTCCTACGTCAAAAGAAGAAAAAAAAGCAAAGAAGGAGACAAGAGGTGTGAAAACAAGAGAAAGAGAAGGAAAACGAAAGAACGGAGAGAAAGAATGAAAGACAGCAATAAACCTTTGTTGAGGAGGAGGATAAACTTTATCTCCGCCGACAAAAGTAGAAGATGGTGTGGGTCAAGTGGCCATGAGCCCGTGGCATTCGGCGACTTTGAGGGCTCTTGTCAAAGCCCGGATCTGTGTGTCCGAGTCGGAACTGAGCAATGCGGCCTCCCACTGGTCTGGATTCGAGAGCTGGAAACCTCGAGGAGGGGAGTCCCGAAGGCAAGCCCAGAGTATGTGGAATAGAGTGGCATGTTGGTCACATAGTGTACAGGAAGGGGAGTAGACCCCGGGTTAAATGCGGGCATATATCGCGGGGTTGGGGAAGGTGTTCGTTTCGAGTTGCCTCCACACAACCTCTTGGGGTTTGGTGACAGAACTATGTGCGGGGGGATACAGAAGTCTATCTAAGCGGTAGTGCATGGTTATGTCATGAAATGCAACTATACGATCTCTCGCCGTCCGCAGCACAGGCCCAGCTGCACTACTCGTAACTGAACGGCCTTCTCAGCACTGACGCACGTGACAGACGTTTCCGCTGCAGGGTAATCCGCCGACAACTCGGCGGCACAAGGCAGCCACGCTTCCGGAGAAGGCTGAGACGCAAACAAGCACGGCTGCAGCACTCGCGCGGCACTAGCAACCGAGTTATAGTTCGATGAAACATCGTTAATAGCTGCGATAGCTGCGATGGTTACTATGTTGCACCCGGTTACTCGGCAACATCTAGCCGAACTTACGTCTTTAGTTCTTAAGGAGTTAATCTTAGACCGTTCAAGGACATTCAACAAAGGTTGACGAATTCTTGGGAATAATTGTGGGCCGCCTCGTTCCCTGAACGGTCTAAGATTAACTCCTTAAGAACCAAAGATTTAAGTTCTGAGGAGACGGAGGAGGTTTTTCCTGCCAGACATGAGCCCCGCCGCAAAGCGTCCAAGTACAAGCTATCGCATCGCTCGAGATCAAGGATGAGGGGTGCTGCCACAAGAGATGCCTCGCCCTCTCCCTCCTTGCCTGACGTCATGAATGCGTAATTTTAGCGCCAGTGGTCAATCATGGCGACTGCAAAGCAACTGAACTTCACAACTCTGAATGTCTGCGGACCCCGTACTGAGCAAAAAAAAAAGAAAAGGCACAACTGCACCGCCTTTTTTCGGACAGTCGGCTCGACTTTGTCGGTGTACACGAGACCAAGATAGCGAGAGTGATGACGCGACAGAAAGAGCCTTCCAGTCTTTTCTAGCAGATTACATTGTTTCCGTGCCACACTCTATCGGTCTTTCGGTGGTTTGTCTTCCGTTTTTGAAACAGAGCATACCTTATTCTGACCTCGTCTACCTAGTATAGACACGGAGGGGTGGTTCAAATGTTGCGACTTTCGGATGTGTGGTGAGTTTGGCGGTTGATTAAAGTTTACGCTTTCTGTGATGAGGCAGAGAGAGTAGTTTTTTTTTTCTTGACAACCTAGGTGCTCTTCTTGAATCTGGGCGTCGCGTTGTTTTGACAGGGGCGTTGTTTTGACAAAATTTGGCTGTACAGCAGTAGCAATAAAAGCTATGGTCATAAAATTTGAAAGGAATATTTAAGATAGACGCAGCTTGCAGTAGAGTTAAAAATTAGTTTTAAATTTTGAAGCACTTGTTTAATTTTGTCTTTTACTTTTTATACGTTTGTACCTTTAATTTAAAATCTACTAGCCATACAGTGGTCCAATTTTGTACAAAGGTAGCAACAAATGCTTCACAGAAGTGGAACTAGAATTATGTTCCTACAACAAAAACCAGATTTGTTACGTTTTTTTGCTCTTGCCGATGCATGAAAATTACCACTTATTACCGGTCTTTTTATGCTAGAAAAAATAAAAGTGCACCTAGACTATTTATTCTAGTTCCAGTTATGTAACTGCCACTAATGAACACCTCAGAGAAATTTTGTTTGCTTGTGCCCTATAGTTCCCGAGAAAAAGGTACACAAAGTTCCAAAAATGTAGTTTTGAGAAAAACGCCGGTAAAGTCCTTGAAAGCATTTTTATTCTTCGAAAATTCCCTGGACTGTAGTCTTTTGAAGTGGCAGCATCGCCATACCCTTTCTATTTGTTTCTTTGGTTCTTTCTTTCCTGCTTCGATACAGATCTCAGCTTGAAATGATTTTTTTTTCACCCTCCGTCTGTCTATAGATGCTAGCGTTGGCACACACCGAGGCCCAGGGGTGGCTCCCAAATGTTTCAGCACCCTTACTCGTGCTACATTTCCATCATTAAAGAACGTAATTGCATCATCGACAGCTTTCTCAACTGTTTTGAGACTGGCGAAGATGGTTTCAGGACACCTCACCCAGATTAATTGTTAGTACATCACAGCACAAGGGGACAGCGTCAAAGATTAGCGCGCAGCCATAACATAAACAGAAGAGCAACAGAAGGAGCCCTAGTGGCTTAAAAATGAACTACTCACAAGAATAAATTCAAAACCGAAACCGAAACCATCAGAGCATTGACTTTCTGCACGTATCGGAAACGAAGAGATTGCGTCGAGATCACAGTGGAGATAAGTGGTCGAGATACACCCACTTTTCCTGTCAACGAGTCGAAGAAAAATGACAACAAAATATTTTTGAAACAGCGAATACGCAAGTGTAATATGTTATCTGAAAGATAAAGAAATTCTCTATCTGATGACTGAAAAATCTCAAAACTGAATTTTTTGACCAAAGTCTCACCCCACCTTGGCAGTTCTAGCGGCAGGAGTGATGCAGTGCTGTCTAGCGTAACTGAAAACCCAGGCCTACTAGACACTAGGCTATTTATGCCGACGTCCTGCTTTTATGCACGTATCCAAGGGAATTCACATGCCCGTCTGGACTGGATCTACGTATCCTCGGCTCGCCTTACCCGACACTTCTCGTGTTGCGTAAAGCCAGTGTCTCTTTCTGATCACAACATACTCATTGTGTCTATTGGTGAATGAAACCGTTTTAAGTTCCAACCTCGAAGGGCTATTGGAGCTCAATGCTACGCTGAGTGGTGATGAGCGTTTTAAAGCACGCGTAAATTTAGATTTCCAGTCTTGTTTTCCTCGAGGGGAATTCATTTACATGCAGCTTGGGAGATGTTTAAGCAGAAAGTGCGTAGCACAACAACTGAAATTGGTTCACTTAGGCCCAATACTTTCAAAAAGCTGAAGAAGAGCCGTCACTGAAAACACTTTGCAACCTTTGTGATCTTGATTGTGGCGCGACTGGTTCGTACGCGGAGAAAATCACTTTGTGTGAAGTGCCAGCTTCAACAGTTTGACGCAGAACGCTACAGGGCTGCATACACTCAGTCTCGCGCCAACTGCGCATTGCACTCTGAGGAACCAATTCGTCAGGCTTTGCTTGATAAACGCCGTCATGCGGTTGCCAAGAGAATATCAGCGCCTTATTGTGGTGCTGCCTTGGTGACTAGCAGAGATTTAATAATATTTGAATTCGATAAATACTACGCACCTCTGCTTTCCTTTTCCTCACAAGCCTCAGATGCTGAGGGTTTTGTGCGCTTCGTCTCTGTCGTGAAGCCCCTTTCAGAGAACGAGTGTTCGACAGTAAGTGGCCCCTTCACTTCAACAGAACAAGAAGATGCCATTGATCAGTTGCCACTTTTAAAGACATCTGGGCCTCATGGCCTTTCTGAAGAATTTATTAAGCCCCTCTTGGGTCTCATTCTCCTTACGATCTTCATCGTTAGTCTGAATACCGGTGTTATGCCGCAGACGCCTGCAAAAAAGGTACAGGACGAAACGCAGAGAGAGATCAGAATTTAAAACTGCTCTAGTTGTTTGTCATCTGGGCGCTCAAACAATAGGCACCCGCGCCCTACCGCACGGAGTCTAGACAAGCCTACGCTCGCTTTATCGGCTCCTCCCAGTAAGCCGGCAGCACGTTGATTACGGCAGCAACAAGAAATCCGCGCGTGCCTTAAGCCGACGTCCTAATGGGTTTTTGTCTATTCTGCTTATTCGCGCCGGCGTTCCGGTGGCTCATCTCGCGGTTTGTCTCGGATTGCGTGCTGCCGGCATTGGTGCGTCCCCTTCACGGGGTGTAGCCTGTAAGGAGGGAACGGACGCACACGCACGCGCAGGCACGCTGCACCCACCGCGTTCGCTGCATGCCACTCCCAATTCGGGTGCCGGGCCAGCCTCGGGTACCCGGCCCCAGCTGACCTCCACCAGAAAGAAGCCTCCGCCGCCGCAACCATCAAGAGGCCGGTATCTCTCAGTGCACGATGTGCCGAGTACGCGTCAACGGAACGGATTAGTGCGTTCTTCTCCATAGAAATTCCACCACCATGGCCGGGATCGAACCCGCGTCTTTGGGGGGAGCAACCGAGCGTCACAACCACTGAGCCACCACGGCGGCTGCACATACGTGTCCGCTCGCCTAGGCAGGAGGATAGGGTATTCAACAGTAGAGACCTTTAGCACAGCGCATACCACCGCCGCTAAAGCTTACCGCGCGCCGTCACAGCGCATGCGCAGACAGACCATCTTAAGGGCTTTAAAGACGCCAAGCACTAGTCAACTGCAAGCACGCATGCCGCGTCGCGCGGTGGCGGCGCGGTAAGCGGTAGCGGTGGCGCTACGCGTTATGCTAAAGGTCTCTACTGTCTAAGCCAGCTAGAAAGAGAGAAAGATGAACAAGTAGAGGAAGTAGAGACAGCCTCTACGGACTGAATACGTGAGCATCTGTCAGCTCCGTTCAGACAAGTGCAACGAAACGAAAACAGCGCTAAATGTTTCCAGTGAACAAAGCGTCAAGGGTAGTTAAGGCGTAGCATGCATAAGCCTGCAAGAATTTCTTTTTTTTTTTTGCACGCTTTCAGAGTATTGGGCGTTTTAGGCACTACCAGGGTTCAACGACGCTCACGTGACAGTGTTTCGTGTCCGTAAAACTCGCAATTTCTCCCGGCTTTGGGAAATGTCAAAGCCATCGCCACTCCTCCATATTTTTCACTTAGCTCGTTTTATTTGTGCATGCATGCATATCTACTACTTCGAAAGCATTATATGTACCATTAAAGAAAAGCCATCAGCCGCCCTCTATTGCGCGAAGTTCGGATGATGCAGTACGGTGGTGTAAAATGTAACAGTACATGTAAGCAAACATGTATAGTCATGAATGAGGAGACGTAACGTACACCCCCCGTCAAAAGTATACAGCCCAAGGGATTTGCTTGTGAGGCCTGCTGCATGCCTCGTTATGCATCTTAAGCGACCGTAACCTGTGGAAAGAGGAATGGCATCGCGTACTCAACCCTCCCAAGCTTTGGTCTGCTAGACATGCCAGGGAGCCCCGCTAAGGAGCTTACAAGCAAACCCCTTGTGCTGTATACTTTTGACGGGGGCTGTACGTTGAACTATGAAAGTCATGACTCTTAATCATTCTGCAACGTAGCACGACTTTGTACTTCAATGTTCTCTCATTCTTACAGGTAGGCAGTCTAAAGTGAGGCAGGCGATGTTTTTCTTTTTTTTTTTATGGACCGTATCACTCTATTCTCCATCTTTCCACATGGACACAAGTAACGACATTCAGTGGGCGGTATTCGCTTCAAGTTTCGTTGGCTTTTCGCAACATTCTTGAAAAATGAAAGGGGGAGGGAAATTCGCGGCCGAGAGCACGGATGGTCCGGAGCAAGTTTTGTGGTTCTCGTTACCAACGCTGACCGAATAACGTAGGTATCTGGCTGGGCATTACGCTCATTGCCACGTCGTTCGGCGTGTCAAGTTTTACGCTTTTATTCATAGGCTGTGTATAGTTTTGTGTTCTGCTAGCATGTCTCGTTAACGCGTGTGTTGCTAAGTTTTGTGTATCGGATAATGTACGCCGCTGCACATTTTGCAGGTCAAGAATGGCGCATATGTCTCCAGCATTTTCTCCAACAATGGAGATTCGCACTTACGCCTGGAGCGGCAAAGCCTTTCGAACATCCTACCAGGGGTTAATTCCTTTCCAAACATATCGACCCGTCGCTTTTTCGCAGTCATTTAAAAAAGGCCGGCTCTCCAGTACACTTCTCCCAGTCGATGCGAATGCAAGCAATTAGTGAAATGCAAGCTTGTAGTGAAATACAAAAGCATGTCTGTTGAAATTACTACAGATATCAAGGAATATGTTCTGTAAGCTGTAGAGCGCGGTACCTGCCTGGAGTTTCAGGCTTCTACGTAAGCGCCTATTGTTTTTGTCCATGTGTCTCTTTCCCTCACTGCGTATCTGCACTCTGCGTGGGACCGAGCTGCAGTTGTTTCTTGCAGTCCGTTCTGTAAGAGCAGCTTAACTTTTTGTTTCAAAAGATACATACGCGCATAACTTTGGCGCGGCGGCTTTGTGTAAGTAGGGAGCTGTGAGTGCGAACCATTTTAAGCCGCACTGCAGGAGGCACTGGCAAATTGCCCCTAATGGAAAACCCGCACTCTTAGACTCCGAGGGTGGTCCCGAGCGTGTGCTGAATGCGAGGCCTCGCTTCCTGAACTCGGCTACTTCAAGCAAAGTGTTTCGTAAATAAAGGCACCCGACTGTGCTCCGTACATCAGCAGACCCACTTGACCGTCGAGCAGCCGCGGACAAAGAGTTAAAGACGCAAGCTGGGGATGAGAAAAATAAAAGAAAATGACACCAAGAACAAACTGCATATCCTGTACGGTTCGTTACAAATTGATTAAGAAAGCCGCGCGACGGTAAGTGGCTTTCGCAAGCGCCTTGAAAACAAAACAAAGTGGCAGGGTAGAAGAGAAGAGTATTAGGGCACGCCCAGTGTGGGGTAACAAATAGAGGACGTAGATAACGTCATTCCGCCAAAGCAGCGGATACGCGGCGTAATCACCGCTAAATGATAATGGATGCGCTGCGGTTTGAGAACGACAAAGTGTTATACGTGCTCGCCATGCGCAAGCGAGGAGATATTGTCAGCGTGACGCTATGCTTAACCCGCGTGTGCAATTTGCGCGCGCGGCACGGCAGCGCTGGTGTGTCCACGGATGAGTGACGAGAACGCTTGGAATGGCTGCACCTGTGATGCCTGGGAGTGAAGTATGACGTTCGTGCGGCGCTCTTGCCTGAAGTAGATTAGATGCAAATGAGAACACCATTCAAGGCTCGTCTCCCCTGAATCCTTAGAGAGCTGCCCAAATGAAGACAAGTGTTTCGGCGTGCTCTGATAGCGCCGATCATAAGTTCTTGCACATCAGGAAGTAAGGAACACCTTCTGTGCTAAATAGGAGTACAGCTTGCTTTTTATTCCCTCGTGCAAGCTAATGTGATGTGCATAATAACAGCCATTTGGCAGGTGAAGGCTTCACTAAGTGACATAGATACTTATTCGCTAGTGACCCGTCTAACAGCGCTGGTGCACTAAACAACAGCACAACTCTACTGGAGGGAAAGTGTTCGACACATTGGCTGTCTCTTTCAAGAGCATATGGTCGAATTCGGTAACGTTTTACGACTGGAACCGGGAAGAGAGTTGATACAAACACGGACTCAGCCCTCATAAAAAGCGCTGGGTGCTTTAAGCTCGCTTCTTGTAGTACAAAGTGGACGACTTAACACCCCCGGCAAGCTACCGACATCTGTAAAAACACCAGGCATTTCTTTCGCTTCGGGTCACATACCCGTCCCGGTTAGGAGACGCGCAAAGCACGAGTGGCAACTTTTTACGATTGTGTATAGACTGCACAACTGAAACAGGGGAGGCGCCTCGACACCGTCTTGAAATAACCACCGAAGGAAGGATAGGGGCGAGAACGCACACAAATAGAAGCGCGTGATGGTCCCGTATTTCTCCGCGAGTTAGAATCATGGTCTGGCCGCACTGATATCGCATTCACGAACCACTACTCCTTTGTTATTGGCACATCATAGCCTGAGTTGTTTTTGCGCCAAAAAACTCAATATAACTCCTTTGTTATCGGTATGAGTGATAAGTAGTGATGGTAGTTTTATCGGGACGGTACTGGTACCCTGCATGTGCTATCCACAAGTGCGAAGAGACTACTGCCCACATTATTTGTATATGCCCTCCATACAGAAACGAAAGGCAGTCGCTACGCCATGCGCTGGAGCGTCTTGACCACGTCCGCTGAAGAGGTTGAAGATTATCGGACAGCGGCCGCGATGATTCTGGGCGGTGAACGCCTACCAGGAACAGCGTCTGGCCTTCACCATATAGGCTATGACTTGTGGGATCGTCATCACCCGAGTGACGGTGTGCTAATTAGGTAGCACTTCGCCCACATATCGCGGGTTCGGGCCGGAGCAAGCTGAGGGCACTGCCAGCGTTTGGTGCGCGCCTGCGCTCTCGCTCCGAAGGAAGGAAGGCGCAGTTATTCGAAAGCACGAGTGTTTATTACACAGTAAGCTGCATTACATAACACTGCACTAATCCCCAGACCTCGGTGCAACCCATAGCCCCGCCGCAGCACCCGAAAGCGGGCCTGCGGAGCCGCGCGCGCAAAGCAAAGACTACATACACGCGGGACAGCACAGCTAAGGGCGACCGCATGCCGCGCTGCCAACCAAAGGGTTAAATAGCGCGCAGCGCAACCCAAGGGAGGATGGGGTATACGCGGAGCCCATCTTGACGACGCAGGTCGCACATCGATGGCTCATCGCGCGTCGTCACCAGCAATGATCGTCGATGACGGAGAACCAGCCAAATCAGGCCCTCCCGAATCCGGAGCGCGTCAGCGCCGCACAGGCGGGCTACACGACTCCGGAGGTTCGGGCCTGGACTCAAGCATACATACTAGATGCGCACGTTAAAGCACCCGCGTTCTTGGGCCCCCGGCAAAGGCCGGGACACCCGGGAGCCAAACTCTACGCACCTTTCTGCTGCCCGAGTCGGTGGCGATCTCCCCGTTCATTTCACGCTCAGGGCCTCTCGCCGAAACAACGCAACCCAACTGTCACTCGGGGTGGCCCAATGGGGTCGCGAGGTCGAAGCGGGAAGAACGGAAGGGAGGGTGATTTACTGCGGTTCTCGGAAGAGCTTAACCTGCAAGGGACGACAAGCAGCGCGGCTGCCCGCATTGTGCTCGCGGACACCCCACGGTGGGTCTCTCTAACGAACGAAACGGCGGAAGCGGGCGCACACTCGGGTAGTCCAAGAAGTTCAATCCCCACAGACTTTACCGCACGCTTTTCGCTTACTGACTTAATATTCCGGCTACTTCCTTTTCTCCATCTCTTTTTTGTATACCTTCACTCCTTTAATCCAGTGCAGGGTACCAAACCGGTTTATTCTCCCGATTAACCTCCCCGACTTTCCTTATCTTCCTCCTCCTCCTCTGGCTGCCACAGGAGCATCTACCGGCTAGAGCATTTCAAGCCCGTCCTATCCGGCCCTCTTACCTCTCCACTATGCGGCCACCAAGCTGGCGATTCAATGTGTGAAATATGGTTTACAAGGTTGGAAACTTAGGCAAGTCGGTATTGGTGATCCATGGCATGACGGGTCGCGCAAACCAAGGCGATGGACAGTGTAAAGATGCACAACCCAGACGCTAACTTCCGGCTTAAAGATACCCAGACGACCAAGGCGAAAACGAAATGTGTGTCTGTCTGTCCCTACTGACATTCCGAGGCCCAACACTTGCTCTGTCTGCTCCTCCCCAGTGACCCGCCTTATACGCTGCTGGTACAGTGCTTCATAAGTTCCGTAAGCTTCATGCAGTAGGGGTATGGAATAATAACCGACCCATTGTAGGCGGGCTAATACGGCTTAGCCGGCTCTTCATCGTGACAGATGGAGAGAAAAGGCTTGACGACTATGATGACGAGAGCGGGCGTGAACGCAGCCAATCCCCTGCGGACTCTTTCCTGCTTGTTTTTATTCTGTCGCCGGCGGCATTCCAGCACGTCCTCGACCTGCAAGAGACACGCGGGTGCAGAAAGTGTCCGGAGCGTGTCGCCCTCTGCAGTTTATGCACAACGTCAGAAGGGCGTCGCGCTCACGACTTGACGGATGAGGCGACAAAGGGTTGCATTAGGCCTCCCCGCATGTAGGCCGCGCCGGAGGTTCCCACAGGAGTTCTAGAGGCGACGAGTTCGGTACGCCAGCCTCGTTCCTTGACACTCCGATGGAATACGGGCGTTTGTATTAGTACTTGTTTTGTATTTCGATTCTATATATGAACGATCACTGACAGCAACGCCAGCTCTGCAAATTGGCATCGCTATGTGTTCGCGAGAATGGCAGGTTTCGGAGAGAGCGAAGAGAAAGAAGGGAATGCCCTTCATTCGAGAGCAAAGATTTTAGTCACCCTATTAAGCACTACGTACGTCAACCATGAGGGCAAAACGCTTGTCTAGAACACGTTCTGGGCGTGTTTCGGGCGTGTTTCCGGCTGAACACGCGACGTCTAGCCATAACATTCCGTTAAAGATGGCCTTGATGTAAGCATGTGCAGTTAAGCTCATAGGATTCCATTGTTATTTTCTTCCCTCCTGCTCGCAGCAGCTTTGGGAGCTACGGAACACAGAGTTAGGCCGTTCTATACATGTGTTTTGCCCTCTGTACAACCATGGACAAAAGATTGCGGGATGCGGATTCGGTGAAAAAAAGTTATTGCGGCGCGCTTAGGCAAAGCAGGTGAATGAAATGCATAGAAGCATACATACTACATGACGAGACATGCACACTCCATCTGCTAGAAGCATACCGTCTGACTGCCTAGCGAAGCAACGCAGAAATTATTTTTTTTTTTCTGGGAATCTGCATCCCGCAACTTTATGTCCATAGCTGTACATGCTGTAGTCGGATGCAACTCAAGATAGTAGCAGCAGACACTTTGGAAGGAGGCCCTCGAGCCAGTGGCGTCGATCGATTGTCATGATGTGTCAATTTTTACGCTTATATCACAACTCCATATATGAAAAAAGAAAACAAACGAAGCAAGAAATCAAGGAGGGAACTGCCTTTTCCACAGTGGAAGAGTGTTATCGGGGCACTGGTACTTCCGTTGTATACGAGGCCTGTTAGAAAAGTATCCGACTTTATTTTTTTTTTTTGCGAACACCTGATGGATATGAGACAAGCGCGCTTGCATCAGGCGACCTTGAACCTTCATGCGCATGCATGAATTTTTTCCCGCCTGCCGATAGCGTCAGTCGCTGGGAAGCAGCGTTTGAGTGAGGCAGTGTGCAGTGCTCTCGTCGGTTTTTTATTGCAAGGAAAATGGCGGAGTGAAAGGAGCAGCGCTGCTGCAACAAATTTTGCCATAAACTTGGCGACAGCCGAGTGGAAACCATTCGAAATATTCAGACGGCTTTCGGTGAAGATGCTATGAGCAGCACACAGTTTAAGCAGTGTTACAATTGTTTTAAAGATGGCCGCACATCGGTGGAGAACGAGCCACGCTCCAATCGGCCATCAACATGCCAAAATGACCAGGTCATTGCCGAACTGAACACTATGGTGATGCGGGACTGTCGCGTGACTATCCGAGAAATTGAGGAAGAGGTGGACATGAGCAATTTCTCCGCACATTCCATTACCACCGAAGATTTGGCCATGGAGAGAGTTGCGGCGAAATTCGTGCCGAAGCTGCTCACGGTGGAGCAAAAGCAGCTTCGTGTTGAAGTCTCACAGGACATGCTGGATTCCGCAGACAGTGACCCCGACTTCATCAACATCATAATCACTAGTGACGAGTCTTGGGTGTACAGGTACGACCCGGAAACCACATCCCAGTCGTCAGAGTGGACGCATTCCACGTCACCAAGACTTAAGAAGGCCCGCCAATTGCGCAGCAATGTGAAAGTGATGCTGACTGCTTTCTTTGACACCCTCTGTGTGGCAGACTACGAGTACGCACTCCACAGGGTCAAACAATGACCAAAGAGTACTACAGGGATGTCCTCCGTTGCCTACGTGATGCTGTGCGGCGCAAGAACCCGGAGCTGAGGTCAACAGTAAGTTGGCGCACCCATCGCGCCAATGGTCCTGCACATTCCTCGCACTCGAATCAGATTTTTTGGTGAAAAACCAGACTCCTGTAGTTCAACACACTCCTGTCCTGATATGGCCCCTGCGATTTCTGGTTGGTTCCCAAAATCAAAAGGCCATTGAAAGGAGCGCGATTTCAGACAAGGAAGAACATTATGGCTGCAACGACAGCCGAGCTAAACTCCATTCCGAAAAGGGCCTTTTAGGAATACTT
This sequence comes from Amblyomma mixtum, assembly GCF_055824585.1. NCBI lineage: Eukaryota > Metazoa > Arthropoda > Arachnida > Ixodida > Ixodidae > Amblyomma > Amblyomma mixtum. The sequence goes on from NC_143019.1 coordinate 65,237,705, forward strand.
CCCACAATGGCAGCACCGCTGGGAGAAGTGTGTGTAGTCCCAAGTAGACTACTTTAAAGATGACTAGGTTTGCAACGCTCCAGTTATGCAAGTTTTTTTTCAACGGCCAAAGGTCGGATACTTTTCTAGCAGACCTCGTAAATGCTAGTTTCACGAAAAAAGAAAGACGAAGAAGAAAACATGAGCGAGGCAGCTTATGGAGGTCAGAAAAGAGAACAAAACAACGAGCGTCAAAGGAACGCACAGCTGGCATCCGCGTTCTTTCACCCACTCAGCGTGAGGCTCGTTAGCCGGAGTCAGAACACGGGTCGCAGTCGCATTCCACGCACGCCCTCCTCGCCCTTCCTCCCCTCCTCTCCCCGAACATTTCTCTCCTTTCACCAAAGCCGGCGTTTTTCTCCTTTCCGCAACTACGCCTATTTCACTGGAGCAGCCACGTTCCAGAGTTTCCTTCCCACCCACCCCTCCTTTTCTGCAACTCCAGAAACGGAACCAACATGAAAGAGAAATAAGAAAGCCCTGAAGCTGGCAACGTTAATTTTCGGTCCTTTGCTAAAAACCGAAAAAAGAAAGCGAAGCAAGCCCGCCCTCTAACGACTAAAATGATCTCCCGACAAGTAAGCCACATAGCGGCAGGCGACAGCAGAAGGCGGAAGCGTAGAGATGAAAAGCTCCCAGTAAGGAACTCCGGGTTAAGTCAAAGGACATCCGTGGCTGGGGTGGCTGGGAGAGACACACATTTCCCCGTTATTTACGAGTCCCGCCTCCGCTCCTCGCTCACGGTTCCTCGGGAAAGAAAGGCACCTCGTTGTGGGCGGATGTGATGAACGAGCACGGAACAGAGTAACACCGGGATCTCGCTTGCAACTTATGACCGCGAATGAGGGACGGCGCCCGGTCCGATGCGGCCGTGCGTCTCTCCGCCGTCCCGCCTTCTCGTCTTACTTCCCCGCACCACAGTGCTCGTTACGCTGCAGTCCGCGACGCGAAGGCACATATTTTGTCTCAGTCCCGTCAGGCGACGCTGCCATCCTTGCGCTCTGCTTTCAGGTTCGTTTTGTTCGTCCCTACTCGGAACGTCTCTCTTTCCGCGCGAAATCACTCTTTTATAATTGGGGCAAACGGGAGCGATGTGATATGTAGCCCAGATATAAAATGTAACTGAAGTCGGAGCCGTTCCATAACGGCTGCCTCGAAATGCAGAGCGATAATGGTCGACATAAAACTATTTCCATCTGTGTTCCCTGAAACATATAAAAATAAATACATATTTCACGTATTTGGACATTACTTCCAGCTTTAGCTTTCTTTGAAATGGGAATCAGAAAGGAAGGATGTCGCAAGTAGAGAGGGTGGGACCATGCGTCACATGACTAGATCACATGACCTAAGGATTCTTGACCAATAGGTCATGTCATATAATGACAGTCAGATGGCCCGCAGTTATTTCGTGAAGACGACGACCATGAGACCTCATGAGATATCCTGGAGGCCTGGCAGTAACATCTGAAACCGTAAAGAAGAAAACCGAAAAATAACCTGTGACGTTAGTGCTTAGGCCACGGTGACGGCCCAGTTGGTGTCGATGTAATAAAAGACCTGTTTATTTGTAGTCAGAAGCACCCGGACTTTTCGGTCCGAGAGGTGTGATAGGGATAGTCTCCGAAATCTTGATATTCCTTGATGCACTGGCTCTGGTAACGCCTTTAGAAAAGAAAAATGAAGTGTTGCGAAGCCCTATTGCAGTCTCTCTGTCCCGTGACGGACGCACGACTCGTCAAAGATGTCGTCTGATGATTTCGTTCTCACAGCGTTTGTTAAAGTAATACCTATGGATGAGTTTTCCATAATAGAAGATTTTGACACAGGTTCGGTTTCTGGATTTTACTCACTCTGAAAAACAACTCCGCAAATATTGCTGTCCAAATGGGAGCAGATGGAATACCGCACAGCTCTGTTGCTATAGCGGCTCAAAGAGGCGGTAATTACGCTCTACGTGCCGTGAGTCGATAAAGCAGGCCAAGAGTGTCTTTGATCACGCTGTATGTTTGAAGGAGGCTATGACTGATGACCCCGCAGTGTGTCGTATAGATGAAGGATGCTTCGCCTGATATCTTAATGCATCATGCTATGACGGACGTCAATCTCGGTTATGACTGAGGTCACTAATTTTACACCGCGTAGAGGATTATATACCACTTCCACTGCTGTGCGAAAGCGCACACTGATAATCAGCGGAGATCAGCTGTCTTACCCCAAGTACTGCTGAACTTTAGATCAGGGGAACTGCGAAAAACAGAAAAGATGAAGCTCTGTTGTTGAAGCCATGCCATCTTTCGTAAAGGAGTACCCAATGTAAAAAATTTGTCGGCAGCACTGGCTGCAAGAATTTTCCTGAAAATACGAAGTTATACTCTGCTTCTGTGCCGGTACAGGCAGAGCGGTTATTACATTAAGAGACAAGTTTACTCTGAGGAAATAAACATTTTTCATAACCGTCCTTTTGTCCTGTCGAAGTTTGATGAACAGCTGTGACAAGTTCAAGTCGACACCTTTTTCGTAAAGAAGGCCAGACCATCTACGCAGCCACATCTGAGCGTGCTCCCAGGAATATAAAAAATTCAGGGGGCACTTTGACTGTCTAAAGTGGGTAGAGGCGGAAGCGTTTTCCGCACCACCTTCGCTGTTTCTGTGGCACTGGTGGCGTCACATATAATTGAGTACTAATTACTAAGTGATTACAAATCACTAATTAATGGTTAATTACTGATTAATGCCTGATGACTAATTAACTGCTAATTAATGACGCTTAAGCTTCGCCTTTAGGAGTGGAACGCGACAGCGCGTTGTAGCGCTGCCAGGGAGTCCACGGAACGCCACCACCCGTTGGGCGCGATGCCTTGCCCTTTGAACGCAACGCTTTTTGAGGAAAGGAAATGGCGCAGTAATTCTCTGTCATCTCGGTGGACACCTGAACCGCACCGTAGAGGAAGGGAGGAAGTGGGAGTGAAAGAAGATAGATAAAGAGGAGCCGTAATGAAGAAAATGAAAATTGTATTTGAGGAACGGAAATTCCGCAGTAACTGTCTCACAAAATTCAGGGGGGCACTTTTTTGACCTAAAGTGTGGTCACTGATGTGTGTTAAGATGTTAAGCTTCGCCCCTAAGAGTGGAACGCGACAGCGTCTTGCAACGCTGCCAAGGAGTCCATAGAACGCCATCGCCCATTCGGTTCTACGCCTCGCTCGTCGGTAAATTGGTTTTTGAGGAAAGGAAATGTATCTGTCTCTCATTGGTCGGTGGACACCTAAACCTCGCCGGAAGGGAATGGAGGAGGATGAGAGTGAGTGAAGACACCGTATTCACTAGACGCGCCTTTGTTCATTCCAAACCATCGAGCTGGCATGGAGGAGTGGATAGCATGCTCGTCTCTCACGCCGAAGACCGGGGTTCGATTCCTGAGCTAGACCAATTTCTTATTCGGTTTTATTTATTTATATGGCCTGACTAGTAAAGCTAATTAGGCTAATTGGGTAATTAAGCAATTAACTAAGCTCAGTCCCACTTACTTGGAGCAACACTATACGATCCCTTCAATTGGTTGCATGGTTACTAGCCAAAGTACAATTGGCCCCGTTTGAAATTCGCGCACTGTGACGTCACGACCGTTTCCACCAATTGAAAAGCGTGACATTTTCTGTCGACAACTGCTGCTTACAACGATGAGACATTAAAGGCTTCCGCCTTAAAACAGAGACGATTGGAATATAAACAAGCAACAAATATGACGTCAGGTGCTGTTCATTGGAATAAACATTGCAAAATGCCGAAAAAGAAAATGTCCAGAACTGGGGCTGAAAGCGTTCATCAGAACGCTCACGAAATATAGGCGCGATGTGAGAAAGCTGTTTGTACTGTCCCGTCAAAGCACAGGCGTAAATTACATTCCGAATATTGGTCGACGTTCTCCCGCGCATCGACAGAAACATTTCGGTAACCCGAAGAGCAATGCGCTATTTCATCTGTCACTACATTGTCGAGATTGCCGTTGTGAGGAGATATCTGATGCGCCAGTGTGTTGTGTTCCCACAGTAGTCACCTTGAATACGTGAGGTCACAGAAGCATTTCACAATCCTGGAAACACGAAATGGGTTAACCAAACGTCCTGTGGCCTTATCGGAAAACTAGAAATGGGTTAACCAAACTTCTTGTGGCCTTATCGGAAAACTATTTTTCTTGTTTGAATAGAATGCGACTGATCCAGCATGTTTTAGAGTCCTTTGTTTCCGTTAAGTTTACTTCGCTTCTCGGGATATATGGATATATAGTCGATCCATACCATGAACACAGGCCCTGTAAACTACATAATTGTTTACTGTGGCTCTTGTACTAAACGCTCGTTTTCAGTCCAGTGCCTGTCCTGTACATTGTTTCATTGTTTCTTTTTTTTTTTTGCCATAGGTTGTTTCAATTTCTGCATTTTTTTCAGTTTATTTTTTTTGCGAAAGTAAACAATTGGCCCAACTATCCACTTCACTGCAGAGTGTGGCGTTTGTTAGTCTAGCGTTGTGTCTGGTATTTCTTCACTCGTGTATGCCTGTACCGCTATTTTCGCATGCTATTCTTGTGAACAAACTAGCCTAACGTCCCATCATGTTGCTACACATTCCGTGCCAGTCAGCGACAACAAAGGTTTTGGGTCAAATTATCGGCACATCATGTTACGAAAACGCTACGGTTTGTAAGACTGCAAATGTGAAAGGCCACGATATTAATTTCACATTCCTATTTAAAGCACAGCACAAGGAAGCAAAAATGACCAAAAAATTCAACGCTATGTTCGTTTACATTGTGGCTCATGTCTACACTTTTGGCAGGCGGCAGCGGAACTCGATAAAAGCTTCCAAGAAAAGGCAATATCTCGAGAAAGGCATATTCTATAATAAGCAAGAGGAAATGCGTGATATCTGGCTTGGCTTAGGGCAGGCCGCACGCCGGTTTCTGAACGTTAAGCGTTTAAAACTTCCGCACATCCGAAGTTACGCGTGAGGGAGACTATTCCGTCTTATGAAAGGCCCATAAAACTAGAATGACTCCGTGCCATTTACGGCCGCTTCGTGTCGTGAAGATCTGCGACAGAACGCCTTTACGGACTACACCGCGCGTTTTAAACCACCGCCAACCATAAATAACGAGGCTGTGTTTCCGTGCTGCACGACCACCTGCTAAGCCTATAAAGACTGCATGCAGAGTCTGCGTGAGAGAGTGAGCAAGCCGCGTGTTTCTGAAAGCAAGCCGAGGCATAAGGGACCTGCGTGACTACGGGAAAGCCAGTGAACCGGGAAGCCCCGTGCTAGCACACAGAGCTCCGCTGGGGCTTCCAGGGCGGCCTCATCCATTGCCCCCTTCGCTGGCCGCCCCATAAATACACAGCTTGGGTGAACAGCACGCGAAGCTGCAGGCCATATAGACGTCATCTCTCGCACGCGTCTGCGTCGGCGAGTCTGTAATTCCCTGCACGATAGAGAGAGGCGCCAGTAGAGGGAGCCTGGGCTGCTAGCTACATGTGCGAGAGAACCCTCACGTATGTATACATATACGCCGGGCACTTCCGTACGAGCACGTAGACGGGGCTTCTCTGCCGTTGCAAACAGACCGTGAGACCACTCCTCTTCCCACTTCCACATTGCCCTTTTCCGTTCCCGGGGTTTCCCGTGTGTGTCTTATATAGGCGCGTACGTCCGCCTTTCTTCTATGATTTACGCAGACTGCGGAACGTGCTGTGTCCGGACGGAGTCTGGAGCTGCCCCAGCGACCAGACCTCGTGAGACGCGAAAAGGCACAGGAGAAAGCCATGCATGGTTCAAAAGGGCAAATACCGGACGCTTGGCTTGAATGCTAGCCTGCCTGTATCTCCTGCCCTTGCGGCTGTGTTTTTCGTGGCCGAACCTATAAGGCTTCGTGTTCAACGACACGGCATGTTTGGTTGGATTGGAAGCAAAGAAGGAAGAGCAAAGAGTGGAAGTAGACTTTGAAGTTTCTCTTCTCTATACCTAGGTTTTTCATCTCCGCCCGTCCGCTCGGAGACTGTCAGGATTCGTAGATTTGATGACTCGAAGGTATTCTTAGCACCAGAGGTGGCCCATCAGAGACGGTTTTGCGACGAATTACAATGCAGGGATTTGGGGAGTATGACTTAATTTGAGCTCAATGTAGAGAAACTTACATAATTACAAGTTTAGGCACTTTAAGCAGCAATAACATGAAACGACAAAACATGCAACTGACTAACAATGGGAGAAGTCCCTGCTCGGCATAGCCTAAGCTGCATTACATCAGACCGTAGCCCAGAACTATTTTCCAGGCTCCGCGGCCTGGTTTTAAAGGCCTTTGGGCGCGGTCCACATTCGATAGCATCCAATCATGGTAAGTTCCTAATATAATTGGTTCACTGGGCTATGTGCCACGACCAGCAGCTTTGACACATTCACATCAACACTTGCGTCTGTTTCCACTAAGACCCTCGACCTTGGTGTTTCCAGGAATTACGAAAGGGGTGTAATACCCGTGCCACAAAGACAGATTTAATGCCATTAAGTGCTTACTGCGTTAAGTTTTAATGACATTCGTGCGGTGCCACACGCATAAATTTAAAGGCATTAGCCTTGCTGCCATTCGCGACCTACTAAGTTCACCACAACTCATTCGCCCGTGCTATGCGTACTCTCGTTCCCATTCCACACGTAGAAAAGCATGCAGCTTTGTGAGTAACAACTTCCTTACCAGTAGTAAATAGTTAATTCTTAACTTTCAGTCAGATGAGGCATCTATACCGCATTTTCGATGCGAAGAGCGCCATTTTAACCAGCCTTATTGACAGGTACTCTCGACTTGGGTGCTGACATGCGAGTTTATGGTTACTTTTTTTACTTGTAAAGCAGGAACAGCCGTATCTTCTGGAAAATCGTTTATATATTATATTTTAACAACATTTCCCGATATATTGTGCTCATTACCAATGTTTATATTCAGATGAAACTTTTTACTACCTTGCAAGCGTTATCGTCATCGTCACTTTCGATAATGGCATTAAATGTGTACGTGTAGCACCAACTCTGAAAATAATACCATTAACAAACTTAAGGACTTAAGCATTTACTGCCATTTCTTGTGAGCGTGTGGCACGGGTATAAGTCAAACTTTCCATTACTATCTTTAGACAAGTGGCAGCATCCGTTCGTCTGGGGGAGTTTACTCTTCAAGGAGTCTTCCGATCTCCCGAACGGAGTGCCCGCTACGAGGTTGCGCCACATCTGCTGTCCATTCAGACGAGGGGGCTGTCATTGAGCGACCGCTCGGCCGGTGCAGTAAATCTTACCACTGTTTGCGAACCAGGCAGAAAGTAAGCAGCCTTGGAGGGCGTGAAACAAAACACGCGACTCTGCCACCTGCGCCTTTGCGCGTGAACACGCCATTCCAAGAAAGGAGAAATTGGGTGGATTGGGCGAGCCGGCCACTCCCTCATTATGCCGCTGCCTGGGATAGTGAACGCCGTAGATGCTTCGCTTTGAGAACTTCTTGCCGCCTCACGCCGGGAGGTCTCCGGAAGACTGCACAGGGGGTCTCCGGAAGACTGCAGCGGCGGGGCACAGTAGAAGGACAAACGGTCCTTGCGGCTAACGGCTGATGCCATAACGAATGGTTGCCCCTAACGAATGAGTCAAGTGGAAACAAGCCAAGAAAAGACGTGACGAGATAAAGGCAAAGTCGCTGCGATGACACAAGATGAAAGCACGCGAACATGGCGCCTGGGTTCACAAGCCGTTATCTTATAAAAATGGTCTATAGACAGTCTATAGACTTCTTATTGACTCTATTGACTTCCTATAGACATTGCTTTTCATTTCATTTCATTTATTTTCCTCAAAGGCCCGGTGAGGGGCATTACATAAGGGGTGGGTACAATATTCGTTGGCGGCAAGTGTTAACACTATGACAAATGAACATGAAGATTATCAGCGAAGGTCGCGGAGCACATGATGGCTGCAATGTTTCTGGGAAGGTCGTTCCAGTCCACAATGGTACGGGGGAAAAATGAGGCTGCAAAAGTAACCGTGCGGGCACGTGGTCGAGAAACTTGGAAAGGATGAGAAGTGCGATGAGATATGCGGGTTGGCGGGACGATGTAGGGTGCGCAGGAAAGTGAACTGTGGTAAAATTTGTAGAATAAGCAAAGGCTGGCGATGCGACGACGAACTGAGAGGAGTGATAACCCGGATTTATCTTTCAACCCTGACACACTGATGTCGTAAGAATATGAAGAATGAATGAATCTGGCTGCTCTGTTTTGTACTGCTTCAAGTGCGTTGATAAGGTAAGCATGATGCGGGCTCCAAATAGGTGAGGCATATTCTAATTTTGATCTGACAAGTGTTTTGTATGCTAGTAATTTTACTTGATCGGCGGCATGTCTATTCATAGTCTGTAAAGACTGTTTATAGATAACAGTCTACTAAAAGTGTATGGCCATAAATCTATAGATTGTCTATAGACTGTATATGCCATTTGTATTGCCTATAGACAGTTCTCTAGGATTTGTCTATAGACAGTCTATAGACTTTATAGACAGAAGTCTATAGACACTCTAGAGACTGTCTAAAACTTTTTGTAAGGGTTAGAGAACAGAGTGAAAAGATCTGACGCACCATTCGGCGTACAACGATGGGCTGCGAGGAGAAACTGGAAGAGGCAGAGGACCTAACGGAAATATCTATCTCCTTCCCACTCGGTTCACCATTAGATCGATCACTTGATTGAGTTACTGGATGGCTATCAAGGCCGACATATGGGTCGTTGCTCTGCACGTGGCAGGTGTGTCACCCAGGCCACTCTCACGAATGTCGTACTCGCATTATTTCATCTGGATGAAAACTGCGCCGCTAGCCCTTCGGAGAACGCAGTTGTTCATCCCATTCCAGACATGGCATTACTGATTTCGCGTAGGTTGGCAGCCGGACACGCTATCAACTGGACCACCTCTAATTTTTTTCTGCTTTATGCATGCTGTTTATTGCACTGAAATTATGTTCTTTTACGTCAACTATTTACAAAGTCACATATGCTTGAGCCACTATAATACTTGTATTTGAAGTCTAGTGTCTGACGGAAACCCGTATGGTCGGGATGGTACATGACACGAAAATAGAAGGCGCCGGCCAAAAGAAAGGCTGGGATGGCGTTTCGGCTCCCCCACGGGAGCCTTGTTCACAAGGCTCCCGTGGGGGAGCCGAAACGTCATCCCATCCTTTATTTTGGTCGGCGCCTTCTATTTTCGTCAAATACTTGTGTTGCATATGAATTTGCTATGGGACAGGTGCAGTCCATTTAGATGATACAAAGCGCAAAAGGGACAGGACGAACGGAGAAACAACACGGACAAGGCGCCTTGTCCGTGTTGTTTCTTCGTTCGTCCTGTCCCTTTCGCGCTTTGTATCATCTAGTCATGTACCAACTCGTCCACCAGTCGGTTCTTCTGCAGTCCATTTATTGCACGTATTGCTATTACTCGCGCAATGTGCGGCTACTCTTTTGTCATGCGCTTCGGCAGCAGCTTTTGATAAGCCTTACAGCATAGAAGACACTCTGAGAACGGCGTTCTTCGCACAAGAAATATGGACGAGAAATGTGTGTATTGACGCACAGTGCTTCGCAGCCTGTGGTGCCGTAATCGTGCCAAAGTTCCCCCTCTGCATCAGCGCAATCTTTTTTCCACGCTGCTACCGCCGCGGTGGCGTAGTCTTTCCAACCAGCGCGACAATAGAATTACTGCCCTCACTGCGTACGGCGCCGAGTCCAGGACGCCGAGAAGACGAAAGGTTGCTTGCCATTTTAGAGTACCGCCTGGCTGCAAAACAGTATGAAACCGTATGCTTGCAGCAACGAAATGAAATGGCCGATATTTTTTACTCACACCACTCAGCTCACGCTCTTACACGTTTCGAAAAGCCCCGTGCACTACATACCGCCGCATTCTTATCTACCGCCCACTTCAATGCCACTAAATCTTTCATGAAACAGCAATCTCGGCTTGCGCACGAATTGTGATCGTACTCTTATTTATGAACAACCGTACCTCTCTATTATTTTTTTATTTGTTGCGTGCTCTGTCGGACACAGACTGCAAAAGGTCACAATTCCATAAGCAGCAGATATCAAAGTTGGTCACTTACAGCGGAGCAGAGCATGACAGCGGGGACTGAAGCTGTTGTCGTTCGTCCCTCCATTCTTCTCCTTTGCATAACGCTTAGTTCTTGAAATGGCGCAGGGCTGCCGCGTCCCACAGTTAGTCTTTTCTCTGGCCAAGCTTCGTTAACGGGGACTGACGCTCATCGCTGTTCCTGAAATCTCTTAGAACGTCCACTTTGCGATAGTCGACGCGAAACCGTAATGTGCCTTCCTTTTTCTTAAGAGGAACAACCGGCGAAGACCACGGCCTTTGGGAAGGTTCAATAACGCCATCGTCAAGCACCTCCGGAATTGCGTTTGGTTCAGACACATGATAAGGCTGCTGTCGTACAGGGTGAGCGTCGTCATAGGCAATGACGCGGTGTTGCGTGGGAGGTGATTGACGAAACTTCGATCAATAAGCGAAACACAGCTTGATATCGCCACTAACGAAAGAAAAAGGACGTTTTGAGCGGCTCGGCGAAGTAGAAGTGACCCCAGACGATGCACTATGTGAAGGAAGTTCGTAAGAGGGCGTTGTCTCTTCGGTTTTGCTTATATTTTGGCCACATAATGACGTCAGGAGATTCGTCAGCCACCACAGAGCGCTGCAGCATGCTAATAATTGATCTTTGCCGCGAAGGTCTCTCGTGTGCACACGGCTAGATATCATGCAGTTCGACTGTTTTGTTGAATCGAGCCGATCTTGATTTAGTCCATCCAACAAGATACCAGCGGTAACAACCAAGTATTCGAAACATGACACACGAGTTTAATTTCTTCATTATCGCTCACGTGGACTTCATCTTCGTTTCAGCAGCTGGGAGCCAGTGAATCTACCTTGCCATGAAGTCTGCGTTTGGGCCAGTAAAAATGGCGTAAAAGCAACGGTTATTTGCTCGGTGTGTGTTGTGGATGAAACAACCAACGCAAGCCTTCACCCTAATTGGGTGGGAAAGCAGGAATCCAGCGGAACCCTTACAAAAAAAGTTTTAGACAGTCTATAGAGTGTCTATAGATTTCTTTCTTTAAAGTCTATAGACTGTCTGTAGACAAATTCTAGAGAACAGTCTATAGGCAAAACAAATGCCATGGACAGTCTAAAGACAATCTATAGATTTATGGCCATAGGCTTTTAGTAGACTTTTATCTATAGAAAGTATATAGACTATGAATAGACAAAAATCAATATCTATAGGAAGTCAATAGAGTCAATAAGAAGTCTATAGACTGCCTATAGATTGTTTATATAAGGGAAGGCACTGTCTAAAAGCCGCCTCGGTGGCTCAGTGATTATGGTGCTCGGCTGGTGACGCGAAAGACGCGAGTTCGATCCCGGCCGCCGCGGTTGAATTTCTTTGGAGGAGAAATTCTAGAGGCCCGTGTACTGTGCGATGTCAGTGCACGTTAAAGGGAAACTGCATAGGCTTTAGAAATCAACGAGCTTAAGAGGGTCGAATGTGCGAAACTTGCAGGTAAAGCATGCGAAGTCTTTTTGGGCTAGCACTTGAAATAGTGAAGTAATCGCCGATTAAAATCCGGACGCCCTTCAAGCTTCTCCGCAGCGCACAACACCAAGTGGGGGGCGCATGATGACGTCATCGAAGGTATCGGTACATTTTCTACGCACAAACGCCTGCTTTGAGGGAAAAAAAAACCCAACGCCGCCGAAGGCAAACCAGGCCAAGAGTTGTTTGGCAGCGTCTAACGCGACAGGGCAGGGTATGGCTGACGACAGCGGTAATTTGAAATCACACCTTCCATGACGTCACGCTGAGTTTTTCTGCACTCCTCCGGTGCATTGAGGAGAAGCGAGGAATATAATCGTCCATTACGTCACTATTTTAAATGCTAGTGCAAAAACAATTGGCATGCTTTACCTACAGCGTACATAGATTTGAATCCTTGAATATCGCGACATTCTCAAAAAAGTGTTGCAGCTGTCCTTTAAAGAACCCCTGGTGGTCGAAATTTCCGGAGCCATCCACTACGGCGTCCCTCATAGCCTTAGTCGCTTTGGGACGTTAAACCCCATAAACCAAACCAAACCAAGGCACTGTCTATTCGCATTCGTCAAACCAGCCTGACGCTGCCGGCTACGCAGTATGCGTGTTGTGCGCTATGAAGATTCGTGGAGACATCATCTACGCTGGGACGGGGCGTTTGTGCCTCATCCGTCAAGCTGTGCGAGTGACACTCTCTCGCTTTTTCAATGAGATGGAAAGGACGACAGCTCTCCGCAGGCAGTTCGCACAGCCTGTCGCGCCGGACGCATGCAGGTCGAGGTCGTCCCATGGAAGACGATTGCGAGAGAAAACAAATATGCTGCGCGCCGAGAGACCGCGAGAAAACTTGACCCCTTTCGCAGAGTGACGCACCCGGCTCGTGACTGTCGCTGATTTTTCTTCCCGCGGGCGCTATCCGTCAAGAGCAACGGCTATTACATACCGTGTTTTTCATCGTAAAACTGTGTTGGCTTTGTTTCGCTTCTCAAAGAGTGGTACGTGGAAGGAAAATGAGAACAAGTTCGGACTCACAGAAGACCACTAAAACAAATAAAAAATTAAACAAATGGTTTGGTTTGGTTTTATGGGGTTTAACGTCCCAAAGCGACTAAGGCTATGAGAACGCCGTAGTGGAGGGCTCCGGAAATTTCGACCACCTGGAGTTCTTTAACGTGCACTGACATCGCACAGTACACGGGCCTTTAGAATTTCTCCTCCAAAGAAATTCAACCGCCGCGGCCGGGATCGAACCCGCATCTTTCGGCTCAGCAGCCGAGCACCATAACCACTGAGCCACCGCGGCGGGCAGACAGACATCATGTCGCTAAGAGCTTCATGGCAAAACAAATGCAAAGCGCGGAAGCGTTTCTTCACTCCTTTGCGAGTGCTTCGCCTGCGATTTAAAGCGTTGTTCTTATAGTTTACCTAGCGTAGTATTAACGCCAGCCGCGGTGGCTCAGTGGTTGGTCAAAAGTTTAGGGGAATCCCTCAAGGTGGAGTATATTTGTAATAAGGGAGTAATTACTCATTGACGTCCACCCGAGCGCAGCCATACGGCTACAAAGGAAATCTATACAGATTTCTCAGAAACTTCGTAGTTGAAGAAAAATTCTTCCTGGTCCGGGGTTCGAACCCACAGTTCCCACTTCGAGTTATTGATCAATTCGCTCTCACCCTACCATAAGCTTGCCGTCCCGGTTAGCTCAATTGGTAGAGTGACTGCTCCGGTGAAGCGGTGGTCCCGGGTTCGAGCCCCGGACCAGGACGAATTTTTCTTTAACTACTCAGCTTCTGAGAAAGCTGCTAGCTTTCCTTTGTACCCTTATGGCTGCACTCCGGCGGACGTCAATGAGTAAATACTCCCTTATTACGGCTCAGTGGTTATATGGCGCTCGGCTGCTGACCCGAAAGATGCGGGTTCGATCTCGGTCGCGGCGGTCGAATTGCGATGGAGGCGTAATTCTAGAGGCCCGTGTACTGTGCGATGTCAGTGCACGTTAAGAGCCCCAGGTGGTCGAAATTTCCGGAGCCCTTCACTACGGCGTCCCTCATAACCTAAGTTGCTTTGGGACGTTAAGCCCCCATATAAAATAGAGTATTGGTGATTTTCACGACGCAGATGACACACGCCAGGCAGCATCGCGATATTGTCACCGCAGAACTCGCCCAACAGATTCGTGCTGCTGGTGCCGCGTAACAAGCACTCTCGGATGTCGCCGTCAGCCGGAAACCCTTGTGACATAGCAGCAGCAAGGACTTGACCGATGCAATAGCGAAACATTTTGACTCCAAAATTGATGGGTCAGGCAGGTCGAATGAGGTCAAGGGTTAGGTTTACAGGCTAGATCCGATCATTACACTCGACCTCATCTCTTTCACGCCTGGGAATCGGATTACCGGCAAATGAAAGCAGGAGCCTGCACTTACTACTCGCGCCTCCGAGGCGCAGCCCGGTGCTCTGCAGAGCAAACGATGCGAAATTTCACAGAGTGGGTTTCATGGCCAGTGCTCGCGCTGAAGTGAAGCTGCATAGAAATAAAAGCAGGTAATGAGCACACTGCCCTTAGCACAGCACATACGCGCAATGATTTCTCCCACAACACATTGCTCCAGCGTCCTAAGCAAGTCCACTCACGAATGTACACCCCCCCTCCCCCCCCCCCCCCTGTCAAAAGTATACAACCCAAGGGGTTTCATTGTTAGCCCTGCAGCATGGCTCGTTATGCATCCCCAGCAACCGTGATCTCTCGAAAGAGGAAAGGCATTGCGTCCTCAATCCTCCCAAGGTTTGGAGTCTTGGACTGCTTGATGCGCCAAAGAGCCACGCTAAACATCTTCGAAGCAAACCCCTTGGGCTGTATACTTTTGGCGGGGGCTGTACATACAAGGACGTTGCTTGCCTGGCTGAAGAGACGGCCACACGTAAACAGTGAAAGGGTTCAGCTTGCTGAATTCAAACCCAAGTATACGGCGATTGAAAGCGAAACCATTGCAAACTATTTTAGCTTTCAGAGTTACGCAATGATTCCGCAAAGCGTTGCGCACCGGTAGCAATGCAGCAGTAAACTATAGACGTGCACGCATTTTGCTGACTTTCCGGCTGTGCAGTCACACACAGAGTTGGCGATCTTGACATTTCTAATGACGTCCAGGAGGCGGGCGACGATCTTGGGGCGGTTCCGCGCTTGCACGGCGGACGTTTGCAGACACAGGTTAACGATCTCCAGTTTCCCATCGGTTCTGTGCTTTACACCGACTAATCCAAAAAGTTCCGCTAAAACTAGGGGCCAATGAAGAGACGCGGCTCAATCATGCAATCAAGGAAACTTGCTAATGGGCCCTGGCTGATCAGAGACGGAGTCATCTTCATGGCCGTCACCGTGGCTTGACAGCGCCGCCACCTACAGTTCGCGAAAATCGGCAATAGAAAATTATTCGGGCAGCTCCGCTATACACTGAACACAAATCCTAGTGGCAAACAGGCGAGGACCGAAATTATATTGCAGACACACTTGTAGACAGCGCTAAATTCCAACAAAAAAATTTAGAGGGGCGCTTTCTTGACTTGAAGTGCGGTGAGGCGAAGGCCGTGTTGCTGCTGGGGTCATTGACGTGTGGTTAAGATGTTAAGCTTCGCCTCTAAGAGCGGAACGCGACAGCGTCTTGCGACGCTGCCAGGGAGTCCACAGAACGCGATCGCCCGTTCGGCTCTACGCCTTGCTCGTCGGTAAATTGGTTTTTGAGGAAAGGAAATGTATCTGTCTCGCATATCTCGGTGGACACCTGAACCTCACCGTAAGGGAAGGGAGGAAGATGGGAGTGAACGAAGACGCCGTTAGCTAGACGCACCTTTGTTCATTCCAAACCATCGAGCTGGCATGGCGGAGTAGCTAGCGTGCTCGTCTCGCACTCCGGAGACCCTGGTTCGATTCCCCAACTCGACCAATTTCCTACTCGGTTTCATTTATTTATCTGGTCTGACTAGAAAGGTTAATTAGGCTAATTGTTTAATTAAGCAATTAACTAAACTCAGTCCCACTTACTTGGAGCATCACACCATTCCTTTAATTGGTTGCATGGTTACTAGCCAAAGTACGATTGGCCCTGTTTGAAATTCGCCCATTGTGACGTCACGACCATTTCGACCAATTGAAGAGCGTGACATTTCTGTCGACAACTCCTTCTTACAACGATGAGGCATTAAAGGCTTCCGCCTTAAAATTTACTGGAAGGAAACATGTCTAGCTATTACGCCTTGTGTTACCAAGCAAGGCCAATGACACGCGCACTATTAAAAGTAGGTATACCTGCTGCCAAGACACTCCTTTCGGTCAGATGGAGGGGAGGAGAAGGAGGCCAAACGTAACTATACAAGTCTTTGCTTGGTAATCTACCTGGTATCTTCCTCCCCATGAATATGATAAGCAGGAAACGATGCACACACACACATATATGCATACAATTATGACTCACTACACTAAACTGCAGTGTTAATGAGGTACCTTTAAATCGCAGGATGCAACGGGTGTTTGCACACTCGTCCTCAAAACAATCCATCCTTATACCTCCTCAATGATTTCCCATGTCAACCGGCCCGTACGCGTCCTAAGAAGCACACACTCATTGAATATCGATGCGCAGCCGCCCTGTATGCTTAACTGAGCGCACAGCAATCCGTCCTTTGTATCTGTCACATTAGAGTCATGCTCAGTGAGCCGGCCGATCTCAGAGCGGCCTGTTCGCGCCTGCCATGCGCAACACAAAGTGTGGACCAAGCTTCTTGACATATTCCGAGGGCGACAAGGCATGACAGCTGCCAGCCGCAGTTACCCCACTCTGCTTACTGCCATCATCTAACGCCATAAATTGAGTTTCGAAGCAAGGTGTCACGCATGAGTGTACATGCAATTGAGGTAGGAGATGTCTTCATCCGCTGTCACGAGCGTCGCTAATTGAGGCGCTCTAACCCACCGTGACAAAAAAAATGAAAGAAAGATTAGAAGAGCGCATAAATAAATCGACTGAGATTGCGGCTACCTGACTTATTGCTTATTCGTGCACCGATTATGCGCATGCGCGGGTGCTGGTACACGAAACTAATGGATTCTCTTTTTCATGCGAATCTGCCTTCTCGCGCAAATCGCTCGATCCTCACCGCACGATCCAGCGGCCTAAATGAACACGCGATTGGCGGCGTCACGTTGTATGTTTGTTCACGCTACTCGTCGAGAAAATTGAACGGGGCTCTCGAACCGCGGTTTCAGAAGCGTCGTTCAAGGCTGGTCAAGCGTGCGCGTCAGATTAACCGCAGTGTTGTGTAGCACAGCTTCTTAATCACTTCTGCGATGTACGGTTGTTGCTTCTGCTGATGATGCTCATTTTGTTACCCCTAATTGCGGTTATGTATCAGAACGCCTTCTTAAAGGGAAGCTGAAGCGGTTTTTTGAGAATTCGAGGTTATTCAAGAATTCTTATCTATCAAGCTCCTAGATAAAGCATGAAAAGTATTTTTGCACTAACATTTAAAATGGTGTCATAATCATCGATCAAAACAGCGACGATGTTTAGGCTTCTTCTCACTACATTGGAGGAGTGCGGGGAAACTCGGCAGTGACGTCATTGTTGCCGAAATTTCAGATGTCCGCTGCTTACGCTTGCATGCTCCTGTGTGTCGTCAGATGGCGCCAAACAATGTATCGTGAGCCTCACCTTCGATGTCGTCGGTTTTCTTCCATGCAATACCGGTTTCTGGGCTGGAAACGTAATGCCGTCATGCGTGACGTCATTATCGGGGCCTCTGCCCATCGCTGTGCACTCCAGAGAAGCCTTAACGCCGACGACGACTTTATTCGGCGATTACGCCACCATTTCAAACGCTAGAGCAAAACGATTTCGTAGGCTTTACCTGCACGTTTCGCACATTCGGCAACCTTAATCTCATAGAATTCTAAAACCGCCTCAGTAGCCCTTTAATGAAGAGCTATCTCCCTAATTCGGCTACTCTGGTTCTGACGACTCTGTTCTTTGGGATCTTTACATGAGGTGCTTTACATTAATTTTTTTTTTATGTTACGTCTGTGTGCCCCTTTCTTCTGCTATGTTTACAAAATTCGTCCTTCCATCCTTGTATCTTGTCGACATCGTACTGTCACGAGACTTGATTACTGAACACACCGCGGTTTTCGTTGCGGCAAGGTAGGAGGTGGAAGGCTGCTGAACAAGGTGTTATTCATTGCGCCATGGTAGCTTCTAGTCTCGTACCTGCCTACACAGAGGGTGCATGTACGGCCCTCGAACGCAATCAGATCTTTTTTTTTTTTTTTTTTTAAGGAATGAACGCCGCGGTGTAAGAGTTAGCACAAGAGACCACAAGAGAGCTGGGCAGTTGAAGAGACCGGAGTGCTCTCTCTGAGCGAAGTCAGTCTTGCCAAACAATCAGCTCACACGTCAAGCAACTCGTCACATCTCTGTACACTCATTCATGCATGCCTATAATACTGCCTACGGAGAGGCGTCCTCATGGTTTTACACACGCAGAGTTCACGAGTGCGCGTCAAGGTGAGTGCGCCGTTTCTCAGACAACATCATCGTGTCACAAAGACACTTGTCTCGACCCCGTTTCCTGTGCATTCTCCGCTACGTACGAGCACCACCTTCTTCCTAAAAGAGTTCCTCGGGGCACAGCAGCCTGCAGCGTTGCCTTGACGGAGGATCTCGAGAGCTCTGGAAGCGTTGGTCAAGGACTTTACGCTTTGGCGACCAAACATTTCAGCGCAGTCGGTGTGCACGAATATTTCCAACACTTCGGCACTGAAGGCCACTCTGTCAAATTTATGTTCCGGGTGAAAATCGACTTTATGTTTGTTTTTTTTTTTACTGTATTGATGTTTGACTACAAACGGTGCATTATCTGGTGAGGAAATGTAATTTTAAATATGTAAGACCTTGGCTAAAGTTAATTCACCTCGGGAACAAAATACGCCATTGAAAAAGCACAACGACGGAAAAAAGGTGTCCCTGCTATTCATGTGTCGTTTGTCTAGAAATGCCTCACGATTTTTCGGGACGCACACGCTGCCCAGTGATGTTCCATGCCGTAACCGAAAATTCCCTCATTTACACCCAAAATTCTTTATTTTAGGACCAACATTTTCCCCCTGAGGTAAGGGTGCGAATTAGGTGGTCGTCCATGATGAAGAATTCTCCAACTTTCGCCAGTTTCTTGCTTGCGTAATTTTTCCGAAACGAGTACACAGGTCGCAGTTCCTTCGAATAAACGTGAGTTGCAAGTCAGCCCTCGTGTGTAAACTTGACTTTGTGACGCTTTTTGTGTAGCCTGGTGTAATTATTCGTCTTTTTATATCTGCAGTAGCTTGAAACCACCTTCAATTTAAACAGTTTGACAGTTTCGGTTCTTAAAATGTCACTCAACTCCGCAAAAATGCCATTTCGCCAAATTTACCTCTCAGATTCCCTAGAATAGGGGAAAATTCCCCAAAATGAACCTCCTTTCTGCCTCATACTGCTCCTGAGCTGACTGAGTAGTACGAGGTTACGGAACCGAATCCCGGCTTCCACGGCCACAAAAAAAAAAAAACGTCTGTAAGCTCTAAGACATCAGAGCGCGCTAAGAAATCCCCTGGCGGTCCAAGTTAATCCGAGTTTCTCCACAATACGACATCGTTCACAGCTTATGTATCTACCAGACGTTAAACCCCCTTTCTGTACCATTCTTCGTGCATTGCGGTCACTCCGTCAGCACTCAACGCCAGGTGGAGTGCATCGTTCAGCCGTAATAACATCGAGGCTGGCGGGTCAACGTCTTGTTGTGAGCACATATTCGTAACGCGGAAGCAGTTACTCCTGTGAACCGCGCAAGACGCCGCGCAGACAAATATACAGACGCGAAGGAATGCTCCAGGCACGAAAAAAGCGGTTTTCTAGCCCTGCGAATGGAGAAAATAGAAAGAAAGATAAAATGAAGCAAGCCATCAGAGGCTGTGCAGGAAACGTGGAGCGAAAGCAAAAATAAGCGATTGTTTACGAAACCCGCCGCGTACAAATGCAAACGGTTCGTCTGCGATGCGAGCGTCAAGCTTCACAGCGCGAGTCCATGAGACGAGTGCGCGCTCTAGCGGCGTCTACTCATATGTGGGTCGTTTGGCAGAATCCAAAACACATACAAATACTTATGTCATCGCTCGCAGCCTCTAGCCCCGAGCGAGCGGCATAGCTACAGGGCTTACTCAATGGCCCCCTTTTCCCCCTAGAATTGCATTCCTGGAATCGCGCGCTTAACTAAGGCGCTCCCGCAATGCGCAGCAGCCATTTGCGTTGCTGATTGCCCACTGCGTGCACACGCGAATGACAGTTCATTTTTATTTTTTTTATCTCTTTATCTGTGTCGTTTGCGCTAAGCTCGAATCATAAAAGCGGTGTGAGCTGCGCTGTCGCTTTTCACTGAGCACTGGACGCAAGTTTAGCGAGAGAGCGTCTTATCTCCGGGCAGGCGAGTGAAATAGCCTCTTCTGTTTACTGCCCCCTTCTCGGAAGCCGGTCGCTGGAAATTGCATAAGCGAAGAGGTCTCCGCATGTTTTCTTGCCGTTACAGTCGCTTTCAGTTGTGCGGAAGATGCACCTTAAACAGTATACAGTAAATACCACGCTGAACAGAAAGACAAAATGCAGACTAAAGCTTATTATTAAAATAGTGCTCTTACAAAGGCATTACTGGGCGTCATATACATTTGCTTCCTACACCGTCCTCGAGTATATTAGGGAAAAGAGTGGATTACCTTGCAGAATTATCTTTGGGATCTGCCGTTCCATCGTCGTCTCCGCTCTTCCTCTTCTTGAACTAATTCCATTCCCACGTCTCATCTCGAACGCTCCAAAGTGTGCGAGTTTATGGTATCTTATTCAGCAGGTTACGAAAAAAAGCACGTAAGAGGAACGTCGTCAGCACTACAACACCGCGGAGGAGCTTTGGTCCATCTGTCTAGAAAACGAAAAAGCAAAATAAAGACGTGTTTCTACTTCAGTCACTCGCATTCACTATGCGGCACATATCTAGAAAGGAATGCAATAAGGTGCTGTCTGTACGCGTTCAGTTAACTTGAATTGCTCATTAGCCTGATATCTCTTTTTCGGTTTTATTTAATTTCCGCTGCATTTTAGCAGACGTGGCTGGTTACTGAACCGAGCATTTCGTAGAATGAAGGCGCTCTCTGTCCTGTCGCTGTAACGGACTGAAAGGGGTGCATGCCGTCTTGAAGCAAACGTGTGCATGCAGCTAAGCCATCATACCTGAGGTTGATGCCAAGGCATTGTGTCTTTTATATTTCAACTTCCAGCACGGCTGTTCTCGAAATGGCAAGGGAATTAGCACGCACGTCTCCCCCCCCCCCCCCCCCCCCCCCCCCCACTGACGAAGTAAAAAGTTTTTGCACGTCATAATCCTTTAAAGCGGTGGTCATTCTAGAAAAACTCGAGCACACTATGCAGGCCAGGCTGCTTTACTAGGTGACGCGCTAATCTTGACTTCGCTCTGAACCCCTGTTAACATCTTGAGGAGAAGGCTACTCCTTCCCCGAGTAGCGACTTTCGACGAAAGCTTGTGCGACGAAGTATTTTACAACATACTCTCTCGACAGTTGAAAAGTATGTGTGCCCACCAAAAAAACATCATATTTCCTTCAAGGCTAGGAAAAACCAAGAAAAAATAAAATAACGGGCCTAGGCCGCATTCTTATGGTACAGACTCTGTTCTAACCGTAATGTCGTTAACGTATCCGGCCTCCAATGGAGTTTCTTTCGAGCCACCAGAAGGCCCGGAATCTCATATATGTAAAAAAAAAATGTTATTTTTCAACGTTACCAGCGCCGCAGGGAAAAGGAGCAGATGTCAGACCTTGCCCAGAGAAAGTGACAGGCGTCTCGTACATTGAGAGGATTCGCTGCCTTGATGATGTCCAACTCAGCGTGTTTGTTGGAATCGGAACATTAAACTTCAAAGTTTCAAAGTTTATTTCCCATATAACACTACAGATGGAGGAATCGTAGAAGAAAGCTGCCCTAGGGCAGCTTGATGAGTCTACAATCCTAATTATTGACAGGGAGGCAACACAAGAGTTTATACAATTTTAAAAACAAGCACATCAAGGAAGCACCAGAGAATACACGAAACAGCAGTATGTATACATAATGAAACTTAAAGCATGTTATTCAAAAACAAATTATGTAGTTCACGACGTGGAAAATAAAACAAATCGAGGTTAATGTGGATATACCTATTTAGAAGAGATGGAAGAGTGTACTGAAGGCATTCCCTACCAAGATTTAGTCGAGGTGTTGGCACTGTCCATTCTTCGCCACGTCTTGTTGGATAGACTGATTCTTTTTTCCTTAGCTCTGCTAAATTTTTAATATTTGTTACCTTTTTCCTGATTTCTGTTTTAAAAATAACACTGAGGCGATATTTATAAAGATTATGTGCTTTAATAACTCTGGAATGACAAAAGAAAGCTGCACTTGGATGTCGGAACGGTAAATTATATGTATTTCGGAGATATCTTTTTCGCAATAAATGAATACGTTCAAGGTTAGTGAATGTTGTAGCGCCCCACACTAACTGCAACAGTTTAAATGCGAGTTGAATATTGAATTGTATACCGGCATCTTAGTCAACACAATAGCTCTGAGAATATCGCCAGATTCGTGAGATTGCCAGTTCAGAAATGTGATGCCGCCTTCGTACGCTCGTTGATCGCGCCTCTACACACCACTGAAACCTGCGATTCAGATTGACCCGGATAATTATCTTTGGAGCAGAAAAGCAAGGACATATAGGAGATCACCGTGCATCAGTAACGCAAAGAAAAAGACAAGGTTTGTAACACAACGAAACATTTTGTGGAGCTAAGCTTTGCCTCTCAGCGCATGAATCAGCGAGAGCTGATGTAGCTTTAGTTTAGCCATTCAGTCCTACATTTGGCCGTGACATCTACACCGTCAGGTGTAAGAGAAAGCCTAGCCAGGCTAATGCCAATCAGCGAAATCTCATCTGAGCCACCCGTCGCTGCTTGCTGTCTTTCAACTCGCATTTCACCTCTCCCTCGACTCCCCTAAACGTGGAGAGGAGATTCTCCCTCTTCACTTTGCCACCTTCCGGCCGTGACAGGTGGCAACAAAGTTGATTTAAATCAGTGAAATGAAATGACCTCAATTCCATTATTTAAGTTGCGTAACAATAATGTGTTTAAGTAATTAGTGTTAGTGCTGACGCTGTATATTTCACAGTAGAATTTATGCAGGGATGTGTGGCTAAACAAAAGCTAAAACAGCTTTCGCCGCAAAAAAAAAAAAAAAGGCGTCAGAAAAAAAAATGGAAAAAGAAAGTAGTATCCCGCGGTTAGACGTAACACGCTGGCAGTAACAATTAAAAGGCCGGCCACGTGCCCATTCATCAATATTGCAGGTTTCGTGAGTCACACTGCTTAAATTAAGGGCACCAAGCATGGTTTCCTAAGGACAGCGGCCCTATATACAGCGCGTCTCACGTAACTTGAGACAAGGCTTAAAAAAAGTGGTGCGTCGCAGACGCGTGCAACCAACAACGTATTGCTTACCTCCGTGTAGTTAAACTAAGGATATTTATTTTAGACCCTAGCGAACGGTTCATTATCCGAGATTAATTATGCAAAATTTGTAATATTATTTTTAGGCCCAAGAGCGCTCTGCTGACTCATAGAAGAGGTTCAGAAACAGCCTATTCAGCTTTTTGGTGGCAATGTACCACCGAGGGCGGAAGTAACAGACCTCCCCCACTCGCCCTCCAAGTACCGGCCCGTGCCACTCTGACCTGACAAAGCACTTCTGGTGCCGAAACATGCCCAGTGGTCGGTCTCGACACCAGAAGTGTTTTGTCAGGTGGCACCTCACGCATATTGTGGCACAGCCCGGAACTTGGAGGAGGGGGGTCTGTTACTTTTGCCATAAGTTGTCATGAGGGAAGGGGGGGGGGGGGGGGGGGTGATGTTGAGCAACACTACTAAGACAAGCCGCGTTTATTATGGCGAACACGTGTAGTCTTCGAGGGGTCAAGACGTGCACATTTGTTTAAGCCGCATATTCAGAGGAGATGAATGTGCTGCGTTATTTATAATAACAGTGATTAATCTCGTATTCTAGTCGACCGCGAGGAAGGGTAAGACACTGCACCTGTTTTATTCATTTCTGACCTCCGGACCACGCTCTCAGGGAAAGAATGAAGGAGGAAGGGACAGATGAGAGAGAGAGAGATGGAAAGAGCCACAACCGCACAGCACCTGCGCAGGTGTCCTTCGCATTCCGCCTGCATCAAAGTACTCGGTTCGTTTTTGGAATCGAGCGCCGAGCCAGAAAAAATGACGTCACGAGTGCCTGTGGAGAGCCGCAAGTAGCTCGTTCCGTGCCCAGTCGCCCGTCGTTACTAGCGACGGCGGCAAGCGCGGTTCATCGTCTCGTATGCGAAGTACGTCACGAGAGCACCCGACCATCACGTGTTCCCCGAGCATGCCCCATTTTAGGCAGCTGCTGCGGCAGTCGTTGAGGCCCAGGCCGCTGTGGGCAGAAGTGCGCGGAGAAGAGAAGAACATTCTCAAAACGGAGTTCGGCGAACTCGGCTCTCCGTGGGACTCTCCAACCGTTTCAGCCTCATATCGCAATGACACGCGTAGTGCGGTAATCGTCCCATCTCTACGACAAGCAAGACTGGCAATGGGTGCTTGTGCACTCCATGTTTCGCATCGCAGATGTTGTCGTTATTCAGCAGCTGAATCAGTGGCTTTTCGCAATCCAGGGCTTGATTGGGGGCTGGCGAATTACTCTGCTGGCGGGCTCCGGGCTAATTTAGAATACCTTTACTTGTACCAAGCTTTCAGTTCACTGAGTGGTCTGCAGTAAGCCTGGCAACAGTATTTCCTCCCGTGAACTCAATGCATTGTCGTTTTGAGCGGTTCATCCTCCATTTAGCAATGCCCACACAAGGCGGTCGCGTCGTCCCATCAATCGCGAAAACGACTGGTGATGGATGCTTCTGCGGTTTACATTTCTTGACGCAGGAGCTGAACATTCGACTAGAGAGACGTTGTAATGGAAGGTCCTAGGTCGCGTTGTAAATGAGTCCCTTTAGCTTGCACAAAAATGCTGTTCCCGTGGATGGAAATCGACCCACGACGTCATACTGAGCAACGAAATGGCATGGTCTTCGAGCTACCACAGTGGATAGGCAACAGCCTATCCAGTACGTATCAGAAGTCGAGGACTAAAGCGTACCACTATCGGCTTCTTAGGTACGTGCGGAAACTTCGTTAATTTCGCGCGGCTTGCTTAAGCTTCAATATTCACTTAAAAAATACCATGTGAACAGATGTGCAGACAACTGTACATGGGATGTGCTGCTCTCCAGAATGATTATAATCAGCGCTGGGGTTGTGAAACGAGCTAAGGAACAAGACAAGTAAGGCCTAATAACCAAGTGCCCGGGGACAGGTAACTCAGCCTGGGCAGGAAAGAAGCGTGCTTTTGCTAGCGACCTGCAGCCTCTCGACTCGCCGAACCCGACCACTGCTGCGAGTCTTGAGCCACACAAACAAAATAAAGAGACGTGCCAATAACGGTACGCAACCCCTCACGATCACGCTCGATAAACCCTAAACGTCCACCCCGGGAAAAGCTTCGAAGATGCCCGTCTTCCGACCGAATCAAATCGAACGGAGGTGTGCACCGATCACAAGTGCAGCCACCGTGTTGCTCTTAATCGCGGCTATAATCACGCTGGCCTGTTCAGACCACAGGCGCGTGTCCCCGTATGCGAAAGTACAGTGGTTAGCGACTGTGTGGGACGTACTTGTAGAGGAGGGCAAGGTTGGTGGAATACCAAATGAGAATTTGCTTGAAGGGGGAGCATTCGCTAGGGGGGGGGGGGGGATGGCCACAAAAAGTAGAAATAAAACACTACCCCGCCTGCACCGCTTATGGGAAAACGGGTCTAAGCTGAAATTCTGAAGACGCACCTCGTCTCAAGCCGCACCTTATGTACACCCCATGCCGATGGCACTAGCGGCGTCGGCTCCGCAATACGCGGGCTGCGTAAGCCGCAGGCGTGGCATTTGCTTTGGTAACACAACGTGCTGCGGTCAGCGCGTTTCAGAGGGTATTAAGGGAGGAAGGACTGCAAGAACAAAGATTGGAAACAGCCGAGCAGGAGGAAAGGCGTTTGGGCGCCAACGCAGAGCAGGTGTGGCATTTGCGCTGAGCACTTCTTTACGGGGAGTGGAGGACGGTATAAACGTGTCTGGTCATTTTGGATAGTAACGGCACAACGGCCTATTACGATTAAGTAGAACGTGTTGTCGGGCTAGTTGTTTGAATACTTCAGACATGGCAGTTGCGCGAAACACACACACACAAGACAGGTTACGGGATTGCGCTCGTCCCGTAACCTGTCTTGTGTGTGTGTGTTTCGCGCAACTGCCATGTCTGGAGGCCTATTACGAGCCGGGAGGAAAGCACGAGCTCTACTTAGGCAAAGGATGAAAAGAAGCAGCTGCATGATCAAACGAGCCCAAGCAAAGGGAATCGCAATTTCGAGAACATTTTGAATTAAGGCGAATTATTGCGAAACTAGCAACACTGTATGTTACAATACGCGGTGTTCTTGAAAACTATATTATAGCCAATGACTCTGTCTTTCTGGCGCGTGACATAATGCATAAAAGAAAACAAAAATAACTACAAATAATATTTTCATCGTGAGCCAATTATCATACCTAGCGCAGAGTCGACTACGAACGCAACACTGCCCGGGTTCAGTCGATGAATACGTAGATACGCGACTCCACGAAAGCCGCGCGTAGGCTTGCAAGCTCCAGTCCCTGCACAGCGGCTGCAATTTCGATCGAATACTGCTTGCCTCTTACAAGAATTACGACCAAACACAAACTGCATGATCTACCGGCTCGCGAAGCCACCAAAGATTCATGAACTATCGATGTGAAAAAAGTAACAGCGAAGCACTTCTGAAGTTCTATTCGGAAAGAAGCACCGTGTTCGGGTTGATGCAACCATTCACTCCAGGCCAAGTGGAGCGTTGAAACGTGAGGAGTCGGGACCTGGTCCGCTGTTGAATCAAGGCTTTCACGGCGTTGCCCAGAAGCGATTAGGCGAAATAAACGATGCAGCTTGCGAAAGCGAAGAGGATCCAACCGAACGGACCACTCCTGCTTTACAGACTATGTGAACGGCGCATCTGGCATCTCTGCCATGCTTGTATGCTTTCCACAAGTACTGCATGTCTACGATTTATGCGCCCGGCATGGGGTACAATACATGTGTATGCCTGTGCGATACATATACACTGTGCAGCCGGAAGTTCTCGAGACGCCTCCGCACAAAGTAAAAAGCTAATGTGAACGGTTGGAAATGAATAAGAAACGAAGGATGTCGGGGTAGCCAGTAGGTTGGGCTGGATTTTGTTTAATGTACGTCGTTTATCTCTGTGCTGAAACTGACCATGCGCAGTTGTAAAATACGATGGTATGCCCGATGTAGCTGCACAAAAATTGGGGGTGAGGTGGTGGGGAGTGAAATAAAGACAAAGATTTCAAGCCGAGCGACGCAGAATACCCATCTAAGCATTCTTAACTTTCAACTTTTATTACATATAAGGTGGAAACAACGCCAGATCGAACGGCGAAATAAGCAGGAGAGAAACAAGGAAGCTAGATCCGAGTAATGGAGTATTTGGAGAAATCGATTCGTGCTAAACGTAAGAAGGTCAGCCATCAGGAATTCAGAAGTACAGAAAGGTGGGCAAGTTGGTTATTACTATCCATGGTGTTTTTTCCGCGCTGTTTTACCATGGATCAGGAATTCCGCATCGCACAGGGGCCCACACGGTTCATGCGCCCTATGACTGTCAGTATGTAAATCACCCTCATATGGCGCACTGCAGAACTCCGGCTCGACTCCGGCACGCCCTTCCGTGTTTACTCAGTAGCCGACTCGGTTACTCTCGAAAGCTCACTCGTCACTGAAAACGGAACAATCCCGCGTACTTCGCAAAGTTCAAACTAAAACCCTCCTCACTCCCCTAATGCTCTACAACCTCGGATGGCGTGGCACAGCACCCTATCCCAAATCTCCAGAGGTCAAGGCAGACATAAAACATGTTCTCTACTCATGTAACACTGCCATTACCTCTCGTTATTTATCTTGCCCTCCCCCTCCTTCCTGGAGTTCTTGGCTTCACTCGGGCTCGGGAGATCATCAGCAGTCCTTGGCGGAGCAAGCGCTCCTCTGCACTGGGCCTTAGGGCTGCCCCAAATAGTTTTTTTTCCTTCAGTTCAGGTCCAGTTCAGTTTATTCCCCTAAAGACCCCCGCAGGGGTATTACATAAGGGGTGGATTGCACAGAAAAATAAGTACAATGGTTGCCATGTGGGTTCAACATACAATATGATCTGTTAGTGCTTTGGAAAAGTTGGATGGGCAGGTGATAGCGGCGATGCTGTAGGAAAGGCCGTTCCAATCTAACGCTGCTCGGGGGAAGAAGGAGGCAGCGAACGTGGTCGTATGGGTCCGAGGCCAGGCAAGTTGCAGAATATGACCAGTGCGATACGATATGCGAGCTGGTGATGTGATATAGCCTGTGTAGTCGTGGGTGCTGTAAAAGAACTTATGAAACAGGTTTAGGCTGGCAATGCGGCGACGAAGAACAAGGGTTAAGGCGGATTCTGCTTTTAAAGACGACACGCTGACTTAGTATGAATAGGTATTGTGAATGAATCTAGCGGCACATTTCTGGACGGATTCGAGGGCATTTATGAGGCATGTTTGATGTGGATTCCATATAGGGGGCGAATATTCTAGTTTCGGTCTGATTAGAGATTGGTAAGCCAGGAGTTTAACTTGTTGAGGAGCGTGACGTAAGTCGCTTATTTCCTTCTTGAAAGATGTTAGCCCAGTACTACTAATATATAACATGTGCTATCGATACTTTTGTTCAAGGTATCCACGAAGGTCTTACGGAAACTTACATTCGGCAAATCATAAATGTAATGTTACTGGAACGGTGCAATATCGTGCTCTATATCGCATGCTCGGTGGGTGTTCAATAATGTGATGTGGACGTATTCATCTGAAAGTTCCTGGCCTTCTTTTTGTGGCAGCAATGGGGCGCGACGTCTTTCATTTGTACCTGCCTCCACGACAGCATGAAATTAAAATGTGAACTGTTGCAGAAGCGCTCTGATATAATTTGCAGCCAACCGGCAATGAAAAATGGCTGTATGATTTGCGGCATTCGCCTGCAGGCAAATATGATTTTCTCGCACCTGTTGGATGACCCAAGTACGCTTGGAACGCTGTAGTTGAACTGTTGTAAAGCACCTTGTCGCGCTGTTTGGTGCATTACATTAGGGAAAATAAGACCAGACACAAGGAAACTGTGAAACCGATAACGACAGGAAACAGGCCGGACTACCAACAGTTGGTAGTCCAGCGTCTTTCCTCACGTCTTCCCAGTTTGTTTATGTAAATGGCCCACTGCATATCATTCCCTGACTAAGGTGGGCTTGTTAGTTTTTGCCCTAACGTCTAACAATGACTACTGCACCGTGAATGGAATGCTCTTCAAAAGAACAGTTTTGCTCTTAAAGATTAAATGCGCGTTCGGTATGCAGGTGGGGGATCCCGGCTCAAACGCAGCGCCGTTTGTCCTGGTTAGCTTCCCTAAATTATCGTAGACACGCTAGCTACAAACCCTGGCTCCAGCTATCGGAGATGCTTCGCGACTTTTGAGCAGCACACAACAGTCGATTTCACAGCCGCATAAAACAAGACACTGGAGTCTAGGTAGCCTCCAAGTCATGCGCCTTTCAGTACGGTGAATGCTGAAACGCAGCGCCTATGGAGCCTATCAAAACCCTCGGAATGCGGCCGGTAATATGTTTTCACACCTGTTGGCGTTGGCGTCAACCATAGCGTAGACAGCCCTGAAACAAAAACGTGATGGTCGTATAAGTTTGTACTTTTCAATCCCTCCCTTATGAATGGAGCTAAATGAATGTCAAGCACACATTAAACGAAAATGTCCCTTTCTTTTTAGTTCTTTCCACTTTCAGTTGAAAGAAAATAAAATGTTTCTCTCTCTCAGAAGGCTAGCTGCGTGCGGCACCGCGGGAGTAAAGAGGTCTGCGTGCGTATTTGTCGGCACATAATACCAGGAAGAAAATTACCGTAAACTTTTTCCTATTCTCCTTAGGTAATTAACGCGGCCAGAATAACGATAAAAAGGCGCGCCCTTGGTGTCCTACGCCACTTCATATTTTGAGGGAATCGCTAACAGCGTAGTGGTAGTGATTATTCCTGAGGCGTCGACTTGAAGGCAATACGTCACGACCAAGCCTCTTGGCCACCAACACGCTGTTTTATAGGGGCGATAACAAAGAAGGGGGGGGGGGGGGGGGGTTACATTAAGGCGATTATTGCGCACTCGAAAGCTTCTAGCCAGCAGCAAATCTGAAGAACTTGATAAAGATTATTACTGCCTCGATTAGGTGGGCGGTGCCATAGCTTAGACAGTTTTATGCTTCCAAAAGCGAACAGAGTTGGCACCAAAGAAGCAACACTCCTGACTGCGTGGACAGCCTGCGAAAGTAGCCACCTCGCATATTACGCATGCAAATGCACGCGCCAGTTGAGGAGGCCGCCAATTGATAGACATAATTGCTCCACACATGGACTCATACTAGGTAATAAAGGAAGTGCGCAGAAGGGGAGAGAGAAAGGGAGAAAAGAAAAACATCTCTATTTCGCGCCTTCTACGGTGCAGTGCCGTGGAGTGAGTAGTGGTGCGAAAACGGGTGATGCGTGAAGGCTGGCATTAGAGTAACCAAAGACGTTCAACGTTGCGACTGCAAGCCAAACCGACAAAGCGGAAAGCATCGCCTTGGGAATAAGGCATAATTTTTCGCTAAAGCCGCACAAATGCGTGACCGCGACCAGACTGCAAGACTAGGCTGCTTTGAAGACCGGCGCTTTTCGCGTCAAGTTGATATCGCTTTATAGAAAAAAAAAATACTGTCATGTTGCGTAATTACGCTAAATGCGAATTAGGTGCTCTAGCACTGTGTCCCATTGTTTTTTATTGCTTAACTTGGTATTGCATTGTTTTGTCGCGGTAATGCTTTCTTATTCATGATATTGCTATGTGATTAAAGTTGTATAGCAAGTGTATTCTGCGTGGCGAGTGTTTTTGCAATGCGTGGATTGTAGGTACATCACGCAATGTTCATTACAGTCCTGCCAGGTATGCATATAAGCCCCGGCTCCCGTTTTGCAGAAAATGTGGCGTCGTCGGCAGCAGCGCTCTGAGTGGAAAGGTAGGTGGCTGACCTGCCGATTACGAGGTCACAAGATCTTATGATATCATCGCAGCTTGCCCACCTTTCCCGGTGGCGAACACCTGTTAACTGCGTAGTAACTATATTCTCGGGTGTCATAATCACCATCAGCCTGACTACACCACTTCAGGGCAAAGGCATCTCCCCTGTCTCTTCAATTAACCCTGTCCTTTACCAGTTGTGGCCACTGTATCCCCGCAAACTTCATAATCTCATCCGCCCACCTAACTTTCTGCCGTCTCCTACTACGTTTTCCTTCTCTTGGAATCCACTCCGTTACCCTTAAGGACCAGCGGTTATGTTGCCTTCGCATTACATGCCCTGCCCAAGCCCATTTCTTCCTCTTGATTTCACCTATAGGATGCCATTAACCCGCGTTTGTTCCCTCACCCACTCCGCCCTCTTTCGATCTCTTAACGTTACACTCATCATTTTCCTTTTCATAGCTCGCTGCGTTGTTGTAACTAGATGCAAATTACACATGGCATATATCTATATATCTGGGAACGTTGCCACCTGGCAGGAGGTAGGTGGCCCACAGGCTTCAGAACAGAGATCGGCGAAATCGGTGAGAGGGGGCCTTACTGCTGGCAAAGTAAAAGCGTAATGAGAGCCTTTATATCGGCCCAAACTTATCACTCACTGTCAATAAATACATTTGCATATCTTGGGGACGTGCTGTTGTAGGTCGCCCCTTTAAACGAGGAATTTTACACAAGAGAACCATAAGAAAACAATACTGAACCCGATTTCCTTCTTAGTGGGGGAGGTGGAACAATTCTAAGAAATTCGTGGTTCAAATATTGCTATAACATTGTTATATCATTGTTGACATTGGCATTTTGGTATAACAGGCAGCTGGGGTGCTTTTACGGTAGACGGTGGCCCACTGCCGAGACATTACGGTACGCTTCACACACGAACCTCAAAGCAACACAGAGGGCCAAGGAATCGGGAGACCCTTTAGCGACATTAGCTTTCCCACTTTGCCCTAACGCAGCTCACGCATTTCCGTGACGGAGAACCCACACCCCGCACCACACGAGTCGACTACTTTGTTCCTCCACACTCCTCTACCCCCCCCCCCCCCCCCCCCCCCCCCCCCCCCCCCCCCCCCCCCCCCCCCCCCCCCCCCCCCCCCCCCCCCCCCGCCACCACTCCCCTTCGATTACCACTGAGCCTCAAACGGTCCGCTAATTCGCAAGGGAGTTGGAAATGCAAGCAGTACGTTCTGGGTGCATAGCGCGAGCGTACAAAAAAAAAAAAAGGAGGGTGGAGATGAAACAAATGGCACGTGGAGCTACAGCTCAGAGAAGTGGATGAAAAAAAAAAAGAAAAAGGGCACGAATGCTTCGCAATAACAAATGAGAGGACACGCGAGATTCGGCGCGCCCACTAACTTTTCGTTTTGTATAGTTCGGGTATGCAGTGCGCACGCCTTACTTCAAGCATGCAGTACCCTCGACGTACCGCTCTGGAAGCAAGGGGTTAATGCGCTGCTTCGGTGGAAGTCGTGAGTGGAACAAATTTGGCAAACGCAGCCTAAGCTGTGGAAGCAGAGGAAAGAACGAGCATAGAAAACAGAAAAAAAAGAGGTAGACAGAGAAAACTGTAGCCTTAAGCGTGTGCTTAAAGAGGCGAAATAACACTCGCGTATTCGTTACAACGAGGCAAACAACCAGCGTTCTTGCGTTTGCTGCGTGGCATAATAGCATTGAAGGAAAACAAAAAAATAAGGGTGCGCGAGTGCCTTTGTACCCTCCTTTTGACTTGTGCCTTGAACCGTTTATGCACACAGGCGAGTGAGTGGGACAGGCCATTACATCTTTCGCAACGGCTGCGAGCAGTGTCATGTTCGGCGTGATAACTAAGCGGGCGTCTTCCTGTGTGGCCACCGCGGCTGAAGTGCTTGCACATGAGCACGCAAAACGTGTGCGCGTGCCAATGTATGTACCTGCGTACGTGTGTGTGTGTACATGTCGTACAAACATGCTAATGCGTGTTACTAAGGGCGCGTGAACACCCCAGCCGCCGTGTGCGAGGCTTTTTAGAGGGCTGAGAAACAGAATTACTCTGCTCTCGTGTCTTGGTAATTACGGGGAACGAGACAGAGGGAGAATGCACCACTAACCCTGACGGCAAGCGTGCCACCGTGGTCTACGATAGGTGGCGCCGAGTGGAGTACGAAGCAGGGAAGCCTGCCGATGGACCAACTGATGAGCAGAAAAATTCGCAGGACGGTTCCCACCCAGTAATGCGAGATTCAGTGACACATGTTAAAGGCATTTATATTTTGCGGTATGTTGTGGTAGAGAATATGAGTGACTTCACATCTGTACAGGACGCTCACTGTAAGTTTGTTGGTTTGGTTTGTTGGGGTTTAACGTCCCAAAGCGACTCAGGCTATGAGGGACGCCGTATAGTGAAGGGCTCCGGAAATTTCGACCACCTGGGGTTCGTTAACGTGCACTAACATCGCACAGCACACGGGCCTCTAGAATTTCGCCTCCATCGAAACTCAGCCGCCGCAGCCGGGATCGAACCCGCGTCTTTCGGGCCAGCAGCCGAGCGCCGTAACCACTGAGCCACCGCGGCGGGGCAGGACGCTCACTTTAGTTTCTCATACATGCTCCTTTCAGAGCGCAGAGCCGCGTCGCCGCCGTCAGTGTAACCGAGCCAAACCATGAACAAACAAACAAACAAACAAACAAATCAAAATAATCATTGTCAGGACTGAGAATCGAACCCGCGGCAAAGCGAACAGATGAGCTTCGCTGGCCACTACACCAGAGCCTTATGCTCTCGCCGCAGCCGATCACGCCTCGTGTTAAACTGCAGCACAATCACGCTCTTCACATTGCAGATCGTCGTCTTCTTCAACTAATACTGCTATCAGACTAGTATATGCATTCTCGCGCGCTGTCCACTGCCCATCGTCGTCTTCATGAAGTAATACTACTATCAAACTATCCAGATTTCCTCAACCCATCTGGTCTGAGGAAATATTTAATACGGCATTAAGGATAGTTGCCGGGCCAGTTGGTACATGATCTCACCGTAAAACAGATAGGAAAGGCGCGTCATGTGTTAGCACTCCATCGATGGCACTGACAAGAAAAGAGATTCAATATCTTGAATAACCTTTGACGACATGATGCGACAGGAGGATATCTTCCTCGCCTTCCTTTGGTTTTTTGTTGTTGTTTTTTGTTTTTTGTATTCCTTTCCGGTATTTATTGCGAGCAATGCAATAAACCATGCAGTTGTAAGTTCAGCGCTGTGTGTGTGCGTGTCTTCTTTCTTCGTCCCGTGTAAGCGCGCTGTTTTACGGTGAGATTTAATACGGCTCTTTGCTTGATGTATGCTACCTACGGGGCCACTTGTGAGCTGTGTACACAGAATGGAGCTGTTTACGTGCAAGCTATCTATTCTTGATGTTCGGCAGTTCACTCGCTGCCGCATCGGCGTAAAGTCCTTGTATACGCTCTGAGAAAGTCGCAATAGTCCATTACGTCACAGATGAATATCGCCATCAGGGTCGTTTTCAAGAAAAATCCCAGTTAATCAACCCTAGCAGTTGCGAATAACCTGGGGCTATTTTTCTGGAGGCCAGCAGACGGAAGCGCCTCCCATCACCCTGGTGGTAAACTATTTATGCATTTCTTTCTTTGCCGCAGGC
Source organism: Amblyomma mixtum (assembly GCF_055824585.1). Classification (NCBI taxonomy): domain Eukaryota; kingdom Metazoa; phylum Arthropoda; class Arachnida; order Ixodida; family Ixodidae; genus Amblyomma; species Amblyomma mixtum. The sequence goes on from NC_143019.1 coordinate 65,272,558, forward strand.
ATGTATTGAGGAGCGATGAGGAGTTTGTCTGGTTGCCACAGGTGGCGCGAGAGTCGGCTAACCTCTGAGGCTGGGGCCAATCGGAATGATATATTTCGATGCACGAGCCCTGCGGAAAGTTCCGCAAATTGTACGATGAAAGAGCTCAGCAGACAGCACTGCCATGTACTCTGCAAGTGGAAGGCATCCGCCGATCTTTTTTCCGACAGACACAAAACAGAACCTTGCGCACGTCACCAAGATGTCATACAGTGCATGGTTCTTCAGAAGTCTAGACTGTTGGGCCAAGTAGTGACAAAATTGGAAAACTTAGCTCAAGCACTCTATAGGACCAAGAGGAAGTAACAAACGCCATTACAGTTCGTGGCACGTCTTGCTCCTTCTTGCTGCCGTTTGCTTGCGCTATAACCTGTGTCCCCAAAAGGCACCCACCAATACAAACTCTGGACTAAGCTACTTTACTCCTCGGTATATATTTTATGGGACTGCCTGCAAGGAAAAATACCCAAACGCCTTTCCACTGAGCTGTTGCGTTTATAAAGAGAGAAGCACTGGCATGCGCCGTTTCGTGTTTGTACAAACTGGCAAGGCAGGTGAGAGAGCACATGACTGGGGCAGAGCCTCTTCGGAGCCCTTCTTTTACTCCGAGCATGTTCAGGCTAAATTTGCTCGGAGATTTAAGCGTCAGGTCTTACTTCAAGTTCGCGGGTTCGATCCTAAGCAAGGAGAAGCCGCAGGCCAGTTGTATGCACAACGCTGTCACGCCGTCTATTGCATCGATGGTTCGACGCATGAAAACGAATTCTGTTCCTCCTACATTGACCCCGAAAGCAGCCAGGGCCCGCCTGAGGGCCTCTAGTGTTCTGTAAATAATAAATAAATAACATAAATATGAAGTTGATGTTTCCCGTCACTGCGACATGAAGCGTAGGCTCATTATGATCGTCATCGTCATCACTATCACCATCAACAATAACCATCACTTCACACTCAAGTCTATTCCTTCTTTTCACATCCACTTTCAGCCCCAGGTGGTAGAAATTTCCGGAGCCCTTCACTACGGCGTCTCTCATAGCCTGAGTTACTTTGGGACGTTAAACCCCAATAAACCAAACTAAACCAAACATCCAATTTGACATCATGGACTCGCTCAAGGGTCGAATGTTTGCTGCTCAACCTTCTCTTTTTTTTAGCCTGAGCACGAAAGATACAAATCCCACGTCGTTTTTTCGACCCGAAGGGTGTACAATACTAAATAGGCGTTCAGGTCGAATTTCTGTGCAGCGTCTACAGCCGAGAGATATCTGTCGAAGCCAACTTTCTTTAATTACTCCAGAGTCAAACACGGCCGTTACACGGTGCATGCAGCAATGAAATAATCGATAACCTTAATACAAAACATCGAGGAACAACCATAATTGCGAGTATTTTAATACGTCAGTTCCGTTTTCAATGCTGCTGCACGGCCGCGGCTGTCGTAACCTCCCTCAATACATGCACCCCATAAGGTGTATAAAGTATTCTAAATAAATAAACAAATTGCACAGAAAAATGCGCATCGAATCGCATAGGCAACACGACACCACCGGAAATCAGCAGCGCGAAGATGCCAGGCTTACCGCAAGGTTGAAGGCACCACAGAAGAGCCGTGAGGAGGAACGGAGGATAGAGAGAGAGGTCAACGACGGATGGCGGGAACAAGTGGAAAGTAGAAAGGGCTTGCGTAGCAAAGAGTTCTTCGCGACCAGGAAGGCGACCACACGTCTCCGACCCAGATTCTCTCTGCTTGTTTCTGCATATGCGTATTTATTTATTTTTTGTATCTATCCCTTCTGGCTCTTTGCCGTCGCCTTCTTCTGCATAACCCAGAGGCTTCAAACGTCGTGCCATGCTGATCCTTCCGTCCACAAGGGGAGCGCTGTCGCTTTGCACAACACCGACTCTGCTTGTCTCTGGGACTGTGAACATTTGTCCTCCGAGTCGGCACTTGCATCGGTTCCCTCATCCTTTGGTCTCGTGGCTCTCATTCGCCTGCAGAGCTCGAAGAACGTGGTCTGCATTGCGTGACGAACTTTGGAGTTAATCGGAAAGACCAAGTGCCCGGCGTAAGCCGCAAGCGCCAACGTCTCTTTCGCATATAAGCTGATTAACGCAAATGCAGCTTACGAGTTTCACGGAACTGGCTCGCGTTTCCTGACGGAGGGTGCCGCGTTTTTAATGCACACGAAAATTCCCAGAGTGAGCTTTCCAACAATTACCCATACAATGCTAAGAAGCTTATGCTTAGTAGCGAATCGCTTGAGTGCTAGAATTAGAAGCTGGCTTGCAAAGCCTGAAAATAAATCGTTCTCTGATTGCCGTTTAGCATAAATGTAGGTTAATGAGCGCATTGAAATAAAGTTTCGTTATAGCTTACCGATGTGCTCTCGTCCGTTTTGGGTAATTATAATTACGGCGCGTCTTACGGGCGATGCACACGCTATGCATAGCCCCCGAAACTGCTCTGGATGCGTTGCCGCCCTCGCATTCGTTTTAAAACTGCAAAGACCTATCCCGATGAATGCGGTGAAAACTGAAACTTGTAGTCAATGCGGATGAATGCTGCATCCACACCTTGTCTGCAAGAGGCTGAACCAAGATAAATGCATTTGAGTTAATAATTACTTATGTATTCAAGGAAGCAAATCGAGGTGGCTACAAAGCCCATCAAGCTTCACCTTATGCTGCCCTGCAAGACCTTACCGCAGCACTGTAAACTTATATAACGAATGAATGCCAGGTGCAGAAAAGTGATGTGTTGAGTGGGTGGACACCTCTCTGTTTCCATAGCTTTCCTCGTTCCGTGAGCTTGTTTTTCTGTTCACTACTTCCGCTGTTAATGCTTCCAGGTATCTTTTCTCCCATTCCCCTCTGTAAGGCTCTGCCGTCGGGGTAAAACAATAAGATAGGCATGATGCGCTTGTCTAGAAGATCGAAGCCATGGAACACCTCGACATGTCGATGGTGTCTCATCTTTGATAACTTGGTGATTGATTGATTGATTGATTGATTGATTGATTGATTGATTGATTGATTGATTGATTGATTGATTGATTGATTGATTGATTGATTGATTGATTGATTGATTGACTGACATGCAAACCATGGGTTTAGACGTTCAGTGGTCGAAGTCTCTGAATATGTGTCATCCTTGTCTTTGGGTGGGTTATGTACACGCGACAGACATTGTATACCTTCAAGTGTCGATTCTGTGATTGCTCCTAGCAGCAGACTCATGCTTTGGCTGGCTAGACCGGATACTATAGTTGAGACTTGGTTCCCTGCGTCGTGTGAGCACGCCGCTGAAGGGACCATGCATTCACGTCCTTGTGTGTGTGTGTGTGTGTGCGCAGTTGCCTGTGAGATAACGGATGACCGACTCTCCCAACAACGTGATCTCCTAAACATTGCTCAGTAAACAAAAAATAAAGAGAAAGCTGTATTTTGAAGTGTGGTCACGCAGTGCACTTAACACTGCTGAACACCTATTCAGCAGGCGGAGTCTGCATGGAAGCTATATCGACTACTTTGGCTGACAGAACGCTGCAGCACAGGCCGGGCTTAGGGGAACAAACGAACGTTATGCGTGTATTGATCGCTTGATTCACACCCGCCAAGGTCAATGATGGCAGCCTCCCCTCTTAGAGCAGCCCATCGTATGGCGTATAGCTTCCGGTGCGATGGTGCTTCTTCCGATTACAGTTACGGTGTGTTCATCCGATAGAGCCAGACAGAGGACAAGAGAGTGAATTTGGTTTGCTTTCTACAAAAAGATATATCCCATCCATAGCAAATCAGCGCAAAGAAAACGGCACCACATCGATGGGATGGTGTTCTATCGTCACATTCGTGGGCCATGAAAAAAATTCTGGCGACCCAACAAAATACGTAGTATAAGAAAGAATAAGCGCGTGTGGTCGATTCCTTCTCCCTGAATGCTATCAGAAGAGAGCACAGCAAGTTCGGCAAGAGCTCCGTTCATCATCGCACCAAAACGCTGCAATTGAGCGGGACCATTGGAAGGGCTACGCTCGAGCTACTAGCAAAATAAATGACTGCCTAGTTTCGCGGCTTTGGTCTCGATCTTCGCACTTCCGCAAGAGGAAGACGGGCCACCGTTAAGTCTGCGCATTTCCCTTATTTCTATCTTCCGCTTCCCCGACCGCTTCCAAGCAGTGGACAAGCAATGGAGAGGACATTAACTCAATCATGAACGACACTAGCAGATCCCTTTATACGCCCTGTCCGTAATGGGGAGAGGGCTTGGATAGCTCGAATGACTTCCCGTTTGTATGGTCCTTTCGAAGAGAACCCTCACAGCCACCCGGTACTCGCTCTTTCACACGCCACACCCCTGTCGTCTACATTTCTCACTGCCCACGTCCACTTCCAGCGGGAAAGCCGGAATGCTCAGCCGAAGCTGCAGCTTCTCCCGAAGGGGAGAGACACTCCTCCCCTAAGTGTTTGCGAGGATATGAAACACGAGGGCTGGCCGCGAAGGCTCCACTCTCTTCTTTGTTTAGGTCATCTGCCGAAAGATGCGTCTTATCGTTGGAACAGAAGCTTTCTCTGCGTCTCTTCTAGATTACTTGATACCAGTTCGCTTTGATGAGCACGGAACATACTGCGTGGATCTCTCCCGTCAACAATGGGACGAAGTCTGTAACTCCCTCAACGGCCAAATACGCAGAGGGAGTGGGTGGGGGCTCATAAAACACCTCCTCGACGAACACGGAACAAAGTCCAAAACTATGCAACGGACCAGGCTCAGTAAATTAGTACACTGCGCGAGGCAAACCACTACTGCCGAAGTCCTTGTGAATGACCTTGCCAAACGGTACTTACCACTTAAATCGGGGCTACCCAGTACCTTAGAAAGGAAGAACTATGACGGTGCCCCAAACTCGCAGCTAGATACGGACTTCACAGAAAGCGAAGTATACTTTGCAATTCACGAACTCAACAGTAACTCTGCAGCAGGCCCTGATGGTATCACAAATCGGGCTCTCCGAAATTTAGAGGACAGTTCGGTCACGTTCCTAACGCAACAAATCAACGAAGCCTGGAAAACTTGCCATCTTCCTGCCGAATGGAAACATGCAAACACGGTCCTCATCCCAAAACCAGGCAAGCCGCTGGGCCTAGAAAACCTAAGGCCCATCTCACTAACGTCCTGCCTAGGAAAGCTAGCCGAACACGTCATATTTAATAGACTATCGGAATACGTAGAACAAAAGGAGTACTTCCCCTCCAATATGATAGGCTACAGGCAGGGTCTCTCAACGCAAGACGCTATGCTACGAATCAAGAAAAGTCTGTTGGATCGCCCCACACGAGACACCAAGGCGCTGCTGGGACTCGACGTGGAACAAGCTTTTGACAACATCCAACATCAAGCCATTCTCAAAGCCATATCTGACCACAATCTCGGAACACGCTTCTACCGCTACGTCAAGGCATTTCTGGAGGATCGAACGGCAACTCTCCGGATAGGCGAGCACGTCTCGGAGAGCTTTGAACTTGGCGATAAGGGAACACCACAAGGCTCAGTACTTTCACCATTCTTATTTAACTTGGCCATGACAAAGCTTTCTCGTGCACTGGGTGAGATTACTGGTGTGGAGCACACCATATACGCAGACGATGTCACCATCTTGTTGTGTCCCCTTGTTGCTTTTGTGTGTGTGCGCCCCCGCATCCTCCTCCTAACGGCCACTCGCATCCTCCTCCTAACGACCACTTGCCCCTCGTCGCACGCTGTCGCCAGATGCCCCCCCATGGTGCGCCCCCGCATCCTCCTCCTGTTTTGGGAAGCCACTCCCTCCCGTGGACGCTTCTCCGCTCCCTCCTTTCTTCGGGCGGCCAGTTCGGCTCCTGCCTCGGTCGACGCTGGTCGCACCCTCATCGGCTTTAAATAAACGAAGTCTTAAAGTACCGTGTGCGTCTTTCGCTGCATTCAACACAGCGACCGGACACGACAGTGGCGACGAGAAAGTGGATTCGACCCGCGCTACGCAACGCTATTGACAAGCCATGGCTACGCGAGGGTTTCCCAATCAGATACCAGAGTTCAACGGCTCATCGTGGTCATCGTGGGTTGGACGCCTTCAGTTCTACTTTGAAGCTAACAACATCACAGACCCAGCCTTGAAGAGGGCCAACCTGCTGACGCTGTGCGGGGAGCAGACCTACGATACTGTCTGCGCCCTTATTCAGCCAAGCACACCAGCGGCAGTGTCTTACGACGACATCGTAAAAGCGCTGCAAAAGCACTACGACCCAAGGCCATCCGAGGTCTACAGCCGGGCTCGCTTCCAACGACGAGATCAACTGGGAGGAGAAACTGTGAGCGCCTACGTAGCCGCGCTCAAGAAGCTCGCTGCCGACTGCAATTTTGGAACGCTGTCGACAACAGCTACCGGGCAGGAGGGAGACGCAGCTTCTTCTGCTAACACCACCATGCTTCCCTTGGACGTGATGTTACGCGACAGATTTGTGTGCGGACTGAGTGACGAGTCACTGCAGCAGCGCCTGTTCGCTGAGAAGGACCTCACATTCAGCAAAGCTTACGACATCGCCGTTCGAGCGGAGAGCGCCGGTCACCAGCAGAGAGGGATTCGCCGGAACACCGAGCCGGTACACCAGACAAGCAACCAGGTGCGCAAGCCTTCTGTTGTTGTAAAATCGGTCAAAAAGGCACAACGCTGCTGGCGGTGTGACGACCAACACAACCCCCAGGGATGTCGATTCCAGTCAGCCACGTGTAATTTTTGCCACAAGCGAGGGCATATCGAAAGAGCATGCATTACGAAACGGAGACTTGCCAAGATAAAGTCACCTTCCCAGCCTAATCACAGCGTCAACGCCTCAGAGAATACGCCGCTATCTGATCTCCATGGAACAACATCAGCAACACCATCTGTGTTGTACGACCTGAACACCATGAATCTCGGCACGCGACCGAAGATTTTTACAGAAGTAAGCGTACATCACCAGCTGATTAAGTTCGAGGTGGACTCCGGCGCAGCCTGTACTCTGATCAGTGAGGACACGTTCCGAACTTCATGGCCATCTGACGCACCCGCCCTGCAACAAGACGACACGCACCTGCGAACGTGGTCAGGACAGAATCTGCCACTATTGGGCTCTGCCAACGTGCAGGTTAACTACAACGGCCAGACCCATACGCTACCTCTGCTTGTTGTGAAGGGCACAGGATCAAGCCTTCTAGGGAGAAACTGGTTTTCTCCACTAGGCGTGATGATATGCGGCATACACCAGACGCCGAGCCAGAACATGGTTGAGCAACTGCAAGAGAAATACGAAAGAGTATTCTCGGAAGAGATTCCAGGAAACGAAGGGCCCCCGGTCACACTGGAGTTGTTGGACAACGCGCAACCCAAATTTCTGAAGGCCAGGCCGGTGCCGTTTGCTCTCCGAGATTCAGTTGAAAAAGAGTTGGACAAACTGGAGCAGCAAGGTGTCATCGAGCCGACGCAGCATTCCATCAAACTCTCAGCGTACGACTACGCTCTGGTCTACCGCAATGGGAGTAAACATCAAAACGCCGATGCGCTAAGCCGTCTGCCACTAGACGCAACTGTTGACGAACCATTTCCACCAGGAGACGTTCTGATGTTCGAAGCACTGCCAGAACCTCCGCTTACAGCAGGCACAGTTGCAGCATCTACGCAGAAGTGCGCAGCTCTCCGGCTAGTTTACACAGCTGTTCAACAAGGCAACGTGCATAAACTCAAAGGGGACAACTTCGACGCTTACCGCAGGCGAGCTACAGAGTTGAGCACCCATCGCGGCTGCATCATATTTGGGTCCCGAGTTGTGATGCCGAGAGAACTACGCGCACAAGCTATGTCTCTCATCCACGCCGGACATCGGGGCATCGTTGCAATGAAAAAGTGTGCCAGAAGCTACATGTGGTGGCCTGGCATTGACAACGACATCGAAACAGTGGTGCGAGAATGCAAGCCTTGCCAGAGCAGCCGGAGCGCTCCGCCGAAAGCTCCTGTCCCAGAATGGGAAAAGCCAGACACACCATGGCACACACTGCACATTGATTTTGCAGGACCAATTGAGGGCTGCACTTTCCTTGTGGTCGTAGATGCCTACACAAAGTGGCTTGAGATAAGGCAAATGGGACAGACGACTTCGGCAGCAGTCATTGACAACCTCCGATCACTATTTGCAACGTTCGGCCTGCCGCGCAAGGTAGTGTCGGACAACGGAACACCGTTTGTGTCTGCGGAGATCCTCAAGTTTTATCGCGACAACGGGATCTCATCAGTTACATCGGCCCCCTACCACCCAGCGACAAACGGACAAGCCGAGCGCTACGTAGCCGAGCTAAAACGCGCCCTTGAAAGAGATCAGACAGGCTCGCTGCAGCGCCGCCTTGCGCGCTTTCTCTTCAAGCAGCACACGACGGTTCAGAGCACAACAGGCGAGACCCCCTCGAAAATGATGTTCGAGCGTGAAATGCGAACCCAGCTCACAGCCATCCTCCCCGAGCCTAAGGCAGAGACGTTCCGGGAAGAAAAAGCAATTCCGCGCTGCGGCACGCTTAATGAGGGGCAGCGCGTCCTCGCCCGACAGTTTCTGAAAAAGCCACGCTGGGAGGAAGCTACAATTGTCAGACGCATAGGCCTGCGCTCTTGGCTCGTCAACATACATGGCACAGTAGCACGCCGACATCTCAACCAGCTGCGTAGATTTACGACGCCGTCTGAGAGCTGTCCGCCAGCGGAGAGAACACGTGCACCATCTTCCCACATAGCCTGGCACCTCTTCCCGGAAGAAGAGACTTCGCCCAGGACAGACCTAGGAGACACAGCGAACAACAGCCAGCCTACAAGTGTTTCTCCCCCGAGCGCACAAAGCCAGCGCGCCTCCACGCGTGAGCGCCGACCCCCTGCACGATACCAGGCAACTTTCTAAGGGGGAAGGAAGTGTTGTGTCCCCTTGTTGCTTTTGTGTGTGTGCGCCCCCGCATCCTCCTCCTAACGACCACTCGCATCCTCCTCCTAACGACCACTTGCCCCTCGTCGCACGCTGTCGCCAGATGCCCCCCCATGGTGCGCCCCCGCATCCTCCTCCTGTTTTGGGAAGCCACTCCCTCCCGTGGGCGCTTCTCCGCTCCCTCCTTTCTTCGGGCGGCCAGTTCGGCTCCTGCCTCGGTCGACGCTGGTCGCACCCTCATCGGCTTTAAATAAACGAAGTCTTAAAGTACCGTGTGCGTCTTTCGCTGCATTCAACACAGCGACCGGACACGACACATCTGGAGTACCGGTGGCAGCGATGCGGAATTGGAAGCTCGCATGCAAGAAGCCATCACGGTTACCGAGGCCCATCTCGCCCCAATGGGACTTCGCTGCTCTTCCAGAAAATCGGAGCTGCTCATATACCACCCCCCAAGACCAGGGCGCCCGTCCAACGACTGGCGCAGACACCCCACTCCATGCATAGAGTTACACGACAGAGATGGAAATCGCATACCGGCGGTTGACAAAATACGAATTCTAGGACTAATCATCGAAAGCAACGGGTCCAACTCGTCAATGTTGGACAGCATCACGATCAAGATTGCAAACGCGATCCGGATGTTTCGGCGCATCATGAATAGGCACAGGGGATTGAGGGAGGACAACGCCATTAGAATGGTCCACGCTTTTGTACTCTGTCACATCACATACGTGGCTGCGATGCTCAACTGGAAAAAAGTACATCGGAAAAGGCTCGAAGTACACATACGTCGAGCTTTTAAGACAGCGTTGGGGCTTCCCGATAATGCCTCCACTGACCTTCTCTTACAGCTAGGAGTGCACAATACCCTTGCCGAAATCATCGAGGCACAGCACACGGCACAGATCGCACGACTATCAAGCACTAAAGCGGGCAGAGAGATTCTCGTCAAGCTCGGCCTGAACACCATAGCAGAAAGGGAGAACGTCCTGCAGTTACCTGAAGTCGTGCGAGAAGCAATTAAAGTGTTCCCCTTCCCAAGAAACGTGCACCCGATCCACAATCAAGGAAGAAGACTCGCCCGCGCCAAAGCCCTCGCTGCGGACGCGGCAAGGTTTCCAGATCAGACAGCTTTCGTGGATGCAGCGTACATACCGGGAAAGCATGCCTACTCGATAGCAGTAGTCGACGGACATGGGCGAACGCGTAACTCACTCACACTTTTCACGAAGAAACCAGAGGTAGCTGAACAAGCAGCGATAGCACTAGCTCTCAGAGACTCGAGCTTCACAACTGTGTACAGCGACTCTAGAGCAGCCACTCGAGCTTTCGCCAAGGGCGGAATAGACAAGACGACGCTACGAATTTTAGGCGGAAGTAACATCACCGATCACTCCATCGTATGGTTCCCGGCACACATGGGCAGCTTAGGGGGTGGCCTGCGGAATCTCAACGAGATCGCACACGAGGCGGCGCGAGGGCTCATCGGCCGCGTCCCTCCGGTTCCCCCCACTATCGAGTACAGGGATCAATTATTCACCTACAACGAGCTCACTAAGCACTTTTATCTAGGCAGACGAGCGTTTCCCCTCCCGGATAAGAAATTAACCCGCAGCCAATCGGTCACGTTACGCTTACTCCAAACGAACTCATACCCCAACCCCTGGCGCATGTAGCACATCGACCCAGACTACGACGGACAACATGTGTGTGACCAGTGCAGTGAACGTGTAGACTTGACCCATATGCTGTGCGGTTGTGCATCAAGTGACGCCTACGCCCAGAAAAAGGAACATTGGGACAAAGTACTAAAAAGTGCTTCACTTCACGACCAGCTTCGGGCTGTCCAGGAGGCCCGCGCGGCGGCGGAGAGCTTCGGGCTCTCTGTGCCTACGTGGGAGCTGCCCTCTACACCCGGCGCCTAGCCGAGTGTCCTTCAGGACCCCTACTATGGGAAATAGTTTTACCACCACCACCACGGAACATGTGCTCCATAAGAGTTTCTTCTAAGAGCAGCTGTTAGAGGTGTAAGCAAAAAGGCTTCTATCCACTGAGGTTACGCTCGCAACTAAAAAAGGCATAAACGTTATTATACCAATTGGACCTTGTCGCGCACAGAAATGGACAAAATAACGCCATTAGGTGACATGCAGGTACAAACTTTAATCAGAGCAGACGGGTCTCTACTCCGTTGCATACATAGCAGGTATAGTACACTATAATAGCAGGCAACGCTGCGGAGGTTGCTAAAGTAGTGCGTCCGCGAAACCATATTACTCCGCCATGTATCCTTCGTTCTTCTCGAAACTCCGGTCATTGTTCGGACCATACAAAGAACGGTATAAAAAGACGTGGTAGCATTGAAAATCACGGTCGAAGCTGTGAGGCGCTCATTGTTCGGGCTCTGTGGCCGTAATTTTCACTGAGAGTGAACTACTTTTTTGGCGCGGATTTAGTAGAAGCGATGCGCCCTACCAACCGCGTATCAAACCGCCACGTGTACTTTTTGCTTCACGAAATCTCGACTAATCGCAGGACGAAAATGTGGCAAGAGGTAAAATGAAGTCCAGGACTTGCCAGTGACAGCACTTAAGATTTGTCGCTACGAAATATGTTTGTGTGCGCATTGGTTGTATGGCGAACTATTTTTTGCGTGAGGACTTAGGCTGCGCGAACAGGCGCGCTAGCTTTGGCAGCGTTGCCTGCACCGGTCAGGTTGACTGCCCAGAGAGCAGCATGCATTCTGACGAAGCTTTCTTCTTCGAGCACTTTATACATGCATCTTGCCCTTTTTGCTACAGCGACTTCTGTTAAGCACCAGTTCCTGGGTTTCGCGTCGACTTAGTAAAAACAGTACACGGCGTAACTGAAGGGTGGTCGCCATGGAAACCGCTCGGAGGGTGGTCCTCATGGAATAACGAGGGACTAGACTAGATTGGAGGAATGAGTAACCGGAGAGCAGTTGCCATCGGAACCATCCCGAGCGTCGTTACCGTGAAAGGAGGACGGTATGGAGAGAGCGTTAGATTGTGCAACCAAAGCGCAGTTGCCGCAGGAACCACCCTTACCGAGGAAAAAGGAGGGAGAGTATGGCGGGAGCAGTGAAATATAGCATCATCACCATCATCATCATCAGCCTGACTACACGCACTGCAGGGCAAAGGCCTCTCCCACGTCTCGCCAATTAACCCTGTCCTTCGACAGTTGCTGCCACCGTATTACCGCAAATTTCTTAATCTCATCCGCCCGCCTAACTTTCTGCCGCCCCCTGCTACGACTGCCTTCTCTTGGAATCCACTCCGTTACCCTTAAGGACCAGCGGTTATCTTGCGTTCGCATTACATGCCCTGCCCGAGCCCACTTTTTACTCTTGATTACGACTAGGATGCCATTAACCCGCGTTTGTTCTCTCACCCACTCCGCCCTCTTCCGATCTCTTAACGTTACACCCATCATTTTTCTTTCCATAGCTCGCTGCGTTGTCCTTAACTTAAGCTTAGTCCTTTCCGTTAGACTCCACGTTTCTGCCCCAATGGATGAGTACCGGTAAGATACAGCTGTTGTATATTTTTCTCTTGAGGGATATTGGTAAACTGCCATTCATGATCTGAGAGAACCTGCCATAAGCGCTCCACCCATTCTTATTCTTCTAGTTATTTCCCACTCATGATCCGGATCAGCTGTCACCACCTGCCCTAAATAGACATATTCTCCTACTACTTCCAGCACCTGGCTACCAACTGCGAACTACTGTTCCCTTGCTAGGCTGTTGAACATTACTTTGGTTTTCTGAATGTTAATTTTTAGCCCCACCGTTCTGCTCTGCGTGTCTAATTCATTGATCATGCTTTGCAGTTCATGTCCTGAGTGACTTTGCAAATTACTTAGGCATTCTCCATTAACTCTTATCCCCAAATCTTCGCAATTCAGGTGCCGGAATACCTCCTGTAAACAGACAGTGAATATCATAGGCGAGATCGTGTCTCCCTGCCTGACATCGTTTCTTATTGGAATTTTATTGCTGACTTTATGGAGAACTATGGTAGCTGTGCAATACTTATAAATATCTTCCAATATTTTCACATAATATTCTTCTACACCCTGATTCCGCAATGCCTGCATGACTGCTGAGGTTTCTACTGAGTCCAACGCTTTCTCGTAATCAATGAACGCTATATATAGGGGCATTTCTCTATCACGTGATTGATTGCGTGAATATGGTCTATTGTCGCGTATCCTTTACGGAAGCCTGCCTGATCATTTGGCTGACTGAAGTCTAAGGTTGTCCTGACCCTATTAGCGATTACCTTAGTAAATACCTTGTAGGCAACAGACAATAAGCTGATCGTTCTGTAATTCTTCAACTCCTTGACGTCTCCTTTCTTATGAATTAAGATAATGTTAGCGTTTTTCCATGCTCTAGGTACGCTCAAGGTCGCAAAGCATTGCGTATAGAGGGTGGCTAGTTTTCGAGCACAATATCTCCTTCATCCTTCAACAAATCTGCGGTTATCTGATCCTCAGCAGCTGCTTTCCCTCTTTGTATTGCTCCTAAGGCTTTCTTTTTTCCTCCTTCGTTACTGGCGGGATGCCCCATTGCGGTGCTCTGGTGCCTCTCTCAGTAACATTCTGACTACAATCGCTACTGTATAGATTTGTGTAAAACTCTTCGGTTACTTTAACTATCTTATCCATATTGCTAATGACATTGCAGTGGATAACAAAAAAAATTAGTGGCGATCAATTTGATTGATGCAGAGCAAATGCAATAGCATTCATCTTTCACTCTCCAATTTATTCCTGTTCTGACTCTATTCCAATTGCAACTACGCAAAATGTGTCTCAACGTTAGATCGGGGCGGGCCCTCATACGACTACTCGTGCAGTGGCGCAGCGGTTCAGCCATGCGCGCCACTGCAGTGGCAGGTCGCTGTTTCAAACAAAGCCGCCGATGGGGCTTATGAGATCCATGTTCCTCCATGTTCCTGTGGAAGAGCTCCCGTAAGCCTCATTTCTGCGCACATAGTTCTTCGGAAGGCTATTTTGCCCGTCGACGTGCTATTTTCCGAGTCAGTGTTTTTATCAAGGTGAGCTTTGCAGTGCGCACCCAGAAGGGGGTGAACAAGCAGCTGAAAATTTGAAACGGAAGCCTTAGAATGCATTTCTGCACAAACAAAAAAAGACCGTCGCCATTAATAACCATGTTTTTTTTTTTTTTTTTGCACCACAATGTTGACTGTGATAGAAAAAAAAAGAATATATGAAATGAACACTTGCGAAAACGGGTTACTTTTGCCAACAACCTAAGCTTTTGGAATCATATTTGCTAGCGCTTCGTGAACACACGAGACAAGAACACAAATACACAGGACTAGCGTCTGTCCGGCGTATCTGTGTTCTTGTCTCGTGTGTTCACTAAGAGCTAGCAAATATGATTCCAAATGCTTTCCAACTAGCCCAAGTTTCCGCCTAAGCTTTTGCCTGGGCTGCGAGGATTAAAATATATGGTACGGGAAAAACGTGAGCCAGGCGGTCAACAGAAGCTGGCGGAGCGTCGGGGAGCCATGGTGAGGAAGAGAGAAGAGCAACTTCAGTTATTTGTGGGTTCTGCAACCCCGGAAAACAGCTCTCTTTGTGACGAAGTATGATGAACGAGTTCGAACGCAAACAACACACGACCTTGTCATGGCCACGATCAAGAGACGGTTACGTGTCTTTGGCTGGCTGCCTCGCATTCCGCAAAGCTTTTCTTCCAGGTTCCGCTTGGCACGTTGCTAACTGCGGGGTGCCGAATATTTTTCGACCTCTTGTGTTGTTGGCTCTTTTCGGCACGGTTGCCTTTTTCTTGTCTAAGAAAACAAACCCTTGGAGCCATTCGTCCAACAACATTCATTTTTCCAATCGACATCATTCCCAATTAAGACCTCTAGTACAGGTTCCCGCACTCTATGAAGTCTCCTCTGAAGGTGAATGGGCGAAATTTCTTATATTTATTTCCATTTCCAAATCTCTCCGAAAATTCCAGAACAAAACTTTTATTAGACACTTGTGAAGCATCTTCACCATTTACTCGATCTAGCTGGGGCATTGCCTTGGGAAAGGTGGGGGGGGGGGGGGGGGGGGGGAAGGCAAAAAAAGAAATAATCAATCAAAAATACACCATCAGACAACGACGGCGTAAATAAAAAGGAAGCTGTCGTGAAAAGAAAACAGAACCCTCGAGGGCAAAAGTAGCAGAACCACCTCCAAGTTCCGACTCGTGCCATCTGAGAACGAACCTCTGGTGTCGAAGCGGGCTCAGTGCATCGGTCTCGACACCAGAAGTCTTTTGTCAGGTGGCGCCACCACGCAGACTGGCACGGGCCGGAACTTGGAGAGGAGGTCTGCTACTTTTGTCCCCCATGCATACACAGCAAAATAAAGCATTAGGTGTGCTTTCAATCTTGCGGGAATACCTGTAGTGTCACACCGATTCCATTCTTTGTTGTATTTCGGCTGTGAAAAAGTATTTGTTAAAGGTGTTAGTTGATCCATGAAAACGTTGCATGCTCTGGTGCTGTGGTACTAGACCCACGATGGTCTAGTAGCACGAAAAAGTCGAACATAACTACTGTTTTATGCATTACGCTTTTTGCTCACTGCACTGGTACAAACAATTACTGCTATTAACCGCACATACCACTGAAACGTGAATACGTTTATCTTTCTACTGAGCTAAAACGTGTTTTTCTGCCACAAACAGGAGGACTACAGCGATCGCGCAAACATTGTAAAAAAATGACCAGTGGCTGCGAATGCAGATGTAAATGCAGATGCTTTGCTTCCGCTTCCTGTTACGTTTTTGCCTCGGCTATCTTTTCCGTAGGCTGTGGCGACCTTCCTATGGATGCAGGAGTGACCGATAGTGCCCCGGACAGTACCCCGGTTTGTGCCCCGGATAGTGTCCATGCCCGGACTCTCGTGTAATGCACCTAGAACTGTAGTAGTTTAATAAAGGTCGCCCTGGATCTGCTGAAAGTATTTTTGGAGATTTTCTATTGTTGAAAGTATCCCAGTGCGTGAGCTTAATCTTAAGTGGCCTCGTTCTCACTTTCGTGACCGAAATGATGGCCCCACAGACGCCACAGAGGTACTGCGGACTGCCCACGCAACCTACAATCTCGCTAACAGCCGATCAAATATATTCCGACCAATTATCGATGGCGATTTCTTCAGCAGTTACTCGCTCCTCCTGACTGGGCAGGCGCGGTGGCGTAGTGCAAGGTAATTGAGTACGGCATATCAGCCAGAGTTTGCCAGGTGCCTGACACTTGTTTCTTTCCCTGGCCCTATATATTAGGACTCATTTCTCTCGTTTTTCCTCACTATAGGTTACTCAGTCATTCATTCGCGTCAGGCACACAAAGGTAGGTTAGGGGAGACGCACAGGTACCGACCTATCGGGCACTCCTGAAGGTGCAGTTTGGAAGTGTGCGTGCGTGCGTGCGTGCGTGCGTGCGTGAGTGCGTGCGTGCGTGAGTGCGGTAAGGGTGAGGGGGATTGGGGTCTGTATTTGAACCATGTACTTCTTGGCCTTTTTTTCGCCGAAACATGGGATTCAGCATGGTTTCCCGATGTGAAATTCCCTTGCCCCTGGGAACGCAACAGCACAGGAACAGCGCAACATTCGAAGGTGCAGACGCTCCCTTCGCTACCGTGATGTCTTCGTTGATCGCGAATGAAGTTCAACGACGACGCGCCTGATCCGTCGCTGTTACCCGCGACGATCGGATTCGGGACGCCGGATGAGACCGCCGCCGCGGCGTGCAGATGATTACGATGGCGGCGAATACTCAACTAGAACGACGAGCCTATACACCCCTTCCCCATCGGCAAGAGCGAAGTAGTCGAACAGCGGAAAGAACTGGCTGGCAAGCGTGCAGGCTGTCTTCGACGATGAGCTCTCCATGCCCGCTTCTTCTGGAGAGCACGGACGATAGCAGACAACGGCTGCGGTGGCGCGCTCCAGTCGTAATGCATGCGCCGCGCGGGGCCGCTACCGGCGAGAGCGCTGACGCCATGGCTGACGCTCTTCTGATGCTGGCCTGTGCTGGAGGCCTGACGGTGGAGGCGGCGCCGGCCGGTGCTGCCGCCGTGCGGCCGTCTCGGAGAAGGCGCGACCGTTGCGCGCGCGCAGGTTGGCGAGAATTCAGATGGTGGTTCAGATCAAGGAGGTTATAATAAAACTTCTGGAGTGGAGGTCCCCTATGCATGCATGCAGAAACAGGTGAAGCCAGCCAGACCGACCGGCGGCCATCTTGCCAGGGGCGAAAGCAGGCCGTGGTGAAATGCGCTCCAGCAGAGAACGACTAATTTTGCGATTTTTTTTCGCTTCAGCCGCAAGATTAAGTGAGAAACATCGTCTGGTAGGGATGTTGCTTCTAAGGGCACTAAATTCGCTTGTATAGTCTCCCTGATTTTCGCGTGAATTTGCCTGAAAGGCTCTGGTAGGCGATTTCTCCTGTTAACTGTCGCTGCCTTTGAAAGCTGATAATTTTCTGAATAAATCGCGTAAAGCGTGTCGTTTCAGCTAATCATGCAATGAAACATTATCAGTGATAGGACGGAAAATTAACTGACGAGCATTACAGTTCTGTAATACATGGTAGGGTTCTCGAATATCTAAAATATGCGGAAAGAAATGAAAGGAACTGCAATAGTTGAGCAGACTGTCATTGCTGCCTGGATTAAGATCTGCCGTACATAGACCTGATCAGCAGTACTACTGACACCATTTGAATACCAGAACTGCTTCATGGTGCCATAAAGCTGTGTATTCAGTTTGTGTTTCAATTTAAGCCGAAAGGTTGTTTAAACATGAACAACAGAACCGCGCTTTACTCTCATTTAATCAGGGTTTATTCATTCTATTACAGGGTTCCATGGCAAATTAAGGTAGAAAGGCAAATATGAAAAGCAGCAAGTTACGGAAACAAAAACTGACACATAAAGAGCACTCTCAAGAAGAGCAATGCCGACTATCTGAACCTGGCGTATCTATACTGCATTGAGTAATGCATATATAGACCAGAGTCACTGATTCTTAAAGATAATTAGTCTGGACAAGAGAGTGCGCACCTTCTCTTTGCAATTTCCTCGGTTCATCTCCTTAGCAATGTGACGAATTCTGACCTTCAGATAGAGTTGTGCAATTTTCATGGACAGGTAAATATGTTATCTAATGGGAAACATGATAACATGGCTCGGTATACGCTCCATTCTAGCAAAATAAAGTGCTTAAAAATTGGCTGTGGCTTAGCTGAGGTCAAGCCTGGATATCTCGAAGCGAAAAGCTGCGGCAAGGTGGAGGAGGAGCCGCGCGTGTAGTGAGTACGGTGCTGTCTTAGACGGTTGCTTTAGAGACATGTACTGTGGCGTGCGTTCCTCTCGGGTGTACACCAAAATATGAGAGACAGGCATTTTCTTTCCTTAAAAGCAATTTTCATTTCATTTTCCTTAGGGCCCTTACGGCGCCCGGTTCCGGTGTCCACCGTGACATCACGCAGTTCGCGCATGCGCACCTGTGGCTTTTTCTCACGGGGCCCACGCTACGCTAGCCTCGGTGTTGACTAGCCTAGTGAAGCTTTTCGCTTCAAAAGCGCGATGTAATTTTCACAGTTGTGTTCGTGCACATGCACTATGGTGTCGGGGGCGGTTGCAGGTGCGATCGACCAAGCCTAGTACACTGCTGCGCAAATACAAATGAAACGTTATTCCTGGCGCCTTGATGCGATTCGTACATCCAAGTGCGATGCACGACCCCACCATTGACAATGCAGTCGCTTGCTGTCCGTTGAAGAAACAGTGCACTAGCACAACTGCAACAAAACACCACGGAGCCACTAAGCTATACGGCGGACGCTACGCGTCCTGGCTGTTTTCTGCCCCTGGTAACATGGCGCCGCATCAGTGAGCGCCGGCTTCACTTTTCGAGCGCCCCCTCCACTCCAGAAGTTTTAATATAACCTCCTTGGTTCAGATAGACAGCAGGGCAGGAGTTGTTTCATTCCTCCACGGAGCAGAGCTCTCTCTCTATGTCTCTTTCCCAGGCCTCTCTTTAGGTGGGGTTGCTTTCTCTTTCAACAATGTCGTTTTCTACATTCGCGCCTTTCATTCCCATATGTTTTGTGTTTGTTTAGAGCGCGCCGCCGCGGACTACTGTCAGTCTGTCTGTAAGGAGGAAGAGTAGCGAAGGGAGAAAAGTGGGAGAGCAAAGCGAAGGGGTGATACAGACTCCGCAGATTCTTTGTCTTTTTATTATTTCTCATTGTCCCTTTGTTTTCGCTTAGCTACTCAGTTGTGGCGGTGACGAGAGAAATCGCGTTCGCTCTCTTCTCAGTTCACTTTCCCGCCGGTGTAATAAACTGCGTGTCGTGCCCGCGCCGTAAATAACAACTCCCTTTCTGTTACCGTATTCCTTTTTTTTTTCTGTCTTCGCCTCTGCTGATGCCCGGTGCCTCCTCGCTGTCCTTTCTCCTCTCACTGTACGATTCTGTCTGCGAACGGGGTTTTACTGACATTCCTTCGCACTCAACACGCTATGTCAAGTCGACACGATGCTTAATATGGCTACTGTTTCCTCTTTCACAGCCACAGTCATTACATGGGAGACCCCACGACATGCACATGAAGCCCCGCTTTAACAAAGCCGCACGAACGTGTCGGCGTGGCATACCGGTAGCGAGTATGACTCGCAACCTGAGGGTCAAGGGTTTCCGATGCGCCGCTAGTGTGGCTAACGCCATCTGTAGGAGCCTGCAGCCACCTTTTCGGACAGCCCGGATTTTTCCTTCACGCCGATGACAACGCTGACACTGGCCTTTCTGCGACACGGGGACTTTAATGAGTGAAGAAAGTTGGGCGAGTTGGTATAAATTCATAATTTACAACAGCCCCAGATAGCACGGACAGAAGGGAGAACAGACAAGACAGGCGCTGACTTCAACTTCACTACAGGAAGGGAAGAATATATACTGCACGAACCTTGCAAAAAAAAAAAAATACAAAGCCCGCCAAGCAAGGCGCGAATTATCCACGCAGGTGTCCACCAACAATAAAACATTCTGGCCAGAGGAAAATAACCCTGGACGCGTCCTTATTAACGCTGTCATCTCAGATAGGTACTCCTCAGGAAATCTTATTCATTTTGTGAAACCACCACAGACGGGTGACCTATTCAAGTGTCTCCAAAATTTATACATGCCTTCACGCTGTCGCAAACAAAACAACTAGCCCCAGAGCCCACCCCAATTACGAGGTTGCTCCTCTTTAATTTCCTCCTCTTACTTTCTTCCTTTCTTAGGTTAAACTGGTAGCCTTTGCGCGACCTCAACACCGCTTGAACTCTTTATTTATTTATTCTCGCTCGGATCGCCCGTACTCCGCGGCATCACGGTCTGTAAACGTTTCTCAATATAAAACTCAAAGTTTTCATTTCATCGTTTACACTCATCCATTCCTGACACATGCGCAAAGTTAACGCAAGCGTTTCGAAGATACTCTCCTTCCTACGCATCGGCGAGACAGATGCCAGTGAGTGTGCCCGTAGTACATTCGATAGCAGGACGCTCGGTCTTCTCGGTATCTGTGCATGTTACCCCTGCCACCTCCGTGGGCTTTATCATAGCCTGCTCACGGCAGCACGTTTCCACGTGAGCGTTCGATCTTTCTAGGCTGCTCTTTGCTTCGTTCGCCCCGTTCAGCTGCAGCAAGTGGCAACGTTCGGAGGGTGTTCTCAGCACCACTGGAGCGGCCGTCCCTACTTTTATGCGAAGCATACTAGCCGCACAACCGAGCTCTTACTTGCTGCGCCGCGCGCGGCCGCGTAGCTACCACTTGACCTACATCGGCGCACCACGTGATACGACGTCACAACAGCTGTGAAAGCTGGGGCTCAACTCGTGCGCTCGCTTGCGGACGCGCAGCCTCCACCGGCGGCCGAACTCCCGCTCCTTCCGCTAGGGGCGCTGACGTCACAACAGCTGTGAAAGCTGGGGCTCAACTCGTGCGCTCGCTTGCGGACGCGCAGCCTCCGCCGGCGGTATGCTTCGCATCCTAGGCTTAACCATAAGCTAAGCCAGGCCATTTTTTACCTTGGATGAAAGGTACTTGCAGCAGCCACCACGTCGGCCGAGAGCCCATCGTTCCAACTTTTCTGTTTGGCCAAAGAACTCTTACTCCCAGTGGTCAGCCAATGGGCGTAATGTATTCAAAATTTTGAGTTCACAAACAACCGCTAATAGTTCCAAGAAAGAAAGGGTGCTTGGCCAGTACATATAGACAAACGACACTTGTAGGATTGAGTGAAGTGGCGGTGCTCGGCTTCTTGTGTGCGTCATACGGTCGCTTGATGGCGTCACTACTTTTCCTGCCATCGCTGGGATTTTCTGTCCCATTTGCGAGTACACACGCAGACACACACACACACACGCATAAGCCGCCGGCTTCTCTAGTATGGGACTAGCAAGGCTTTCGCTTTAAAAAAACTCAGGGGATCCTCGGATGTACTTGAATGCGCTAGTAGCCAAACGTTCGTTATATCTAAAATCCGAGGTTGACACAGTGAGCTTCGTTATATCGGATGTTGTACACTAAAGTTCGTTATATCTGAGTTGGTATAGAAAGGTTACATGCGAGGGCAACACAAGAAAGGTCGTTGTATCTGAAGTGGCATACTCAGGCTCGTTATATCCGAATTCAGTATAGTTAGTTCGTAGCCCGGCGGGCGGGTGTCCACCTCTCACTGTGGCTACTGAAAGACGGCAGTCGCAGTTTCCGTTAGCTCACACGCTTCAATGCGAATGCATTAATAATTACGCACTTATCCAATTATAACAAAAACATATGTACACTTTGCAAACATATCTGCATCTTAACACATATTTGGCATCGTTTTATGTTCGTGTTTGCAATCGTAGCCGAAAAAAACTCCAAACAGAAAAAACTCGCAGTCTCACCCATGCGTACACTGGACTTACACCCCGGCAATGGAGTTCATTTAATACTCTGAAATTACCGCTTCTTCGACCATTTCTGTTTCAGGAAGCTCCCATTGCATTTGTTGTTGCTCTCGAGCCGTTGTGTCTTCAATCAATGCTGCCTTCTTGGTCATCGACTACTTCTTCTTTCCAAGCTCCTTCCAAGCTCACGTGCGTACCATCGATGATGTATGCGTGGCCATTCATGCACAATGCACGCTTGCAACGACACGAGTGCTCTCGAGACAGCTCGGCAAGGTGACAAGGTCGTAATGCAGCACCCACCAGGACAGGGCGAAGAAAGTAAAAGCGGTGGATACAAAAGCCGCAATCGGGCTCTCCCTTGTTCGTTCTTCCTTGGCGCGGCAACTACCCAGTAGGGTGAGTGCGTGCGTACGTTCGATATCGAGCTGCGGTGTCGGAGTGTGCGGCCCTCTGGGAGCGGTGGAGAGGCGATAAGAGAAGAAGAGGAACAGGGGGAGTTGCAGTGTGCTTGCACAGGCGACGAACTCGTTCCCCCTCTGAACGCGCCTCGTCGAGAAGAAATCGTCCTTCGTAAAAAGCGTGGGTGCCTCCACTTTGCGGGTGTGCTGCCGCACGTTTTACACACATCGTCGGCCGACCGGCAGCTTCTGGAAAATAGAGAGGGGGGGGGGGGGGGGGGTAATAGGGGCGGAGGAGGGTGGTAGTGGAGGAGAGATCGGGAGTATCGACTCGGCTGCTCTTGCTAGCAGCGGTTTCGTTGTATTTTAACGACTTTGACTCTTGCGCTATCTGTTGTCTCGGTTCCCTCCGGCTGCTTTTTGTTGTAGGTGAGTTGCGTTGAATGTGGAAGGGGAGAAAACGAGAGTTCTTCTATGGTATCTGCGAGTAACGCAACGCAACGCGACGAGTTTTGTTGCGACGAAAACGAAATGATAAGAGAACTAAATAAAAAAAGATGGTGTCCGGAAAGAGGGGAACGCACTTTGTATTAGCCTGTTGCGCGCGCGTAGGTATATCAGACTAGGTTCCGAAAGATTAGGCGAGCAGGTGTTAGGGAATAGTTTGCTTCTCTTGATTTGCTTGTCTAGGAAGTGGTTTCCTTCGGCGTGGTGAAAATGGTGCCTGCTGTCGAAGCTGTTCGGCACATGTTTGTCCGACCTAGCTATTTAGTTTGCTTTCTTGCAGTTTGTTTCATCCCGGGATGGAGTGTGGAGAGTTGTCGCAGATGTTCTGACCTGGGCGTGCTCCAAGCTTGCGATTGCGTGGTCAAGAAAACATAGAAACGGCTGCAGTACGACCGGACTTGCACTTCGGATGTGGTCTCTTAATCACCGTTTCTTTTTCGCCTATTTACTTTTTTATTTTAGTCTGTGCACTGTAGTACTGCTCCTGAAATGGTCTAATGTGTGTTACCTCGCGGTTTACATGCTTTTTATCCTTGCGACGATTCACGTCAGGCGAATGTGCATTTTTCTTCGGGTAGAATCGCGCATATGTTTCTCCACCTTCGAAGAAATGCAAATGATCTGGTAGGACCCTACTTCTCAGAAACGGAATGGAAGCGGTCTTTCATTTGAACAAGTGTTGTCTGAATGCAGGTGGATGAAGCGATTAGACTGGGAGCTTTATCTTATCCTTTTAATTGTTTTTTTTTTCTGCGTAGTTCGGAGCGGTGGTTCCAAGAGCAGCGAGTGCAGGGTATGCGTGAAAATTTATATAGAACGCTCCAGGAGCTCACTTTCCCCCCAAGCACCAACACCTTGCCGCAGTTGTTGTAATCATACAGAGGAGACTATTGTGGGAAAGTGTACAGCCGCGTAGACGGGGTAGCCAGGCAGACAAGAACGTAGCTATCACCCGATAGCTAGCTGTTGCTTGAGTTCTCATTTTATTGCGCGCTGCGCAATGCTATGCCCCTATGCTGTTTACGCCGCTGTTATACGCACTCAGCGCACGAACTTTAAGGTCGGCAGCGCATTTCGCGCTACTTAATTCGAACTTCGAGCCTTCGAACCTTCCACAATAATTTCAGCCCTATTCCGGTTTGCATTATCGAGGTTCGACTGCATTAACCTAAGCAACTTAAGAATCTTTGCTGCTACGTCCATCTCTTCCTGCTATGAGCAATGTTGCGCGCTTTTGGTGCAACTCCCATGCACAATGTCTAGACGCGTAGAGTCGCTAGGAATCGCATATCACATGCAGAACAATGAGCCGCGTGACGGCGTTCCCTTCGATACAGAAGGGGCTCCGATTTCCGGCGACTGACTCGGCTTTCTTTTGTTACCCTGAGTGCTGTGCTCCATACGACGAGGCGAGATCGCCACCTGAGGACCCGAAACTCACCGTGGTACCGAGGCACGTCCCGTTATCGTGTTCCTCTGAATGGACTCTTATATTGGGTATTCACGCCACGGCTCATGGCCTATTACGGCGCATCTTTTATTTACTTGCTTTTTCACTGTTCGAGCTTGACTGACGGTGATATAATAGGTTTATGGTTTATGGGTTTTAATGTCCCAGAGCGACTAAGGCTATGAAAGACACCGTAGTGGAGGGCTCCGGAAATTTCGACCACCTGGGGTTCTTTAACGTGCACTCACATCGCACAGTACACGGGCCTCTAGAATTTCTCCTCCAAAGAAATTCAACCGCCGCGGCCGGGATCGAACCCGCGTCTTTCGGGTCAGCAGCCGAGCGCCATAACCACTGAGCCACCGCGGCGGCTCAGGTGATATAATAGTTTAGCATAGCAGCGAACTAACTATAGAGGGATCGGCCTAGCGGAAGTGCTGCTTCTCTGTTCGCGCATATGCACGCACGCTAAGCCTGTCGTATAAGCAATATTCTGTGGCATCTTGTAATCCCCTTTCGAAATCTTCTAGTGCGGATCTTGCGCTTTGCATTACAACATGCCAATTATAATGCAGATTTTTTAAATCTCTTTTCTTATTACGCTTCTTTAAAGTCGCATCTTTCAGGCGACTTTAAAGGGTTGCAGACCAAATACGGATCGATTATGTATTGACCAAATAAGCATGAAGGTAGACTACCCAAAAGTCCAGCCTCGTTCGTTGGTTCCTAAGTCGGGTCCCCGAAAATATGGCGCTGGCATCTGCGAGATATGGACCGCAACACTGGATCGTGTGTGTGAGAAATAAAAACAGCGCTCGACTCAGAGCCAGGCATGGCACTAAAAAGTATGTGGACAGTGCGGGAACAGTCAGAACTGCAGGCAAAGGGAATAAACAGCTACCCAGCGAGAAGCTTGACCGGTTCCTGCTCCCTTCCCTCGCATACAAGTCGTTTATTTGCACAAGCGCACAAAAAATTCGCTCTGGCTTAGCTTGGTTAATCATGGAAGACAGTTGGGCTAGTTGGTGTGAATTCGTTAGTGACTGCGACATTGCAAGCCCGGTAATTGCGAAATCAATATCCGTACCTACGCCATGGTACAGCTGGTAGTGTTAGCTGGTGGTGGTGCTTGTGGTTAGACTTGTGGTGATGCATCGGTTATACAATCCAATACAATCCAAACCAATCCAATCCAATCCACTCCTATCCAATCGAATCCAATCCAATCTAAGCTAATCTAATCCAATCCAGTCCAGTCCTGTCAAATCCAGTCCAATTCAATCCAATCCAATCTAATCCAATCAAGGTCAAATGAAGGTCAATGGTGGTCACCGCCGCGGCACGGCAAAGGCGTGAAAGTGCAAGTAGTATTGCTTTCGCAATAAAAATCTCTATTATGGCGGTCTGAGTCACTGTAATACGCTAATTCATCCCCGCATACAGACTTATTAATCAATATAAACCTTCGAACGAATTTGTTTACGGACCATTTTCCCTACCATGTGTCACTTAAACGTACAGCTGACGCTAAATGTCGGGTTAGTTTTCACGAATTCCCCTTGGATACTTTTTTATTTAGTACCGACAGTAAGTAAAGGACGATATGCCCACTCGCACTCCATATATGGCTCCGAAGACAAAGCCAGAAAGACTCGCGCTCCTCCGTATAAACGTCTGCGTTGGCAAGGCCGTCGCGTCTGCTAATGGATGTCCCGTGTCTAATGCCGGCTGTATCCGTGTGCGTACACACTCATGTACACAGCGTGGGCTGGTCAGGAGCGCGTGTACGTTTCCCGTGCGCACGCGTTCTGTACACTGGAGGTTTTCGCTTTTGACATTGAGGTAGGCGCATACCGCGAAGAAACATACATACCGTATTAACGCGGATTCAGTGACTCTGCAATTCTTATCGACCGCTCAGCCACCACCCACACCTTCCGAGGCCCTTAATTGTTCGACCACCTAATATTAGGAAAAACTGAAATATTGAACAGGCTTTAATGCTGCTTATAGTTATCGCGTATACCGTAGCGCGTGAATAGCGCTAGCGGATAAGCACTCATAAGTATGCAGAAGATCGTCTTATGAGCTCTATTCTTCGCTACAGTAATATTACTTCATTCAGTTTCCGTATCTCCTTCTGCCTTTTTTTGCCTGCCGCGGTGGCTCAGTGGTTACGGCGCTAGGCTGCTGACCCGAAAGACGCGGGTTCGATCCCGGCCGCGGCGGCTGAATTTCGATGGAGGCGAAATTCTAGAGGCCCGTGTGCTGTGCGATGTCAGTGCACGTTAAAGGACCCCAGGGGGTCGAAATTTCCGGAGCCCTTCACTACGGCGTCCGTCATATCCTGAGTTGCTTCGGGACGTTAAACCCCAATAAACCAGTCCTTCTGCCTGTTATTTGCGGTTGTGAAATCTTGAAACAAGGAACAGAAGCTCGATTATTGCGATGAAAGCTGCTTATATTCGCGTCAGTACGGCAATCTGTGAGCAATTACGGGCCTCCAGAATTCCGTCTCCGCGCCGCGTGCTCGGTACGATATACGGCGCGCGCGCCTTAATTGCCGTCGTCACCTACATCGCGTGGGGGCGGCGGTATGACTCTCGAGCGGCAGCCGTTTACTGCGAGCATCACTGCGCCGCGCAGACTCTCCGCTGCGGCAGTGCGGAGACATTTAGCATAGCGCGTGTCGCCACCGCTTACTGCGTAGCATGCGCTACCTCTGCGAATGCGCAAACAGGGCAGATGTGCCTACAGCAGGCTACGGCGCGCCTAGCGGTGCGATACGTGCTATGTTTAGTGTCTCTAATAGAGCGGTGAGTTGTTTACACGTTTTTTTTTCCTTCTTAACCCGTTTGTCTGCAGTTTCAGCGACGAGTGCAGGCGGGAGGGGTGTTATGTAAAAATGCATCCTAAATGCGAAGCATTTCGGGGAATGCGTCCGCGGAGGTGTTTGTGCGGATGACTGCATCTGGCGAAATGTTTGTATTAGCTTTCTTCTGCTTTCGTTAGTACGTCGTTTACGCCTCTTCCGTGTTTCCCGTACGGTTGTAATGAGTGGAGGACGTACGAAATGGTTTGTTCTTCAAATACATGGCTTAGCGTTTAGTCTCTGTAACACGCAGGGGCGCCTGCAGTGTGTAGACGTCCGGTGCGTTATCGTTAGGCCGCGGACCAAAGCGCATGCGCACTCGCATCCGCCCAGACACGCCCTAATAGCAGCGCGTGGTCTCTACACGTCTATATGATCTCTTTCTCTTCTCTGCGTGGAACCACTGGCTTCTTTGTTCCTTCCCCTCACCGCCACTGCCCCGCCACTATAGTGATCGCTTTCCTTCTCCTTATCATTGTGTTGGTTATCATCATCATCATCATCATCACCACCATCATCATTACCACCATCACAATCTTAATTGGACACGATTATAATAAGCATGACTACGATCATAATTGCCACCCCTAAGGCGCCACTTCCTTATCCCCACCGCTGCCACCAATGCACACCTCCTTTATCAAAAGCGGAAAGCAGTGCCCTTGCTCGTCCTCATTAAATTCTGCGAGGCTCCATGAAGAACACCGGTTGGCTCCAGTCTCCTCAGGGAAACCAACCCCACGGTAGCTTCTGCAGTTCATAAGGAATACCCCAAGAAAACAGTGCTAAACCGAAGCAGCGTCGGGGTTGGTGTCCCACATCGCTCCGGGCGTGGATGGCATGAGCTGCGGTGCCATCTGCGACGAGGTTCGTTAATTGGGGCTCCCTTTGTTGCCAACAGCTCCCTCCGTGGTGGCGCTAGTGAGGAGCATAAGAACACTGGCGGTGGTGACGATGATGATAGCTAAGACCACGTGAAAACTAATGGTTGCTATGCTAGGGCTCCTTGGTGACCCGCCGAGTCCAAGGGGACCCAAGCAGTTTGCGCGGCCGCAGCTCGCAAAGGACGTTATTAAATCGATGTTTGAGAGCCTATATATCTTACTGTATGGTTAGAAATGATGATTATTTATTGACAGCGCATAGTGTGCTCCTTTGTCTATGTGCCTGTTTTTGGGGCATGTAATCTCACATAGTGTATCTGCTCTGTAACCTTGTTTATTTTTGTTATTATCTTTTCTTGTTGTGGTTGTAACTTCACCATTGTTGCTGATCCTAAGGCATAGTACTTGCTAACAAATGCGTGTACCCTCTCCTGCTTGGACCAATTCGGTCTGCAGTATTCTGTAAATAAATAAATAAAAAAAAATAAATGTCAGTGAGGGAGGCCTTTGTCCTGCAGTGGACGTAGTGTGACTGGTGATCATAATGAACCACTGTTTTTAAACTTGTTTTGTTATCCCAAAGTCGCCTCTGACGTTCGCTCCTAATACGCGGGGCTATGCGGTATACTAAATAGGGCCGCGATGCGAGCGGCGGTTGAATGAGTGCGGCTTCGCGAGAAGGCGCGGCGCCACGCCACTTACCACTCGTTACGTCACGCAGTGTTTTGTACACTGCGGTTTGTCGAGAAGGGAGAGATGGAAGGGAGGGGAAGGGGGGATGCTTTTACGCGGAACTCTCGCAACCGACCCCAATTCGCATTCCGCTCTTCGGCATGGCAAGCATGCCGCGATGTTGCCTAATTGGCAACAGTTGCGACAGTTTCAACCGCGCGAACAAGACCAGGCCTTTCTCCGCTCGTAGACTGGTGAGTATAAGGCCACGAGCGCAGCATGATGACGCCTCGCGATAGACTTCGCTGAAAATTAAGTTTCGAAAAGATGCCGGGTTTCGCGCAATGATGGCTCTACGCGGGAATTCCTTTCAGGCACATGTCATCGCACGTCGGTAGTACGTTGTTACGGAGTTAAAACCGCCGCTTGTGCATTGCAGCAAAACGACACTCCACGGCTGAAATAATCATAACCAAATTTCATTTCATTTCATTTTATTACCTTAAAGGCCCCTTAAAAGGGGTTCGACGTGGGTTCGATCCCGGCCGCAGCGGCCGAATTTCGATGAAGGCGAAATTCTAGAGGCCCGTGTACTGTGCGATGTCAGTGCACGTTAAAGAACCCCAGGTGGTCGAAATTTCCGGAGCCCTTCACTACAGCGTCCCTCATAGCCTTAGTTGCTTTGGGACGTTAAACCCCAATAAACCAACTAAACCAACCTTAAAAGGGATGTTACATAAGGGGTGGCAAGAAATAAAAGCACAAATTCACAATAACAGTAAAGTTTCTACATTATCAGTGAAAAGACTTGGGCAAGTGATGACGACAACGTTGTTTGGAAGGCCGTTTCAGTCTGCGGCTGTACCTATATATAGCTCCTAATAGCCGTAGCTCGAATAGCCGGCCTGCTCTCCTTGTTGCACGGTGTTCCTCATGCCTCAGCTTGAGTTTTTGTACAACCGAGAAGCAAATCCCTCGCCTTCTGCGAGAGCGCGCAAATTGTTGTCAGGCGACAGACGCTGCGGCCGGGGCTGCCAGAGGCAGGATTCATTGCGGCCCCCTTTTTGGCGGTCCCCCTGGTCACCTTGATCCGCCAATCAACACTGTCTTAATGAACGTGCCGCTCCCTCTATGTCATCGCGAGGGGGCGGTGGCGGAAGCGTGCGGGCAATTAACACCGCCCGCTGGCTTCGCGCAGAGCCACACGCACTTGCCCCGGCAGTTCACAGCAGGACTAGATCTGGAAAGTGAGCATTTTGAAACTGCAGCCACCGTTCCAGCAGCAGCGTTGCATATCTACCAGTCAGACGTGAGGAATGTATATAACACATGTATATAACACCCGGTTAACTTTCTGCTACCTCTGTATACTTAGTTTTTTTTTTAGTGTTTGTTTGCCTTTCGTTTTTTACCTGAATGTTGCATATTATGAAATGTTTTGTTTATTGTTAATTGATATTTATTATTGTCTGTTATTAACTATTTTATATTGTGATAATGTTGCTCATTGTTTTTTCTCTTTTGTGCATTCGGCCACCATTTCCATGATGTGTTAATTGGGGTGTAGGCCTTGTCAGGAGGCATGCCTGGTCTTCCTTCTTTAGCCTCATCTCGAGGGCATATTGTACATAATATGGATAAATAAACATACTACTACTACTACTACTACTACTACTACATTCAACCTATCTCACCCTAAGCTACAAAATACTGAACTGGGAGTTGTGGTTAGTCCATTGGGGACCCTGCTGAAAAAAGTTGTATGATGCAATAAACTCATACAGTTTTTCATACAAATATCATAGACTTATCATACAAATGTCATACATTTCTGTAAAATCATACAGTCATCATATATATGTCAGAATAGCATACAGGTTGTATGATATATCATTCAGATTGTATGATATTCTATGATGAACCCTCTATGAGGTTATTGCATCATAGGCCTTTTTTTCAGCAGG
The DNA here is from genome assembly GCF_055824585.1 of Amblyomma mixtum. NCBI lineage: Eukaryota > Metazoa > Arthropoda > Arachnida > Ixodida > Ixodidae > Amblyomma > Amblyomma mixtum. The sequence continues at coordinate 65,303,321 of NC_143019.1, forward strand.
GGAATACCTGCGTTGCACAAACATTCGTATTTAAAAAGACCAACTGTTATTCCCTTTGACACCAGCTGCAAAGAGACATTTATTACAGTTAGACTCCTCACGGACTAACCGGACTACATCAAGTACCATCAGCCTCAAAGGTTTACGGGATGCGTGTTCTTGGGAAAATATAATAATGTTGCGCCGTTACGCAGCTCAGCCGCCAGGTGCCGTTACCACCTGATATGCTGGTCCCACACACCTCCTGACGTTTCAGGTCAATGGCTTACGTCATTAAGCCGAAATTATTTTTTTTTTCTCGCACACGTAAAATTGTGCGGCACATACCACAGTTAGCGACGCCGAAAAACTCCATAGCTACTACACTACATATATGACTGAACTAGGTTAGTCAGTGACTCCGAAACCCGCTCATCCGCACATCCAGTCACATTGTTAGCTAAGCATCGTTCCCAGCAGAGGTTTGTTGACTGAATATGTTTTCTTTTTTTTTAAGTCTCATCTTTGGTTGAAGTCGAGTCTGCCCATTTCGTAGTGGACCTTTGAACACAGACCCCACTCACTTTACTTGCACCGAAACGCCACCGACATTGACGGCCAGCGATGAATCACGTGGTATACAGACATGAAAGCGCTACTCTTCAGACCAACGGCAGTCAAAATATTTGAGAGCCGAAGGCAAAAGAAAAAATCGACCCATAGGCAGCAAAAAAGCGTCCGGTTGTGTGGCATCCCACATTGGGAACCCCTGACGCTCTCGTATTTGTGTATAAAGCAATCCTGCTTCAGAAACCTGCGGCTGGTCACAACGCGCATTCTCCACATCAGCAGCGCCATATTGGGCCACATCAGAAAGCCCGCATTCTTCAAATGCATCCGGCTCGAGCGTGACGCCGTTGAAGTCATGAAGCAAGAGAGTGACAGCTGAAGAGAGGGGAATCTTTCTTCAGGGTATGTCACTCGCTCCGCTTCGAGCGCTTTTGTCCGTTTTGTTTATTTTCCCACTCCAGAGCCAGACTCTGCAAATGCAGAAGTATATATCATCATGGCTCTTGAATGAGACGGATTCTCGTTCTCGTCTTACGGTGCTCCCTTGTGTTTCAGCAACTGCTTGCAACCGAGGGAACGCGGAGAGACCCAACCCGTGACTGATTGCTCGATCCAACGTCTCTCGGGGTTGTGTACTGCTCTTCAATACGTGCGTGTGTGTAGGCGTAATCTGTTCGGAGGCGAAGATCCGGAGTGTTTTTTTTTTTTTCTATTTGTCCAAGCCTCTTTTCACTCTTCAGTCCCTGAACGTCCACGTGGCTTTCCCGCGCGCTTATTCACTGGGCATCGCCTCATCCGCAGCCAGATCCGGAATTCAATTTCAATCCGGCCACCACCTTTAGAGAGATCGACTTCTCTTTATCAAAACTTTCATGGTCTCTATCCCCCTCCCTGTAAAGGCCTCACCAGGGTGGAGGAGCGCTGGCTTCTCCGCCTCTATACCAATACTGTACTGTGCCCGGCAGTACTTAAGCACTTCAATTCTTCCTTCTCGGGCGCGTGCCCACACTGTGAGGAGGAGTTTTCGGACACCTACCACATGGTGTGGGCATGCCCTTCCAATCCTGCCTACCCACCCCACTCGAGAGGACTGGGAAGCTGCCCTGCGCGGCTGCTCCGAACTCCATGCCCAACAGGCATTGGTAGCTAGAGCCCGGGCCGCTGCGGAAGCTACAGGGATCCCGGACTAGGGATCCCTCCTAGTGTTTGTAAGGGGCGGGCCCTTCCGGCTCGCCCCATCGACCTCTCACTGTAAATAGGAATAAAAGTTTTCCTCCTCCTCCTCCTCCTCCTCCTCTTGATCTCCCTGTCTTGGCTGCTCTGCCTGCTGCCACTCCTGTATTTTTATTCTGTCAATTGATCTTCCCATTTTTTTTTTTTTCATTCTCCCGATTACTTTCGTCATATCTCACGTTGGCGCTAGCTGAGGGGCATTGGTGGAGATCAATTGCGTTAAGATGTTTTGGCGGGCTACTGGTTAGGAAGCACCATGAAGTGAACAGCGCAATCTGAGACACACGCGGTATGACGAAGAATGAGACGAACACAGAACTGGCGGTATATTTCCGCAACATCGAGTACAAGTAGTAGTGGTTTTTATTTTGCATTGAATACGGAAGGCCAAAGAATTTTTTCTACCCCGGCATCTGCTATCGCTGCAAGCACCTGAGCTGGGGCAGCGGAAATAAAGGATAGCAGGCAGTGTGTAGAAGTGAAAAGAAAGAGGGGAGGGGATAGTAGAAAGGTCAGGGGGGGGGGGGGGGGGGGCAGTACACTGACAGTAAATCTATTTACATATATACATAATAAATATATATATACACAGGTCGCACGGGCGTAGAGGTCTGGTAGAACACAGTACAAACACACAGATGACGCGATAGCGATTCAGAACATACGCGCCTAGAAGAAAAAACAACAACAACAATGAATTCTCAGGATAAGAGCAATACAGTGATTAAGCTTCCTGCGACAGTGCAATTGAAGGGGTGCTCACGCGTGGATACCACAGCCTTCTACCTTCAGAGCCTCGATTATTTCTCACATATATTTTCACGGCTCCTTGCCACCACTCGGGCATCACTATTCCGTGGCACGCACTTTTTCTTCTGATTTTTTTTTGCTCGCTCACAATCTCTGCAGTGCATGCCGAGGTGACCAGATATAGCTTGTGAAACTTCGTAACAGTGTTCTTTTAATCTGTCATTAAGACACCGTCCAGTCTGCTCTACATACTGCCCCCGCAAGACAGCGGTATCGAATAAACAACACCTTGTTCACAAGCGACGAAGCGCGGTTCGTACTCTGTGATGCACTTAGCCTGCTTGCCATTTTCGCTGTATGCGGCTTGTGCCGAGCCGTAAACAGCGGAAATGACAAGCAGGCTAAGGTACCACAGCGCACCAACCTCGCTTCGTCGTTTGTGATCAGGGTGTTATTTAAAGCTGCAAAGGCAAGAAAAATAAACAATCCATCGCAGTTTAAAACACATACTTCCTGAAAAGATCAAATTCACCGACTCTCATGGGGTCATGCACAACAACAACCCATCATGGAGACCGCCCAGCCGCGGTGGCTCAGTGGTTACGGCACTCGGCTGCTGGCCCGAAAGACGCGGGTTCGATCCCGGCCGCGGCGGCCGAATTTCAATGAAGGCGAAATTCTAGAGGTCAGTGTGCTGTACGATGTCATTGCACGTTAAAAAACCCAGGTGGTCGAAATTTCCAGAGCCCTTAACTACGGCGTCCCTCATAGCCAGAGTTGCTTTGGGACATTAAACCCCAATAAACCAAACCAAACCAAACCAAACCACCATGGAGACCTGCCTCAGTCGCGCAGACTAGTTGATTAAAGTAGTAAAATTTATCGGAACATGTTTTGCCGAAAGTTTGAGCCCAAAGGCAATCCAGCGTCAGTGGAAGACGCCGCATCGTACCGAGAGCCAATAGCTGAACACTGCCACAACATCCGGGAAACCGCACAATTTTCCCCATCCTCACCCATCACTTAGTTCAGTGGTGTTTTGATTTGGAATGGTATACCTGGCGATAATAAACTGAAAAGAAACTTTGTGCAATCTTTGAAAACGTTCCTGATGAATATGTGAAGTTATGGTGTATTGTTTTTCTTTTTGTGAGGATGTGTGTATTGTGTACGATTGCTTTTGTTTATCTCTAAGTTGTTGAGAATGCGACTTTTACTTTATGAACGCAATGTACCGTCTTCGCGTGCCGCATTTAAAATGTACAATACTGTGATGGACCCGAAACTAGCCTCTGGCTATGAGTCCTAGAGTATTGTGCGTATTGCACCCTTGTAAATAGATTTTCGTTTGAAATAAAAAATAAACAAAAAACCCTGAGACTAACACTCTCCTCACCCCATCAATACTTTTACATCTTCGGAGCGTGACACAGCTCACTGTCGCAACTGTCCGGAGATCAGGGCTGATACAGAACACAATTTGTACTCAAATAACCCTGCCATTACCTCCTCTTATCTCCCTTTCTCCCTGGAGGGCTTCGCTTCATTTGTACACGGCAGATAGACAAAGGGCCTTACAGGAGCAAGCGAGGACTGGGAGGCGGCCCTGCTCGGCTGTCAGGAACCTAAGACCCAAAAGGCCTTGGTTCACCGGACGCGGGCGGCGTTGCTTGCCAATGGGGCCCCGGAATAGGGGCTTCACCTACTATTGTTAGGGGAAAGGGCCAATAGGGCCTACCCCAATCACCTCTCTGTAAAAATTTATTGCACGATAAATGTTTTTCACCACCACCACCCTTTTTCCTGCACTATCCTATGACATCTCCGGGGTGCCCGCATGCGATACGCAAAACTTACCCGACGCTCAATAAGGAACTGTCTATTCACTGGAGACAATTCTAGAGAAATACCTTTCCACAAATTTCCCCATTCTAAACAAAATTCGCACCAAAACAGTGTCAAAGCGTATATACCCATGGTGCGGGGCCAAAGCGAGCCTACAACATACTACATATGGAACTGGCAAAATGTAACGACAGCTACCAAAATACAGAATGCTATAACGGAGGAGTGGGAGGCAGCTCTGTGCAGCAAGAGCCTGGAAAAGCAGCGAAAGCTTATCGAGGGGGCCAAGATCACCCCAGCAGCCACGGGAACTCTGGAATAAACTCCACCGCCTGAGGCGGGAGCAAGGGAAAGAGGAGAAACAACGCGGGAGGCCGGCACAGCCGCGCAAAGGCGACGGCGGAAAGCCAGGATTCCCACAGGCTGCACCCATTCCGAACCGAATAAAAGTTTACCTCTCTCTCTCTATACTGGGCCCTTGCACAGGCCCTGCATAAAGTTTTCCTTCTCCTCCTCTTCCTTCTCCTCCTCGCCTCACACCTTTCAGAATCGACGATACGCCTGCTGTTGGAATTAGGGAAAATTTCCGCTTTGAAGATAAATGTTTGTGCGACGTCAAGTTCAGAATAGAGGTCTTTACAGACGATCGAATCAAGAGCCTGGAGATGCTCTTCCTCTAAACTGACAAAATCTGACTGCATACACAGTTTTCGTATGGTTATGAAACGAAGTGGTCTTAATGTACAGGGAGCGATGCAAGCTATACCACATCACACCTCCTCGATTATGCTCCATAGAGTTGGGCGCGTGAAGATACCGAAGGCCGCGGTGTAGCACCATGCTGAATGCATATTCATGCTCCGCAGCATTCAGAACAATTCACGTGCAATGACTATTTGGTAACAAATTTTCATGTGCAGTTGCGGCGTAAGGTTAACAGACTGCAGTTGCATGGACATGAACTGATGCTAATACCACGATCTTAGCTAACGGGGAGGAGGTGAGGAGAAGAGAGGACCGCTGCGAAGTGCCAGAGAGGAAGCTCATATTTGACAGTTATTTTTATTTGACAGTTGACAGTTATTTTATTTTATTTTCTCACTATACAGTGAAAAAAAGGAACCAAGGGAAAAGCCGTTCAGGCACGGCTTGAGTTGTCCTTGACCCCACAATTTCACTACCCAACAGCGCCCCCGCATATGGCTTATAAGGTTGCATTACAAATGGGCTATTTTATGATCTCGGACTAGCGTGAAATGACACTGCAAGAGTTTCCAGTCTGGTTGTCTCTTTAAATCGTAACACGACGCTGTTCCAAGCCTTCACTTTCTTTTTCACAAAGCGCAGCTGCGCAGTACAACATAAAAATTTACCTTCGCAGCAGACAGCGTGCACAGCTGTGCACCGACTTCTCTTGTTGCCAAAGTCACTCTCTTTCTCTCCTCTGCCTCTTTCTCTCTCTCTCGCCCCTCAGCTGCTGCGCGTTCCCCACAACAGCTGATCGCCTCGCTGCGCGCGCGAGCGAGAAGCTCTTCGGATCGCGCTACTCGGTGCCAAGAATTATGCGACCGCACATCCGCTCGGCGGTCTGCGGACTACACCGCGAACCCCGCGCCGAGGCTTCACCCCCGCCGGCGCCTTAACCTCGTCCCCTGCAGACCCACTTTTCATGCCCGAATAGCGTCCTTTCCCTCCTCCTCCTCTTCCCTGGCGTGCTCTCTCCCCCTCCCTTCTTTCCACCTGCGCTCCCACCCTACCCGGGGCTGATGTTTTGTCACTGCGCCGAGCTTCTTTCTTTAGCCCCGCGTGTCCCTGCGGGACTTTTTTTGTTGCATAGCGGTCGAGGTCAGTGGAGTTGTTGTTGCTGCCGGAGGCGGCGGGGTGCTGCGCTCTACAAAGACTCTCCCGGTGCGGTGACGTAAGAAAAACGCCGCAACGCGGTGCTTGTGTGCGTAGGGTGTATTACGGCTACAGTTCGCGAAACGCGACGAGAGAGAAAAAAGCGGACATTATGGAGCTTTAGACAGCCGGGAGGCTGGTCTAACGTGCCCGTTACGAACTTTGCAGTCACGGTGCCCACTGGGGCGTAAGGCTGTAATACAGACACGGGTTGCCGGTAAGCAGCGACAGCGAAAAAGCAGGCGATTTGAGAGTTTTAGAGAGCCGGGGACTTGACCATGTGTACCCGTTACGAACTTTGGAGTTACAGTCCGCGCACGGGGGTGTATTAAGAACAATGTGTCCCCGGAAAGCAACGACTGTGGGAAAATTGACCATTTGGGGGGTTTATAGAGCCGGGAGCGTGATTGTGTGTGTCCGCACGCGGGCAGTCTCGCCGCTGTCTGTTCAGTGTGAGTACAGTAACGTTTCACCTCCGTCCAGCGCCGCACCGAGTATGGATTCACGGTCTCGTGTCACGTCCTATTTTTAGAGATATTTTGAAGGCTGAAGATAACGTAGCCAATAAGAGCAGGAAGTCAGATGGAGAGGTGAGATTGCGGAAATCAAGTGGTGTCTATTTACCCCTGCTGGGAGATGTTTTCATCCTTGGTTTGATGATCTGGGCTGATGACGGTATTGCTGTTGCCGATGACGTCAGAAAACAGGGAATGCGGTTTCTGAATTGCCGCGCTGGGTAGGAGACCGACGCATTTGAATTGTGCACAGAAATCCCCGTAGCAAGGCCGCGCCAATGCGCGCTGTTGCTTTGACGAGGTGAAGGGCATACACCACTACCGCCTTCACCGGTCCGCTGTGACCTTCTGAGGAAAAGACATGGTCAGCCGTGTAGGCTGAAGAGGAAGAAGCGTCGCCTTCCGCTTTAGCCGATTAAATGAACTGAGCTTTGCGAAACCAAAACGTGACAAACATGAGACTGATTATCAAAGAGTCAAGTTCAGCTCTTTGAAACCCTCGTTTTCAAGGATTTTTTTCTAGAGCTCAGACGTTCTGGTGGAAGGTACGTGTGTTGTGAAAGGTACCGTCTTTGTCAAAAGTAATCAGGCTGCATGGTTTGCTTCTAGCTTGTATAGTGGAGCCCTTGTGGCTTTCCTGAATATCAAAACTTGTTGGAAGGTAAGAAGACCCCCAGTCCTTACCTTTAACCACCATTTCAGCTTCAGGGAAGCTGTAAAGGCTCCACTGCACGAGCTAGAAGCAAACCATGCAGCCTGGTTACTTTTGTCAAAGACTGTGAGTCCCGTTTACATTGCACACTCCAACAAAATCGCTGTTATTTGCGGGCAGCTGCATATCTGACTGCCTTGAAAGGAAATCTACCGTTATAGATTGCCTTTATATTTTTTAGCATTATCTCTAATGCGCGTGGCCCTGACAGCGCGAGCACAACCGGAAGGCCTTCCGCGTGACGAGGCACCATCGCGGCAACCATTGGGAGCATCACCAGCATCGAAATGAAATCCTCGGCAAGACGGCGGTTATATCGAGTGGCCTGGCCTGCCTATAAACTCCATCCAAGAAAAACGCGGTCTCCGCGCGGCCGTCTAAATTTGTCGACGGAGCCCCTGTGCGGACTGCACCGACCCGTGCTTCAGGCCGCTGTTTGTTGCGTCTGACTCACGCGCTGGGAGAGTTGGACGACCGGCTCGGGCTGCTGTTTGTGCACGCACGCTCCATTTCCTTGCTATCCGGGCAAGTGGCCGCGTCGGGGCGGGAAAACAACACAGTGCGTCCAATACGCGAACTGTGGGAGTTAACCATGAGATTCACCATCGTATTGTAAGTACACTGCGCGTTCATTTTTGCCGCCGTGGTGGCTCAGTGGTTATGGTGCTCGGCTGCTGACCCGAAAGACGCGTGTTCGATCCCGGCCACGGCGGTTGAATTTCTTTGGAGGAGAAATTCTAGAGGTCCATGTACTGTGCGATGTCAGTGCACGTGAAAGAACCCCAGGTGGTCGAAATTTCCCGAGCCCTTCACTACGGCGTCTCTCATAGCTTTAGTCGCTTTGGGACGTTAAACCCCATAAACCAAACCAAACTTTCCAGAGAGCGCTAGAGGTTTGCCGCAAACGATTAGAATCCACATGAGGATTACGATAATCGGAAATGCGTTATTATAGCGCAGCTGTTGTTTGTGAAGTACTATCGTTACTCGAGGTTGTGATTAGATTTTTCGACATATCACAATTTCTAAGTTGTTATCTTCATTGTAATGTCAGCGCCAAATTATTCTCTCGGACACATACGTTGAAATCACCAACGAGGGGCAAGAGGGAGTAACTTTCAACGCCATCTTGTGGTTATTTTTGGTGATGACGTCTTGGGTTCAGCGAACCAATAAGAAGTGTTACGTGAGTCACGTGATTCACGAGTTGTCATGTCATGTATCACGCCACATCTAATAGCCACTAACATACACGCTGTAAAAGCGGAATAAGACAGCAATTTTTTTAATTGCGACAGCGTGCCTGCTGCATAAAGCATTGTTTACAATTGCTGTCTAAAGTCATCAGTTGTCATTAGACAGCAATTAGCCGGTCGGATGTGAGTAACTCGCCTTTTGTGCCGTTCTATGCCCCGAAGGTGTAGCCTTTATATCGAGTGGTGCCACTGTGCCCACTGTCAGACCCACCTGCAGAAAACCGTGTGATCAGAGGCGTAACCCCACAGAGTGTCCACTACCCGGCCCTTAGTCTTTTACGACTCGGAACATGTCTTCCGGATAGCAGGTGAGATTGGACATTTTAGATTACGACATAGTACAATGCCAAGAGAGCGGTTTATCCCTGCAAAGTCCCTCTTGCGAGTACCATCTTCATCACAACCAACACCACCGCCACAATCAACATCATCAGTCCGCTTACGGTAAAGCAAAGTCATCTCTCTATCCCCCTGGCCTCTAATCAGCACAGCTCTGCGCATGCTGCGGCCATCCCTTACAAAAAAAAGTTTTAGATAGTCTAAAGAGCGTGTATAGACTTCTGTCAATAAAGTCTATAGACTGTCTATAGACGACAGTCTCTAGGCAATACACATGGCATAGACAGTCTATAGACAATCTATAGATTTATGGTCATCCACTTTTAGTAGACTTTTGCCTATAGACGGTCTATAGACTATGAATAGACAAAAAGCAATATCTATAGGAAGTCAATAGAGTTAATAAGAAGTCTATAGACTGTCTATAGATCATTTTTATAAGGGATTCCATTTTCGAGAACTGGTATCCCTACAGCTATTGCGGAGAAATAGAAACACAAATCAGGAAAAGCTGGTAGCCGATAGCCCCCACCGCGACGACCACGTTCGTTCACGAAAACAGGGGGGCGTATATACTACGCAACGCATCGTATATAGAAGAAGCACGTCTGCGGCTGCTGCCGTAATCGTCATACCGGAAAGCGGCGGCCCCACTTCCGCAACGCGAGGGCCTCCTTTGTTTACCCGGCTCGCTTGCTCGCACCGCTCCCACGGACATCGTGGGAGAAGGCGAATAGAGGGCCCCTTCTGTCTGATGTACCGTGTTTATGTCCCTATAACTGATTCCTTTCCCCATGATGACGGGTAGATTTGACTGCGAAAGCCCTACTTCACGACGTCTAACCTGCTCAGCGGATTTGTGTGAAGCTTGACCTTGAAGGTGACCTTGGCGAAGCCATAAATAAATAAATACTGCCGCGACTGGGATTCGATCCCGCGGCGGCGCGAACACATCAGCTTCGCTGACCACTGCATGAAAACACTGTGCTATCGAAGCAAGCGGTCACGCCTCGTTTTAAAGGGACCCTGAAATGATTTCAATGGTCCTATTCTAGTGCAACAGATCTGTAGAGGTTGTCTTTGTGAGTATTCGAGTCAAATTAAAAAGCTCTTCCTTGACTCTATGATTTACAAATAATTTTTAAAAATCGCTGCTCACCGTAGCTCGCAAATGATTAGAGCGACACTTCACATCGCGTCCCCTTCCTCGACGACGTCAGTGGGCAGTGTGGGCGGGCCAACTGCCACAGATTCTGGCGCGCTGTGCATTGCACATCGTTGTCTTAATCAACTAATAGTACTAGCAAATTGATATCATCGCCAGACGTACCGACGACCCAGAAAAGCAGAGCCTTGAGCCAACCAAGCTACACATATGCTTTCGCACTTCTGTTCCGGTTAACTATGTTAAAACTCTACCACTTTTCTTTCCTTTTTTTTTGGGGGGGGGGGGGGGGATGGCGCGACAGCATAACATCGAAACCCACGAAGCACACCGTGTAGTGGAGGACCTACTCCGGATCAGTTCCAGTCACCTCGGGTTACTTAACGTTCAACGAAACCTCAGTATACACGGGTATCGTTTGGAACTCGCCTTCATCGAAATGCCGCTACTAGAGGGCCGGGGATCGATCCCACGACCTTGGAATCAGCAGCCGAACGTCATAAAACCTGAGCCGCTGAGGAAGGTCTGATTCTTTTTTCCAAAATTGCTAGTCTAGAAGTGGGAATAAGGCTTTGAGGCTTGTACCAAGTTTAATATAGATTAGACCCACTCAATGTCAAGGTTTTCTTTAATATATTTGCACACTCTTTTTGCTCGCTAACTATTCAAGAATTGCAGGCACTACTAGACATTTTGGTGAGCGATAGCTCTTTTCTTGGGAAGTGGGTAATGCGTGCTAATGCGTTTCGCACTTTATCTGCGAGCCCACTTCCGCAGTTGAATGGGTTCCCCTGCACGGTCGATCCACGAGCATGGTCGCGTATAATTTACGAACGCTCTTTGGCTTACACGGTTTCCTTACCTCAAATGAGGGGCCCTCCATGCTTCCTTAACTCAAGGAAGCGTTGAACGGAGCTATGTAATTTTAGTAACCGTCCGTATTTAGTAAGGAGGCACTCAGAAAGAGAAGGAGCCGCTTGTAAGCGCCTGATGTCGAGGGTATTCGCCTAATAATAATATATTTCTCTAAATTACAAAAAAAACTAGTGCACGTATATGACTTTGTATTTGTGTTCAGGTACGTTGCGTAGGTGGGCTCGTTTTGCCTTTCAGACGAACTGTTTTTTCAATCAATCAATCAATCAAGCAAGCAATCAATCAAGCTTTTATTTTAACATCGTGATTTTCGGCGGGCACATACAAAAATCCAAAAAGAGGCTTGACGGGGAATATTGTGCCCCCCGTTACTGCTCTCCATGGCTTAACTGGCAAAAAAACATAGTTCGTCTGGCAACCTTCCATCGTTTACAGTGCGATGACAGTGCAGCGTCAACAGCGAAAGTTCGCTCTGGCATTGTAAACTTGGCGTCGGCAGAACCGCCGGCTACTCCCTACTGCGCAAGCGCGGAGCGAGTGGTTGTGCAGTGAAGCATGCGTGCAGGTAAAGGAGCAAGGTAAGGAAGCATGAAGGTGTGCGTACCTCAAGGAAAGGATGCTTCAAGCGAGGCCTCAACAGGTAGCTCTTGGTAAGGTGTATTTAAAAATCGACCGAATGACGGCGAGCCGCTCTTAACTCACTGCGGCAAACGACGTTCTTAAATTCGTTCCTAAGGGTCGTGTTATGCGACTCATGTCTGAAAGGACCCACGCGACCGTATAAAACACGTGCCATGTTTAAACCAGCGATGAGGTCACCACATGGACTAGTCATGTAATTATGTTTGTAACTAGGCCATGTTATGTGACGTTGGTGATGACGTCATTTCGTGCGAAGCGCACAAGAAGCGTTGAACAGCTGACGCTGAAACATGTACAGCTGCCGTCACGTCTGCCACGAAGGGGACACCCAATACTCTTTCTTCGCCGTTCACCCACTGTGCACTTCACCTTGCAGCATAGTTCGCGTCTGGCGACAATCTTCCGCCGAGTGAAGTAAATTCAAATAAAACGGAGCGCTCTCGGTAGCCGCCACAGGGAGAACAGGTGCGATGCGTAAATGGAAACGGCAGGCAGCGAGGACGCATCTGTGCCAGAGTCATAAAATAAATAATTGTCAGCATGGTTGTCTTTCCCTCTTTGTACTCCTCATCCACCCCTGTTTCCTGTACCAGGTGGAGAAGCATCGCGGCGGCTTAAACCGAAAAGTGCAGAAAAAGGTGTGCAGCTGATTTCATCAAACCGGGCGCCCAATTCATGAAGCCGCCAGCACTTAAAAGCGGTTCGCGTTTGTTCGGCTATTGCTACCACTTAACTATGACTGCCATTTGGCTGTCGCTAACTCCGGTTAACTATAACCGTGCTCGGTGAGAACACACGCGCTCTTCGACAGGGCAGGTGTTTTTACCTGCTACCAGCTTGGTGAAAAAAGCCTGTGGCCTGCCGCGGCTGACGGGAGCCCTGCCGCCACCTCAATGATGCACCGTATTACACGAGTCGAATGCCGCCTGCTTGTTGGTTGACTTGCGGTGTACCTGTATCAGGCAGCCGCCGTATCCGAACAAAGCATGCTATATTTATGGTCACATTTCCGCAACTAAGGTCTTCGTTTTATGAAATTAATTGATTAATTTTTGCGCCATTCATTCGTCACTCACTAACTCCGTTTCATACATAGCAGGCAACGCTGCGAAAGCTAGCGCGCCTGTTCGCGCAGGCTAAGTCCGCACGCAAAAAGTAGTTCACCATACACAAAAGCGAACACAAACATATTTCGTAGCGACAAATCTTAAGTGCCGTGACTGGCACTTCCCGGACTTCGTTTTACCTCTTACCACATTTTCGTCCTACGACTAGTCGAGATTTCGAGAAGCAAAAAGTACACGTGGCGGTATGATACGTGGTTGGTAGGGCGAATCGCTTCTACTAAATCCGCACCCAAAAAGTAGTTCACACTCCGTGAAAATTATGGCCAGAGATCCCGAACGCTGAGCACCTCACAGCTTCGACCGTGATTTTCAATGCTACCACATCGTTTTATACCCGTCCGTGTATTCGTCCGAACAATGACTGGAGTTTCGAGAAGAACGAATGATACGTGGCGGAGTAATATAGCTTCGCGGTCGCACTACTTCAGCAACCTCCGCAGCGTTGCCTGCCATGTATGAAACAAAGTATAATTCCCTCTTGTATTCATTCAGTCGCTAATTCAGTTCGATATAAAAGAGACTGCCATGGATGCTGGCGGCACAAAAAATGCGTTTTTTCAGGGTCTGCGTGCCTGTACCTGCATGGCCGGCTAGCAGGCAGGACGCTTCTCATTCGCATAAATCATGAGCGCAGTATTTGTGAAAAATATGCAGCTGAAGAGGATTGCATGCGAGTCCAGCACTGGGGCGCTCTAACACCGTTAGAAATTCCAAGCTCCACAGAGGTGGCGGCTATAGTCGGATGCGTCTAAAGAAGCAAGCGGCAAATGCCCCTCAAATGAAGTTCTCCCGATCATGTCTCTCACGACTGGAAGATTTGGAACGCTGACGATACGAAAGTAGCCGCGCGGCATACGCTTTAGCAAACCGGGTGCGCTGCATATTTTGGCAAAGGCATATTTTGGCTAATAGGGAGTCCAATGTATTTGCGCTAAGCCCCCGAGGTGTAGAAGTATTCAAACCCAACCTCCGTACCAGGATTATTTCTTTTTATTTTTCAACTGAGAAGATACCGAGAAATTTGTTTAAGTTTGCTTCGTAGCCGCATAACTGCGCTAAATTAGATGGTAATGAGTAATTACTCTCTAATTAAAGAAAAAACGAAAGCGCAGATCCGAAGGTGCAACGTAATTTCCCCGGCTTAGTTCACGCGCTCGGTTGCTAGGCAAAAGTCAGACGAGGGCGCCACACTGCGCTCGCGAAATCGGCACAGTCGGCGCACCAATGAGGATACGCGCATGCGGGAGCGAAAGCGTCAAATAGAATTAAAGAAAAGTAAACAAGTAATGTAGGATAAGAACAATAAAGACAAGACGTCCAGTGTGTTTCGACTTCAGTATAGAGGAGCAGTCATCATCGATTTCTACTCAGTACACACGATAGCGACGGCAAGGCATATAGGAGTGTATCGATATCGGCTGACTTCGGTTTAAACCCCCCACGCACGCTCAGTGAAAAGTTGAGCGTTGAACTTGAGCGTATACGCGGCGTCCGGCGGCCGGCCTCAGAGGGAAACGGTCAAGCAAATGAGAAGCGTAACAGCAATCAGCTGAAACAACTTGCTTTTTTTTTTTTCATTCTGAGAACGTTGGCGAAACGACTGCGACAGCTAGGCCATCGTTGTGTATACGTACGGGAATGTACGCTCGAAGAGAACTATAGTCCGCAGATGCGAGGTGACCGGTGGCGCCGGTTTACGCCGCCCCATTCATCCCGGGCTTGTTGCTTTTACTGTTGTGCTGCTGGCTTTGCACCAGACGTTTCTTTCTTTCTTTCTTTCTTTCTTTCTTTCTTTCTTTCTTTCTTTCTTTCTTTATTTCTTTCTTTCTTTCTTTCTTTCTTTCTTTCTTTCTTTCTTTCTTTCTTTCTTTCCTTCTTTCCTTCTTTCTTTCTTTCTTTCTTTCTTTCCTTCTTTCCTTCTTTCTTTCTTTCTATCTTTCCTTCGTTCTTTCCTTCTTCCTTTCTTTCTTTCTTCCTTTCTCTCTTTCTTTCCTTCTTTCTCTCTTCATTCCTTCCTTTCTTTCTTTCTTTCTCTCCTTCTTTCTTCCTTGCTTTCTTTCTTTCCTTCCTTCTTTCTTCTTTTCTTTCCGTTTCTTTCTTTTTCTCGCAGAGCGAAAAAGTGTCCTTCGACCTGTTTCAGCTCACCTCTCTCAGAAAAGGCAAAACTACATTTAAACATTAAATTACATTAGTAATTACTTTCCTACGATTTGGTAAAATGTAATTAAATTACGCTACGAATTACTGCTCCCAAAAAGTAGTGACATAACACTACAATTACTTTCGGAAAGTAATTGAAATTGCTGATATATTACTTCTTGCTATTTTCACACAAAAAGTAAGTTTGTTCGAAGCTGCAGCAGTCTTTTCAGATTTTTCAATTTACTGCATCGCCGCAACAGCTAAGCTTCAAAGTGTAGTCGAAAATTTAGCCCTGCTGTGAAGATATATGTTCTCGTCATCATAATGAATAGCCGAACTGCTGAAGCATCTTTAAGGCAATCCTGTCTTGTGCATAATGAGGAACTTTTCAGGTTTTGGGTACAACCGAAAAATGATAATATCGCGCGTCGATATCTCTGTGTTCATACGCAGCCCCAGCAGGTATGTAGCTTTCCCTGTTACGAGTTCCAAGGTGGCGTCTAAGGTCGCGCTGACCTCGCGCCTCGCCCGCGTGTGCAACTTTGTTGTCTTCCTGGCCTAGGCTTTTCGCACGTTGCGCAACTTTCGAGGTACCCTTCGAGGTCAAATCTTTGTCACTCAAAGATCAGCGCCGCATTCATAGTAATTTCGAGAGTAATTAATCACTTTCGCTCCAAAATTACTGCTCAGCAGAAATTCATCACATGACGAATACTGGATCAGAAAAGCTGGTAATTACATGACAAACTAGCGAGGAAAGTAATGAGATTGCCGTAATACAACAGAAAAGTATACAACAGCTGTATCTTACCGGTACTCACCTATGGGGCAGAAACGTGGAGACTGACAAAGAGGGTTCAGCTTAAGTTAAGGACAACGCAGCGAGCTATGGAAAGAAAAATGATAGGTGTAACGTTAAGAGATCCGTAGCGGGCGGAGTGGGTGAGAGAACAAACGCTGGTTAATGACATCCTAGTTGAAATCAAGAGGAAGAACTGGGCTTGGGCAGGGCATGTAATGTGAAGGCAAGATAACCGCCGGTCCTTAAGGGTAACAGAGTTGATTCCAAGAGAAGGCAAACGTAGCAGGCGACGGCAGAAAGGTAGGTGGACGGATGAGATGAAGAAGTTTGCGGGGATACAGTGGCCGCAACTGGTGAAGGACAGGGTTAATTGGAGAGACATGGGAGAGGCCTTTGCCCTGCAGTGGGCGTAGTCAGGCTGATGATGATGATGATAATGATGATTAATTTAATTACTGTCATGTCCCATCTGAGAAAGCTGTATAGCTTTCCTTTGTAGCCGTATGGCTGCGCTTGGGTGGATGTCAATGAGTAATTACTTCCTTATTATAATTACATGACACACTAGCGAGGAAAGTAATGAAATTGCCGTAACTGCGTTAATTGCTGTCATGTCCGCTCTCGAAAGGCGCTGACGCGCACGTGGGCTGACTGAGCCGGGACATGCAACGCAGTCACGTGCAGTGAGCGCGGAAGTTCTCCTCGTTCCTTCCCGCTGACGTCACACACGCAACGCACGCGCCCATTCTTCCTGCGCGCTGGTTTCGTATTTCGTGCCACATTCCTGTGACTCGCTCGGCGTTTCCTGAGCGACGCTTTCAGAGGAAGCAGGTCTTGGGAATCTTAGCGGCAAAACAAACGATCTTGGTGACGGTGTAAAAGGCCCCTTGACTCACTTCGGAGGAAATATGTCTCATGAACGGCCTTTAATGCGCGGAATAAAAAAGAAATGCTATTGTTCCCGTCGTCGGAGGCGACGAAAGCGAGCCCTAGTTTCTAGTACGGTGTTCAAGGAATCTATAAAAGTAGCTTACAGAAAAATTCAGAGGGCACTTTGTCTCTCTAAAGTGCTGCAAGGCTAAAGCCTTTATTTTCTTATCTTTATTTTTTATTTTTTTATTGATTTATTTATTTTTATTTATGCGCCTTTATTCATGCTGAAACCCAGAGCCTCCGAGGCGGAGTGGTAGCGTCTCCACTTCAAATGCCAAATGCCCTGGTTCGATTCCTAGCCTCGACACAGGTTTTGTTTTTAAGTAGTGACGCCGAAACGCGGACACACTTGGTAACACAACTTGGTCACGACAGTATGAGGCATTAAAGGCTTTCGCCTTAATAGGTCGAAGACAAGAGTCAGATAGCGGCCAGTGAGATACTCGCATATCCACTTGCTGCGAATGTTCACTGCCCGCTTACAGAATACGAGCGATTAGAGTTTGGTGATGCCTGGAATAACATGGGTGGTGGTCGCTTAATCGAAGAAAAGTGACTGGCTGCGGGAAACGTGGCTGCTTCGGTGGACGGTGCGCACCTTGTTGTCATCCAGGTGAGCGTCGATGGGACTGACACCGGGGCCTGTTTGAACCAACCCCATAAAATACCACTAGTCCAACAAAACAGTGTTTACTACGAAGCCTACATGTAGGCACCCTACTGTTTACAGGACGAAGCAGCCTCTCCTCGAAACGGCGATTAGCACTAGTGTCCCGCGTTAGGCAGCTGGGGCCATCCTATCTCTGAAAATATCCCATTTCCACCCAAGCGATGGCTCTCTGCCTTCCCTGTATACATTTTAACGCTAGAGCGTTTGTACCACCAAGTCGGGAAAAGTTGTCCTGCGTCGGCTTTGGCAACCGTTGGACGCCTCGCAGCCGGAACGGCCGGAACACCCGGCCGCTCAGGCAACCTAGTTGGGCCACCTTGGCGTCAGCTCGTGCTTCATTCTGTTGGGTAATAAATTAGCGCCACATACAAAGAAAAAGCTCGTTGTCCTGCCCTTCTGACTTGTGAACGTGCAGTCAGTATTCAACCAGACTACTCGTCAAATAAAAGACCTGTAAAAGACAGTTAACGTGAAGCAAATAAATGCCAAATTAAAGAAGAAAGTAAAATTTGCTACATTTGTTTCCTTGGGGGTAGATAGTAGGAAAGCTGACGGCATCATTTCCCAAGTTCTCGAGAAAAAAATTCGCTGTGGCTTAGCTTGGTTAAGCCCGGTAATTGCGAAAGCAATATCCGTACCTGCGCCATGGTACAGGTGGTAGTGTACCTGGTGGTGGTGCTTGTGGTTAGACTTGTGGTGATGCATCGGTCATACAATCCAATCCATTCCAATGCAATCCAATCCAATTCAATCCACTCCACTCCATTCCAATCCAATCCACTCCTATCCTATCCTATCCTATCCAATTCAATGTAATCTGCTCTAATCTAATCTAATCCAATCCAGTCCAATCCAGTCCAATCCAGTCCAGTCCAATCCAGTCCAATCCAGTCCAGTCCAATCCAATCCAATCTAATCTAATCTAATCTAATGCGATAAAGGTCAAATGAAGGTCAATGGTGGTCACCGCCGCGGCACGGCAAAGGCGTGAAAGTGCAAGTAGTACTGTTTTGGTGGTCACCGCCGCGGCACGATGGTGGTCACCGCCGCGGCACGGCAGTGGCGTGAAAGTGCAAGTAGTATTGCTTTCGCAATAAAACACGATCCCCTGCACACTGAGGCGCGCAGTACCCGACACTGAATTGCACCGTCCTTTGCCCCTCTCGGCATCCTCCGCAGCCGACTCATTCCGTGCGCATAAGTCAGCGCGTGCTGTGAGGTTACGTCCATCCGTCGAGCGAAGCGTTTTACGGGGCCCGATCGGATCTATTCCGGGCTGCGGGGGACAGCGAGGCTCTGCCGACGTGACGTGCCCTCGACATTCGCTGCTGCTTGTCGAGCCTCTTCGCTCGTCCGGATACGCGTGTTTGTGTGTGTGCTCACACCGCGGTGCGCTAAAACGAGTGCGCCATATCGAAGAGAGAGCGAAAGAGAGTGTTTTCGCGCTAATGGATTTTCTGTCTCGGTGATCGTTTCCGCCAAAAGTTGCCCCCCCCACACACACCTCCTACCTCTAACTTTTTGTTTTATTTCTTTTAGCCAGATTATCATCTTTCGCGCGTGTTTTCCGCGCGTGCCACTCTTACGTCACATCACTGCCACGTTTTTTATGCGTAGCATATTGCAATCACTCAGTTCAGCCCTTGGGCGCGGCCGGGCAGCGTGACGTCACGTGGTTTGGTGACGTCGCGTCACGTCACCAATTCACCTTAAAAAAAGAAAAAAAGCAGGAAGAATAAAAAAAACAAAAAGAAGAAAAACGAAAGATATAAAAAATAAAAGAAAAACTAAACAAGAAAAAAATAAAAAAGGACGTCTGAGCATGGTGGCGGTTGCCACCGGCCGTTTCACAGGGGGCGCTCCTATCCATCCATCCATACGTCACGGAGGAAAAGCTGGTGAGAAAATCGAGTGCCGCCAAGCAATACCTCGCACAAAAAGACCGCGCAATATGCAACGCATTCTTGGCTTAACCAAGCTAAGCCTGGGCATCTTTTTTTTCTTCCTTTCTCTTTTCCTCCCGTGGGTAATCTTGGTATTCGCAGCGACGCAGTTGGGAGAGAAGCGAGCACCAAGGAATGCATTTACCGACATAGTTTAGAGTAGGCTTAAAGAGAGGAGAGAGAGAGAGAGAGAAAAGGACGGAAAGGCAGGGAGGTTAACCGGCGATGCCCAGTTGGCTACCCTACACTTGGGGAAAGGAACAAAGGGGAAAAAAGGAAAAAGAGCGGCAATGAGATGAGTTTTCTAAGTGTCCAGCGACCACTATGTCGGGAAAAGAAAAACATAGCCCTGCGGAGAATGGGAACGCTACACATTTTTGCAGCCCCGCCGCGGTGGCTCAGTGGTTAGGGCGCTGGGCTGCTGATCCGAAAGACGCGGGTTCGATCCCGGCCGCGGCGGCCGAATTTCGATGAAGGCGAAATTCTAGAGGTCCGTGTACTGTGCGATGTCAGTGCACGTTAAAGAAACCCCAAGTGGTCGAAATTTCCGGAGACCTTCACTACGACGTCTCTCATAGCCCGAGTTGCTTTGGGACGTTAAAACCCCATAAACCAAACTAAACTAAACATTTTTGCAGCAACAGCAATGCACGAACAGCGTGACCATCGCCGTAGTTTGTCATGATCGAAAACACGTCGTGTTTGGTTAGCCAACCTTACAAAAATTCCCTGTCCATAGGGAGTCTATAAGCTACATGTTGAAACTTTTGTAAGGGAGCTCCGAACGTCACAGTTAACACCCTACGTAAACTATTCTTCCTTCGACGTGCTTTGAAGCTCAGCCTTCCCAGCATCATCATCATCAACCTGACTAGGCCCACTTCAGGACAAAGGCCCCTCCAATATCTCTTCAACTGACTCTGTTCGGCACAATCTCAGATCTATACTTAATAGAACTGATGCTCCTAAATTAGGGAGTCCGAAAAAAAGCACTACGCATGCTTTATTTGTAAGACGCGTGGTCATATATCTATCACACATCTCATTAATCGAAGTATTTTGCTGCTAGTCTCTCATAGGAAACGCATCTGCGCTTTAAATTTCCTGTTTCAATTGATCAAATGCCAATACAATATTAACACATCCCACATTATATCGTTTTTCTCTTAATATAACAGAGCTCTACTGTTTAACGGTAACATTAAACGCAAGAAATAACTCCTATAACTATTCTTACTTCCTCAGAACGATTTCGCACTGGATTCACCTCACTAATGATGCAGTAACTTGAACTTCGCAACAAATTATGTGAGACCCACCTTTAGTTTCTTTACATCTTTACACTTTATTATATACTTGTGTTCCACTTGTATTTCTGTATTTTTGCATTTCTGTACTTCACCATTTTTTTCCCTTTAAATTGAACTGAATTGAATTGAACTGGTTTTTTATTTGCAGGAAACAATACAGATGAATCCCTGCGGGTGGCATAAGGCTAAAGGCTTGGAAGCCTGACGAGGCCTTAGCCCCTCACATCAGTTACAGCCTGCAGCAGCAGCAAACACTCTTCAGTTGTGTTTGTCGTTTCTAGGATTTAATTTTATACTGTGTACCCATCGTACTGAGGTCTTGTAAAAAGATCGCAGTATCAATAAAAAATTCAGAGGGCACTTTGGCTCTCTAAAGTGCTGTTTTCCATTATTTATTTTTTATTTTATTTTTTATTTCTGTTTCTTTTCTTATTTCTATTTTTTTACACCATTTAGGAAACGCATGCATTCACTAGATGCGCCTTTATTCATGCTGAAACCCTGAGCCTTCGTGGCGGATTGGTAGCGTCTCCACTCCCAGCCTCAACCCAGTTTTTTTTTTTTTTTTTTAAGCAGTGACGCCGAAACGCGGACACACTTGCTAACACAACTCGGTCACGACAGTATGAGGCATTAAAGGCTTTCGCCTTAAACAATGGAGAGGACACGTAAGATCCGCCTTAAAGGTATGACGCGGCAACGTTAATGCGTCAATGCCCATATATACACAATTGGTCATTCCCCCTCTTTCCAAGCGTTCCACCAAGAGTTGTAAATTCGCCCCTGCACACTGCCCTAAAAGGCAAATAATGTGTTCCAGTGGTACACGGAGACTGCACCATGGAGCCGTCAGTCATCGGCCAATTCTGCAGTGCCTTCGTATCGTCAGTTTGACGGCGGAACAACATGAGCTGAATGGCACGTTGGTCAGACATGATTTGTAGTCCAACAACGCAACGGCACAAGGTCCCGTCTCTTCCTGTGGCCTCGTGCCGTTGTTCTGTTGCACAACAAATCATGACGACGCAAGCCTGCCTCACCAAATTTGGCAGTGGTTCAGTTAAAAGCAGGTTGTTGACGACATGTGTAGACGCGTTTCCCCCCAAAAGCTACCTCTCCGCTCCTCGCGTTATTTTCTCGCTGCGTTCTTTCGTCTTGCTTTCGGCGAGGGTGTGCACCGCAATGCGCGAATTTGCCACGGTTTCCCAGCCTCAGCTGTGTAGGCGAGACTGCAGGATGTTTCCTTGTGCGTCGAGCCGTGCGTTGCCCGGTTATCTGACGCGCAGCAAAAAGCTGGGCCCGTCGCCAGTCGGTGTGTCGCGCGTTTCCCTTGGGACCGCTGCCCGCTGTGCTCAGTGCGTGCGGAAGGGAGGGACAGTGTAGAGGCAGGAGTGAGAAACGTATATACCGAACCACATTTACGTAATGTCCGCCGCATTGCGCCCTGCCCTGAGCCTAAGTTTAGCACTTGCGCGGGCCAAAAACTGTCAGCTCGCGCGCTGACAGCGTTCCGCATAGCGCGTCTGCGCTGTGTAGCGCTCATCTCGCATTACTGCCGGGCTTCGCTGCATGCTGGCGATTATCGCCAGGAATTAGCAAGGAAAGCGCCTGCCAGCCTTGTGGGCGGGTGGAGGTGGTTACTGCTCGGCTTGGATTACAGAACACGAATGCATCCCGCTCGTTTTCTCTTTGTACTGCGACGGTCCCCGTGACGTCAGAGCCCTTGATGTTGCAGGTTCTGAGTACTGATGGTGACATCAGAGAGGAAAAATTGGACTCAGGTTGGAGGAGAAGATAAGCAACGTTCGCGCTAACAGGGTGTAATATAAGGGAAGAAGATTGTCGGGACTGGCAGAGATTGAGTTCGGGGACGAGATTAAGAGATTTGTTTCTTTATTGGGGCTGGCGCAGAACGGCTCTAATCGGGGACTTTACTCAGGCCTAAATTGGCTTCTCCGCACCTCAGTTCGCCGAACTGACGACGCCATTGGCCAAAGTCAGGGAAGAAGAAATGCTCATTAAGCGTATAGCTTTTGAGAAGTGCTGAGTCATCTTAATGAAATCGCGTGCACACGCCCTAAGTCGAAAAACGCACCAACTGCGCTTATATTTCCTGCGTGAAAAACTGCCTGTTCCTCCATTAACTGGTTAGTGCACTGCGAAGAAAACAGCCTAAGAATTTGGAAAATTTTTTATTGATGCTCATGGCCGGAAGCTTTTGTTGCAATGGACGCAACTTCGCAAATGGTGACGGTGAAATTGACGTTTTTTCTGTTGGAGTTCCGATTAGTCTGCTTTTACGGGGAGCATCACAGCGCGGTTACCGTTGAATTGTCCTTAGATTTGACGAATCGTCTGCAAAAGAAAGCCTGGGTGTATATCCACGAGACTGTTCGCTTTGGAACTGGCTCTCTTGTCCGTGGTTCGCCGCACGCTATTGGCCACTTCGCCGCGTGACGTCAGGCCAAATACCGGTACCTACCCACACCTGCACAAACTACACAAGATTTTCCCTACACAATATGCAGACGAATGTCTGTGGTGTCAGGGTAAACCTACAATAGAACATGTCACATGGACCTGCCCTAAGGTAGACTTAGAGCCCAGAATAGACCACCCGAGTGTGATGCAGTGGGAGCACTTGTTGGCCAGCGAGGACGAGGAAGCGCAACGATTTCTCGTACGTCGAGCCACGATGGCAGCAGTCAAGTGCGGCATCCTGGACCAAGGATCGACCACGGCGCCCAGTGACCCGTAAGGGTCACGAACACCAATTTATTAACAATAAAGTTTTTTCCATCCATCCATCCATCACCCCTTTGTGGCATATATACTCAGTGATGGCTTCCACTCCTGTGCGCTTTGATCTCAACTGTGCGGTTGAAGAACCTTAATGCAACAATTTGTAATGCGATATCATTTCCGCTGTCGTCTCAAAAAATGTTCGCCTTCTCCGTAACGGAATTCGCTGATTGCTTCATTCCCTGGTTACACCATAAGGGTGACGTAACTCCAACTGACCAATCAGAGACCATCACCAGGCTTAAGCTTCCCTGATGGGTCGCGAGAGGTCACGCGACATTGTGGAGTCATCACAAAACCGGCCCACAATTATCAAATTCAATGCAGTTGCTACCTGCCCCCCGTGGAGCTACGCATGAGCCTTACTGGAGCTCGGGAAGTAGAGCAACCTGGGTCTCATAAGACCCACTGGTGGCTCTGTTTGAAACAGCTGCCTGCAGGGGCAGGGGCGCATCGCTTAACCAGTACTGCTCCAGTAGTGGTGTGAGGACTCCCCACTATCTACGAAGGCGATTGAGAGGGTCGTGACGTCATTAACACCGCGTGACCACCAGTTAACCAATCATAGGACACCGCCGAATTTTGAAATTTGAGGACCCCCAAATCATTTTAAACTAGAGAGCAGAATTTTCCCCCCTCCAGACAAAAGCCTGACTAAAGAACAAGAGGTTACGTGGCGTCGTCTACAGACGAGATCGATACGCATCCCATCACTCCTCGCGCACATTTATCCAGATCTTTACAACCCAAATTGTAAACACTGTGGCCAACCAGCCACCTACGATCACATCCTGTGGGACTGCAAAATAGAGTCACCTCCGGGTAATCTAGTTACCGCTCCTTCTCTCGAGCGGTGGGAGACCGTGCTGGCTAGTTCTAAACCCAGAACGCAAGTTTTGCGGTGGAGTGGGCTGCCAAAGTCGTCTAGGGCTGCGTACTCTCGACCACTTAACACGACCTCTTACCAAGCTCTTTCCGGCGAATAAAATGTTTTACAATCAATGGATATAGGCGCACTCCCAAAAATGCCTACCGGCCACCAAATTTTCGAAGTAGGTCCATCCGATATAATGGATTAAAGTGAATGAGTGGGGATTCTTTGATTGGATAGCATAATTACACATGATAATTCAATAGAAGGTATCTAGATAGTTATAGAAGATAATGACTCATGCATGACATATAAGGGCAATGGAACCGGTGTTTTGGCGGGAAAATTACAATAAAGAATTCAGGGGGCACTTTGGCTCTCTAAAGTGCTGGAAGGCGAAAGTGTTTCCCGGCGCATGTGTTATGTTTTTTTTTTTCGTATTATATTTATTTTATTGTTTTCATTTCTTGTTTATTTTCTTATTTTTAGTTTAGTTTTGAATTTTATTTATGAAACCCACGCATTCACTAGATGCGCCTTTATTTATGCTCCAACCCTGGGGCTTCATGGCGGAGTGGTAGCGCCTCCACTTCAAATGACAAATGACAAAGGCCCTGGTTCGATTCCCAGCCCCGACAGAGTTCTTTTTTCTAAGTAGTGACGCCGTAACGCGGACACATTTGCTAACATTCCCTGGTCACGACAGTATGAGGGATTAAAGGCTTTCGTCTTAATACATTAGACACTCATGGTCTACTCAATGCTGGAATTTTCTTCCTCGAGAATGTGGTGAAGATGGCCTCCGATTTTTTCAGTGCTCGCGCCCAATGCATTTGTGTGCATATCTAAAGATTTCACGTAGCGCGATCGGCAGCCGCTACCTCGAATTTGCTCCGCTTCCTGACGGCGCCAGACGGCGCCAGGTGCCGGCTAGCTGCTGGGAAGCCTATATCGTCCAGCCTGCCGCGTCAGGAGTCGGAACTAATCTGCGCGTGACCACGAAAACGTATCGCGGTAGTGGATGCGAATCGCGATACGTTAAATCCCTCTATTAGATATGAGAGATCTTTTGCGCAGCGCGTACGTACTTACCTCTCCTTGTTCCGCGCATCGCCACAGCGCATGCGTAGATGACAGACAGACAGACAGACAGACATTATTGGCGTCTCCTTGAATCGGGGTGGTGGCGGGTGCCACCTTGCCTAGTTGCGTAGAGAATTAAAGTAGCTGATTTATTTATTTTACATTTATTTTTCACTTTGGATGCTACTGGTTTACTTTGCTCATTCCAGACTATTTTTCATGTTCTCAGCTACATTGTTTGGACTTCTGTGATGTTTCTTACAATTTATTCACTCTGCTTTTATGCTACCAGTACACTATTTTGGTAGCTGGCAGGAACATGGCGCCATCTGGCGTCCTCAGGGCGATCTACGCGTGCGCACATGCGACGCTCGGTACGCGCTATGTTAATGGTCTCAGTTGACACGGAAGCCCAGGCTCCGTGGATGAACGTACGATTTTGTCCATTGCACTGCGCGTCCCTGGCACTCGTGGCTTCCTGCACTGTCTTCCTCTGCATTACCGCCGCACTTTTTTCCTCTCCCAACATTCTCAGCAATGCATTCGTCTGCCTTGGACAGGAATCTGTTGCTGCCCAGGGAGGGCCCGTGCGAAACGCGGTGATGCTGCGCCTCTGATGCGAATCCTCGTGAATTTAGGACGGTTCAAATATACAAGTCATGCACTGATTCTTAATGAAGCGGTCCTCCGGGCTTGCTCTGTGCAACGCCCGTTTGACATCCACTGCTCTCAAAAGACAGCAAAATGAGTGCAAAACAATTGTGCATCATGTGAATATCGGCTTTGTACTAACACGGGCAGTCGGGGACAAAAGTCTCCTGACCATGTGTTCCTCTAACGAAGCCGATAGCTCTGCTATTAGTCGGCGGCTGGAGACCACACTTGTGGAGGTAAAAGTTTAATTTTTGTTCTTTCATCTCCACAAGTGCGGTCTCCAGCCGCTGTCTGATAGTAGAGCTTCGTTTGAGGAACACGTGGTCCGGAGACTTTTGTCCTCGACTGTACAATGCTACGCTCTTGACTATGCTATGTTCCGAGCTGTGTTGAGCAGTGTTGTCGGTTGTGCAGACCTGTACTCTCTGTGGTACGTGGCGCAGGGCATAACATATTAACCTTGGCTTACTCGCTTGACAGCTAGTTTGAAGTCACTTTCGCCTTCGTATCGGCACAAGAGCGCTTAACAGGGTAGCGCGCTCCCAAGTTCACTTTCTTTAGTTTCGGCTCGCCGGTATGTGCAATTCAAGCGTCGCCGTGGTTAAGCCGGTTTTTCAGGTCATCGAAAATCGACCGCCGTGTTTCATTGCTCGTTTAAGGGCGCAGCATAGATGCGTATACACTCTTTCGAGCTTGTCAGCTGTCGCATTTCTGCAAGCAATTAGCGAGGCACTGTGTCTTGCAGCAAGTTGGTTACGCTGCTTGCTTTCACACGTGTTGCAGGCTTTTTCATCGATATTTCACCCCTCCTCTTCTATATTTCCTCTCCTCCTCACGCTTTCTCATATTTAAGGTTACCTCTATGCAACTTTTCTTCTTATTGCCTCTATTTCTTTCGCGCGATTCCAGACACCAACCCCTTCACTTTTAGGGCTTTGCGCGAAGCCTAAATGTGATAAAGAAAAGTTGGCGCTCGAAGGAAGAAAAATAGAGGGCGTGCCGGTCGTACATTCGTTCCGGTCTCCACTTCTCCACTCTGCCCTCTGTTTCCTTCTTGTCCGCCCTGCGTTTCGATATTAACCACTTTCTTTCTCTCTAGCTCGTGGATGTAGCCGCCCCTGTGTACTCCACTCACACGCCGCATCTCGCTGTAATTTGGTTCAGTTTATCTTACCTTTTCTTCTTTTATCTTCACCTTCGTCGGCAGGTGAGAGGCTCATCCACGCCCTTCTTAGCGGGTATCGCTTGCGTGTTAGACTGCGCTGCGAATCGGCGGGGGGTCTCCTTTAATCAAACGTGCGGGGAAAAAACAAGGCGGCTAGCTTTTGTGGCTCGCGGCAAGTGGTCTTCCTCTCGCTGCATGTGTACGAGCCATACGAGACGCGCGAGGCTTAAGCGGCGAACGAAACCCGTATATTGGCAGACTGCTGGCGCGCCAGCCTGCCTCCTCGCCTAAGATTTATCTTATTCCGAGACATGCGCTCAGCTTGAGTTTCGAAATGGGAAGAAGCGGTGGTGCCTGCTCATGTTCCAGCTCAGGCGTTATGCATAGAAACGTTAAGAACTAGACGTATATCCCCCATAGCCCCGCCGCGGTGGCTCAGGGGTTACGGCGCTCGGCTGCTGACGCGAAAGGCGCGGGTTCGAACCCGGCCGCGGCGGCTGAATTTTGATGAAGGCGAAATTCCGGAAG
This sequence comes from Amblyomma mixtum, assembly GCF_055824585.1. Classification (NCBI taxonomy): domain Eukaryota; kingdom Metazoa; phylum Arthropoda; class Arachnida; order Ixodida; family Ixodidae; genus Amblyomma; species Amblyomma mixtum. Next base: position 65,331,132 of record NC_143019.1, read on the forward strand.
CCCCTGTACTATGCGATTTCAGTGCACGTTAAAGAACCCCAGGTGGTCGAAATTTCCGGAGCCCTTCACTACGGCGTCCCTCATAGCCTGAGTTGCTCTGGGACGTTAAAACCCCAATAAACCAATAAACCCCCCATAGCAGTCCACGTCTTCAGTGAACCCAAGGGCAGAAAATGTGAAGTTATTTGGGTGCCAAGTCATATGGATAAGGTTGTAAGCATAACAGCAAACTTGCTGGCCAGTACGAATACGAAGCGTATACAACAAGCTGTCCCAGAAAGCACAATCATCCGCAACCTTAGAAGAAATGCAGTGCACTCAGACCACGACAATATCTCAGTTGCATATTCCTCTCCTCGCACAAATAGCTCATTAAGGAACAGTGATTCTTATGCTCGGACGATCATTATACACACTGCTCAGCCACCTCTAAGTGCAAGATTTACCGCAGAGTCAAACCCCAACAAGCAAGTTTTACTATGAGCTATCCTTATTGTCGCATACTTTAGGAGATTGCTGTGAGTCCAAAAAAAAAATCTAAAAAGGAAAATTTCCTCTCTCATCGAGCCAGTGTAGTTAATATACCGACAACTTTAGAAGACCACATAACACATATAATTTAAGTAGAACACGTAAAAAGAAGCTTTGGAATTACAGTAAGAGAAACTAGGGGATGAAGACTCTTAATTTGAATCGGTCTTTCATGTTTATATATTATGAAAGGAACTTTCTTCTTCTACGTTGATTTTATCACACGTAGGCGATACGCAGAGGAAACACTTGACGGCAACCTGCAATTTTCCAGAAACCGACGTCCAAATTTGGGAAAACGAAATAAAGAAAAAAAGCTGTCCGCCAAATGGACGTGATGTTAGGGCAATTTGATATTCTCTCTTCAACTGTACAGCCAACGAAGAATGACATCAGCAAAAACGAATAATGCGACATACGATCGCTTGCGACACTGAAGGGAGCAAGGGAGAAGAGGAAGGTTGCTCTTGTATCATTCTCTTTAGTTTTCTGGTCGTCATCTACACCTCACCACGACGTTTCTATGCAATAAAGACCTTCGCGGCCGTACATGCTAACGGCCTCATGTTACTATGTTTCAGAAGAATCTTATAGGGGATTTCCAGGGTAATTGCAGAAAGCTATACGCAAAACGGGGACCCGTATTTGGCTGCTGTAAGGGTACCACTTGTACAGAATGGCCATGGAAAGAACAAGCAATGCGCCGCGCATTGACAGGTGCTGAGGGTAAAGCTGACCGATGAAAACTGGACAAAAGGCGCGTATAAAGACCAATAGGGAGTCCCGTTTGCATCGCGCACTTTTGAGGCGAAAGCATGGTATGGCCCTTTAGCAACGAAACCGACCTCGTTGTCGGCGTCCAGGAAAAGTGGCCCAGAAAACTCCCAATGACGTCATCAGCAAAGAAAGAATTGCTTCCGAAGGTGCAGGAAATTGAACCAAGGACCTTGAAATTACGAGGCGAGCACGCAACTTATGAAAAACTGTGTTGTGCCTTGTCATCTCTATATGTTCCTGGGATTATTCAGACTCTGGAAGAGCCGTGTGATGGACCGCCACGAAGCATCACTGCGGTCACCGAAGTCTTTGTTTCGTGAGCGGTGCGCTTTGGTGTGGGGAGTATTGCACCCTGGAAGAGCCACCTAGCTGACTCCCCTGTCTAGATGCATGTGTGTGCCTCCCAGAATTTTGATGTTTGGGAAGGTGGTAACATCAGGAGTAATGGCGGACCAGTATCATGCAGCCCGGTGTCTTATGGCATGCGCGTACTCAGATTTTCCTTTGGGGCAGTTTTTCCAGGCCACAAAGCCGGGTTACTTCTTGACGAATAAAGGTTAACCTGGTGTATGCGTTTCCTTACGACTGTATGCCAACGAGTAGATGTGTCTTTAGAAAGGAAGAGAAAAAAAAACTAAAAAATTATTGCTCTCCTTCAAAGCACGTAAGCAGATTTAAGTGCCCTCCGCAATTTTACCTTTGGCATCAGCGAACAAAGTATCGTTCTGGCATATCCTACTTTAAGCGTTAACATGCACGGAACAAGGAAAAGTAACCAAAAATACGAAAACAGTTACTTAGCATATATATTATGAAAAAATATACCATGCGAACATAACAAATGTTACACTCAGAAAAACACAAGAATAATGCAAGGAAAAAACACTGACAGTAACTCAGTTAAGAACATGAGCAAAATTAATAGCGTGCATTGTTAAGTATACTGTACTTTATGCGGCATTTTAGTTTATTCGATATGAACTATAATAAGGGAGTAATTACTCATTGACGTCCACCCGAGCGCAGCCATACGGCTACAAAGGAAAGCTATACAGCTTTCTCAGAAACTTCGTAGTTAAAGAAAAATTCGTCCTGGTCCGGGGTTCGAACCCAGGACCACCGCTACACCGGAGCAGTCGCTCTACCAATTGAGCTAACCAGGACGGCAAGCTTATGGTAGGGCGAGAGCGAATTTATCAATAACTCGAAGTGGGAACAGTGTTGACCAAATGTTTAGGGGAATCCCCCAAGGTGGAGTAGATGCTTGCCGTCCTGGTTAGCTCAATTGGTAGAGCGACTGCTCCGGTGTAGCGGTGGTCCTGGGTTCGAACCCCGGACCAGGACGAATTTTTCTTTAACTACGAAGTTTCTGAGAAAGCTGTATAGCTTTCCTTTGTAGACGTATGGCTGCGCTCGGGTGGACGTCAATGAGTAATTACTCCCTTATTACAAATCTACTCCACCTTGGGGGATTCCCCTAAACATTTGGTCAACACTGTTCCCACTTCGAGTTATTGATAAATTCGCTCTCGCCCTACCATAAGCTTGCCGTCCTGGTTAGCTCAATTGGTAGAGCGACTGCTCCGGTGTAGCGGTGGTCCTGGGTTCGAACCCCGGACCAGGACGAATTTTTCTTTAACTACGAAGTTTCTGAGAAAGCTGTATAGCTTTCCTTTGTAGCCGTATGGCTGCGCTCGGGTGGACGTCAATGAGTAATTACTCCCTTATTACAAATCTACTCCACCTTGGGGGATTCCCCTAAACATTTGGTCAACATCGATATGAACTCCGTCTTTTGTTCTGAAATTGCAAGTTGAAGAGGAGGCCGTTAACATTTGAGCTACAAGTTTAGTCATACGAAGACTCTTCTTAATCTTATTTTTTTTCTGACATTTGAAGAAAAGGCCAGGAGGGTGAGAGAGAGGTAGGAATTCTTCACTTCGGAGCAACTTGTGCTTGCAAAAAGTCTTAAAGACGCGTTCGTTTGTTTAAATACTCTATCACTGTTGTAAACTGTACAATAAAAAGAGCATGCGCTCCACTTATACCCCTGTTACACGGGCGTTTTCAACGACAGTTCAGTTGACCGTCAGTTGAACTGAACGGCAGTTAGCAGTGTTACACGGCAGCGCTAACTGCCGTTCAGATCTCAACGGCAGTTGAGTTCGACTGAGATCGGGGGCCCCAGTTGAACGGCCAACTGACAAGATGGCGTCCAACGGATAAAAAAATTTCCCGTAGTGGATTGCCTTGGCTCAGTGTACTGCGGCATGCGCAAAGCAGAAAACTAAAAAAAGCCCTCCAAATAAAACTGGAGACGCATTAAACACACATATAAGAATAAAACAAAACAACATGGAGGTTTACTTAGTTATTAACGTGTATTCTGTCCAAGGTTCTGTCTACCTTGGTTCTGTGTTGTGATCACGTGACCACGTGATCACGTGATTTAAGACTATCCCGCGAAAGTGCGAACAGCGCATTAGCAGCATGGAAGCGACCGGAAAAAGTACGGCAGCGGCGCAGTGCGGCCCCGTCGTGGCCAGGCGCTTCATGTGGACCGAAGCGATGACTAATCTTCTCATTGATCTATGGGAAGATTACCTCCCACAGCTTCGAGCTCAGAAGCATAACGCGTCTGTGTACTCGGAGATAACGGAGCGTTTCAACGAGCTGATTGCCAACATGAGCGGTCTCGTTACAGTCAAGCAGGTGCGGCAGAAGCTTGAGAATTTGAATCAACAGTACAGGTAAGTGACTGCATGTTAATAATTCATCAATACAAAACTTTGCTGCTTAAAGCGTTTTGTAGCGAAAGCAACACCAAGCTAGCAGAAGCGCATTTCACGGTGCCCAGCGCCGTACCACGTGCGGCACTTGCTCGCTGGGCAGGTGCGCCGACTTTTGTCTGCGCCGCTCCTTAATTTAATGGGAAGAAAATGCGCAGGAAACGTGCAGTATGTGTCTTTCTGCTCGGGGGTAGAAACTTGATTTACTCAAAAATTTGAAACTTGATTAACTTGATTTGATTTTGCAGAAACTTGATTTTACTCGGTGAATATCAATTTTAAATAAAATAATGTTCCACAGTTGTTCGTGCATTGCTCGCAGTAAAAAAAAAACAACGAAATGTCCATTTTTATGGTGCACCGAAAGAACCACATAGTTCCGTACATTACCACTCAATACCTTGAATGAGAAGAAATGTTGCTACCAAATTTATGAGGTAACTGCTGTTTATTCTCCTCTTTATTTACAGAAAGCGCGTGAGATGCGCAACCGGTTCTGGGGCCATCCAGTGGCCTTATTTCTACCGGCTGCATAGGTTTCTGGGGTCGCTTCCATGCAACGAAGGAAGCCTCTTGGAAGAAAGTTTACAGGTGTGTCAGTTATGTGTTCCGTGAGGCGAAGATTGGGATGTGATTTTTAAATCAAACAAACCGTTTTATTCTTGCAAAGGCGCAGTATTTATTTTATTTTTATTTAGTAAGGAACCCACAGCGCCGTGGCATTACAGTGGGGGGGGGGGCAATGTACAAAAAAGAAGCACACATGACACCTCCGCTCGCAGGCAGAGTTACAAGCATAAAGCGTTCGCCATGTACATCTCACTTCAAAAGAACACATCACAATTCCATCACATCATTAAAGAACGAAAGAACGCATCATTTGATGTCACACTCACAACATCGCTCGGTAGTCTGTTCCATTCTCTAATGGTTTTCGGAAAAAAAGACATTTTAAACAATTCAGTTTTTGCCGCGAATTCGCGGACTTTAAAAATATGGTCAACACGGTTGGATCTATAAAAAGGCTCCTGCACATACCTTTCGCGTTCAACCCGAACAGTTGAATAATAAACAGTATGAAATAGCTTCAGACGCAACTTCTTTCGGCGCGTGTCAAGCAATTCCCAGTTGAGTGCATCCTTCGTACGCGATGCACTGTAACGAGCCCCGCGAGTTCCAGACACGAAACGAGAGGCAATGTTCTGCACCCTCTCCAACTTATCTTTATCTCTAGCAGTAGGCGGGTCCCAGACAGTGCACGCGTAGTCCAGAACCGACCTGACATAAGTCTTGAATAAAATGTCACGACATGACAGTGGAAAAGTGCTTGCATTTCGGCGAAGAAATACCAAGTTTCTGCATGCTTTAGCAGAGACATAATCGACGTGACGGCGCCAGCTCAAATCAGGAGTAAAATAAACGCCTAGACATTTAAATTCGAATACCTGTTCTAACATTGTGTTCCTAATAACATATGAATACACATCAGGGTTTTTCTTTCTTGTAAACTTCATATGGACAGTCTTGGACAAATTCAAATTCATATTCCATTTAACGCACCACTCTGAGATTCTGTTCAAATCTTCTTGGAACATTTCAGCATCTCGATCACTAGTGACAACACTATAAAGAATGCAGTCATCCGCAAATAACCGCATTTGGGATACTATTCCGTCACCAATGTCATTCACGTAGAGCAGGAACAATAGTGGTCCTAACACGGAGCCCTGGGGAACACCAGACACAACCTGCACTCTTTGAGACTCGGCGCCATTCATAACCACAAACTGCTGCTGTAAACATAGGTAATCATTTACCCATGATATCACTTGAGGGCTAATATTGTAAAAAGACATTTTTTGAATTAGCAAAGAATGCGTCACGGTATCAAAGGCCTTTTTAAAGTCCAAAAACACGCAGTCCACGCTAAGTCGCCTGTCCAGTGCCTCAGCCAGATCGTGCGCAAATTCAGTCAGCTGCGTAGTACATGATAGGCCCCTTCGAAAACCATGCTGACGAGGATTAAACAATGAATGTGCGTCCATATCTGCTGCTATGCTGGTGAACAAAATATGTTCGAGTGTCTTGCACGCAACTGAAGTTAGAGATACCGGTCTATAATTTGATACAGTGTTGCGAGGGCCAGATTTGTAGATTGGCACAACACTTGCAATTTTCCAGTCATCTGGAAGGCAGGATTCTTCAAGAGATTTTTCAAAAATTATCTTTAAGTAGGGTGCAACCGACTCAGCACACAGTTTGTAGAATTTGTTTGGCAAGTCATCAGGACAACCAGCCTTAGCAATGTTCAGATTCTGCAACAGAGACTGTATACCGTTGATTCTGATCACAACATCATCCATAACACTCGCCACTGGCTGGAAACTCTGGGTATTCATATCAGCATGTTCGATTTCAGAGCTGAAAACAGAGCTGAAATATTTGTTAAAGAACTCAGCTTTTTGTGCATCATCATCAACAAAGGTGTCACCAGAAACAAGAGGTGGTATAGTTACAGAGTCTTTGCCATTTCTCTTTACATGTTTCCAAAATTCCTTTGGATTTTCTTTTAATTTCGTCTCCATTGAAATGCCAAACGAATTCTTTGCAGCTGCCACAGCAACTTTCATTCTTCCGGCAATTTCCTGCAGCTTGAACCAATTCTCACGCGTCGCATTTCCTTTAAATTTAACGTAAACACGTTGCCTTTTGCGCGTAAGACTGCGTAGCTCCCGAGTAAACCATGGTTTGCTTTTGCTCCTCCTTTTCGTTAATATCCATGCCGGAACAAAGCACTGCCTCAGTTCAAACATCTTATCCTTAAATCTAGACCATAGTTCAATCACTCCAGAGTTATCGGCATGCGTTTCAAAGATCGTTCGGTACTTATTCAACTCTTCGTTTATCTCCCTTACGTTTGCTTTTTCATTGTTATATACTCGCCTATGTGCTGTACCAGCGCTCCTTACATGTTCAACTTTCATTTCACAAAGCACAGCACTGTTGCAAAGAAGTTGCAGTAAAAAGCAATGTGACACAACAGCACAAGGAAGTGTACTGGGTTGCTTATGCCAATGTTACTCTTTTAGGTGGAACTGGTAACAGAAATGTCAGCCGGTGCAGAAGTGCTGGCGTCCGCAGAAGAGGAGGTGGCGGAGACAACTGCTCTGGGCACCGACGAGGTGTGTGAAAGTGGGAGACCATCCCTGGCAGGGAGCAGCACTTCAGATGGGCCTGCAGCAGCAACGAATGGAAGACAGAGTAACCAAAGAGAAAAGCGCAAGAGAGGCTCTGCATTCGACAGGCTGATGAATGCCTATGAAACTGAGGCCAAAAGAGCAGCTCTGCTATCGCAACAAGAACTAAAAATAGCCAGAAAAGCTAACCGTTTGCAGCAAGAGGCAAACAACATACAGAGAGAGTTGCTTAAAGTTGTGTCTAGGTATTTTCAAAGCCCAGATCAATAAAGTGCAAAGGCATGAGCACGTCTTTTTTTTTTTGTTGCTGACAGTCTATTACTGCACAGCAATATAAAACAGTTTTTCCGGTAAGATGATGCACAACCACTTGTCGTTATATAAATTTTATAAGGTCTGAAAAGATTCCAAAACAGAGAGTGGTGAAACTTACGCATTCATGGCCAGGAGATGCCTTTCCAGAGCACCTCGAACTCTCTCAGCGGGTACACTTGTGGTGCTGCTGACGTTCACTGGCTGTGGGAGCTCACTTCCAAGTTCCTCACTCCAGTGGCTGTCACATTCATCGCGCATTTGCTCGCAAATGTTATGAAGTACGCAACACGTTTTAACAATACTATTGGCATTGCGAATGTCGCATTCTAATCCCTTTAAAATTCGGAACCTTGCCTTCAATCTTCCGAAAGCATTTTCTACCACACGCCTTGCTTTCGACAGAGTGTAATTGAAGATGCTGACAGCTTCATCCCCAGTGTGCCGGTGAGGGTACGGCTTCATTAAGTGAGGCAGTAGGGGAAAAGCTTGGTCGCATAATATCACAGCTCCAACCTCTTCTCCTCCAATCGCCTTTGCTGGCACAGAAAAGTAGCCTGCATCAGCTAACTTTGGTATCAGAGTGCAATTATAAATACTTGAATCATGGTTTTTCCCAGGAGATCCCACAATCATGTGCATGAACTTATAACTATGATCTACAAGTGCCAGTAAAATGATGCTATACCACCCCTTGTAATTATAGTAATCTTGGGCGTTCTCTTTAGGCGGTGAAACTTTGATGTGGCACCCGTCAAGGGCACCAAACCCTTGTGGGAAACCGGTCACCGCTGTAAACTGACGGATGTGGTCTTGCATTTCTTGCCTTGTGGGCATCTTGATGACAACAGACTCAAGTTCTTCCACTACGATGTGACAGAATTCTCGGAATATGATATTGACAGAAGGGCGGCTGACTCCAAAAAGATTGGCCACAGTCCTTTCTTCTGCCGAAGTAGCGAGCCTGTACAGAGAGATCGCGACGCGTTTTTCCAAGGAGATGGCCCTTCTCATGTTCGTGTCAAATCTCTCCAGCCGCCTGCAGCAACTCACAACATAGGCGAACGTCTGCCTTGAGAGACGAAAGTTTGCCTTAAAATCTTGCTCCGACAGCGTTGGCACGGTGGTGTCGTACCATGACGGCGGCCGATGCAGTGACCACACTCGTGGCTCCTTCGTCCGCAAGTGGATAGCGCATGCCATGAGGAAGCGGCACCGCTTCTCCGCTGCTTGCCTCTTCTTTTTGATAGTGGCTTTTCTTTGCAGAAGAGCGCGCAGCTCGCATCTTTTGGCCGAAACCAAAGCCTGCTGCTGAACCAGAAGAAGCAGCAGCTCATCGCGGCGATCACGATCGCGCTGGTTCGCTAACCGACTCAAAGACATCGCGCGTGCGTCGAGCAGTCGAAGTGAGAAGAAAAAGAACGATGACGAGCAGCGAACCGACCGACATCGGATAGTCTTGGCTACGAACCGACATCGTAACGCAAATTTTTACCCAAAAGCAAAAGAAAATACACAAAATTTGTCGCTATAGGAAATAATATGTACACGTCAATTATTTACTCCACAAAAAAATATGTATAGGTTGTTTTGTTTTTATTTTCACTTCGCTCTAGATGCGATGTCACGTGGTTAGTATGCTAACTGAACTGAACGCGACGTGCTCGTGTAACAGCAAGCGAATCCAGTTGAGTTCAACGACAGTTGAAGTACTCAACTGAGGGGTAACTGAACTGCCGTTGAAAACGCCCGTGTAACACGGGTATTAAACGGCAGCAGGCAACCGTTGCACCTAGGCCACCTAGCCTTTCGATTAAATCAGTAGGGTAAGAGTGCAGGCTAGTTGGCGATCCATAACATGTAAATGCCAGCTCAAACCAGCAAGACACACGACGAAGAACGAGGACACACAAGCGCTGAACTTCCAACTGACGTTTAATGGGTGAAAATTGTGCTTAAATACTGATTTCAAACAAGAAAAAGAAAATATCTTTGCTTGTCACTTCTTCACAATTTCAATTTTCTTTAAGCACAATTTTCACCCATTAAACGTCAATTGGAAGTTCAGCGCTTGTGTGTCCTCGTTCTTCGTCGTGTGTCTTGCTGGCTTGCGCTGGTATTTATATGTTTCGATTAAAGGCGTGCAAGTTAAAGGAAATGCACGATGGAAAAAAATCTGACCTGGAGACGAGCGTTTGTGAAGGCGAACACAGCAAGGGTAGTCTAGTACTTTAACGCCTCTCTCAGTGCTCTTACCAGATTGAAAATGTTAGCTTGCAGGTTATTTTTGTTATCCTGCACCCACACGGAACTTCAGGAATATGCAGCAGAAAGAAAAAGAAAAGTGACACAGGATGGTAAGTATACACTGTATACTATGAGGACTCTGCTAGTGGATAGCACAAACAATCCACTTTTTTTTTTTTTTAACGGGAGACACGAACAAAGCACGGACAGGCGCGAATACACTATACGTTAAGTAGGGAAGCTTATAAAAATAAAAATTCGCAGACGATCAACGTAAGTCATGCAGCACAGTATGCTTTAGCATTAGTGCCTGTAGAGGTCGATGCGGAGGTCGCCCAGGAGGCGACCGCGGCCATGTTTATTAGATGGCTGCCGGAGAGATGGTAGCGGCAGAGCAGCGGCGGCAGCGTCCGGCCGAGGCCAAGGTTGATTGGTTGGTTGGAGGCCGAGGTCCAAGTGTTTTCTATCCCTCGTGCCGGCGCTGCCTCGTTCTCTCCGGCTATGCGGGTCGCTACAGTGTCCATCCTGATGGTGGCACAGTGGCGGGTCAATCATCCAGTCCATCAGCCGACGCGCTGTACCCCTCGTCTCTGATTGGCGACCCCGGTGTCCCTCTCGCCATCCTCTCCCTCATCTCTCCTGAGGATTTCCTTCTCTCCACTTTGCCTCCTGCCAACCGACGCTTCACGGGCCAACGGTAAGTGCTTTTTGCGATAATGGGCGTTCTAATGCGAACAGATTAAAAGATAAGTTCCGGGAATATTTACCGAGCGCGCTCCTTCCACCAAGAGTCATGTTCACCGCTTAGCTGCAATTCCTAAAGCGACTGGGGCGAAGCCAGTGTTGTCGTCAGTTGACACTCGCTTCAAAGGGCGTCGCACTATGGCTGCAGCCTTCATCTCCATAGCAGTCAATATAGAAGAGCCTTGACGCAGACTAGCTTAGGTGATTTATTTTTCGGTGCCTTTTCTCTCTCAGCAACAACGGGAGCAGGTGCAGCAGTAATCTGCAGCGTTTACAATTAGACAACTTTACTCGCCTATAAAAACACTTATCTTTGCAGCCCCAAAGGGTATCTGCAGTCCGGATGGCCGTCGTTTCACTGCTATCGTTTTCGCAGCCTCTTTGAACGGATTTATTTGTACCCCATTCTATGCATTTTGGTCGCACCATCACTCCTGGTAGGCGTCTTCCTATCTGCTCTCTGTTAATTTCCGTGGTCATATGCCTTCTCTTCCCGTATGCCGCTGCTGCGCCGGGAGCTAGAATATTCCTGCATGATGCAGCTTGCCGCACCGATAAAGAGTACAAAGTTTAGGGTCCTGTGGTGATCTTGGAAAAAATTTCGTTCTGCACTCGTTAATTGCATTGTCCGTTTCTTTTTCCTTCTTTGCGTCATTTCTTTCTTGCCAAAGCGTTTCATCTTCCCTCCTGCATTCTATTTATTTTCCCCCTTTTTCCTTCCCACATTGCTTAGCAGCCACTGTATGCGTGTTCGTGTCCAGCCTCGCTGGTGGCGCGGCTGACCCTTTCCGTTTCTGTTATGACTTCCCTTAGAGAACAGTTACTCATGCAGCTGCCGCGGGATTCTTTCTCAGATTTCCTAGGGGCGCCCACGGCTGGCTTGGTGAGCGAACATCTGTGCGACCCTGGTTAGTTTTTGCCCCTCTCCATTTATTTCAACTGATATATCCTGTCCTGAATTGGTGACTGCGTAGACGTGCGCAGGCATGTCTCTGCCGCATGAAGTATTCCCCCCCCCCCCCCCCCCCCCCCCCCCCCCCCCCCCCCCCCCCCCCCCCCGAGCACCTCCCACCAAAAGTGCACGGCGAAAGATGCAGTGAAAAGCGATCAATGCAGAAGCGAAATGTACAGCCAATACGGCTAAAACAGATTTGTCCCATCATATCATATATTCACCCGGGCATTTTTCATACATCCAAATTTTAATGCACAATAAATCTCATTTCCCACTGCTTCATTTATTCGTTGCAAGATCTGAAAGCCATACGGGATGTGAGGGCGGCATCGTTTTCGATGTCGTTTCTTCGTTCAGGGACACAGCACAAAATCCAAGAGTGATTCAAGCAGCTCGTGTTTAGACACGTAGACTCAAGAGACGACAACAAAACGGATAATTTCCCGCGCGCGACCCCATGCACCGAGCTCAGAAATATGTCGCTTTCCCCGGAGATTAGTAACGAAAAGCAGGCTGACATTAACCGCTGCCAGCTCTGTAGCTAATGCAGCTGTCGCTGAAACTTCACAGATGAGTCAATACTGGCAACACGGCTGGAAGCCTCCAGCTAAAGGTCTTCGCTCGTTCTTGCAGGTCAGTGAACTAAAGCACAGAAAAGAAAAGAAGAAAGAAATGCAGAAATTAAGAGAAAGCAAGAAAGAAAGAGAGAAAGAAAGGAAGAAAGAAAGAGAGAAAGAAAGGAAGAAAGAAGGAAAGAAAGGAAGGAAGAAGGAAAGAAAGAAAGAAAGAAAGGAAGAAAGAAAGAGAGAAAGAAAGACAGAAAGAAGGAAAAAAAGAAAGAAGGGAAGAAGGAAGGAAGAAAGAAAGAAATAAAGTAAGAAAGAAGGAAAGAAAGGAAGCAGGAAAGAAAGAAAGATAGAAATAAAGAAAGGAAGGAAGGAAGGAAGAAAGAAAGAAAGAAAGAAGGAAGGGAAGAAGGAAGGAAGAAAGAAACAAAGAAAGAAAGGAAGGAAGGAAGGAAGGAAGAAAGAAAGAAGGAAAGAAAGGAAGAGAGAAAGACAGAAAGAAAGGAAAGAAGAAAGAAAGAAAGGAAGAAAGAAAGAAAGAAGGAAAGAAAGGAAGCAGGAAAGAAAGAAAGAACGATAGAAAGGAAGGAAGGAAGGAAGGAAGAAAGAAAGAAAGAAAGAAAGAAAGAAAGGAAGGAAGGAAGAAAGAAGGAAGGGAAGAAGGAAGGAAGAAAGAAAGAAAGAAAGAAAGAAAGAAAGAAAGAAAGAAAGAAAGAAAGAAAGAAAGAAGGAAGGGAAGAAGGAAGGAAGAAAGAGAGAAAGGAAGAAAGAAGGAAGGGAAGAAGGAAGGAAGAAAGAGAGAAAGAAAGAAAGAAAGAAAGAAAGAAGGAAGGGAAGAAAGAAGGAAGAAAGAGAGAAAGAAAGAAAGGAAGAAAGAAAGAAAGGAAGAAAGAAAGAAAGGAAGAAAGAAAGAAATAAAGAAGGAAAGAAAGAAAGAAAGAAGGAAGGAAGGGAAGAAGGAAGGAAGAAAGAGAGAAAGAAAGAAAGAAAGAAAGAAAGAAAGGAAGAAAGAAAGAAAGAAAGGAAGAAAGAACGAAAGAAAGAAGGGAAGAAGGAAGGAAGAAAGAGAGAAAGAAAGAAAGAAAGAAAGAAAGGAAGAAAGAAAGAAAGAAAGAAAGAAAGAAAGAAAGAAAGAAAGAAAGGAAAGAAAGAAAGAAAGAAAGAAAGAAAGAAGAGAAGAAGGAAGGAAGAAAGAGAGAAAGAAAGAAAGAAAGAAAGAAAGAAAGGAAGGGAAGAAGGAAGGAAGAAAGAGAGAAAGAAAGAAAGAAAGAAAGGAAGAAAGAAAGAAAGAAGGAAAGAAAGAAAGAAAGAAAGAAAGAAAGAAAGAAGGAAAGAAAGAAAGAAAGAAAGAAAGAAAGAAAGAAAGAAAGAAAGTAAGAAAGAAAGAAAGAAAGAAAGAAAGAAAGAAAGAAAGAAAGAAAGAAAGAAAGAAAGAAAGAAAGAAAGAAAGAAAGAAAGAAAGAAAGAAAGAAAGGACAGTGAATTGGAACGGAGAGTTTGGACGGCCGAGCAATCGTCCTCAAGCTACGGCACGCCGCGACTCTAAAGAGCAACAGCCTGCCTGTATGCGCCCTGCGGATGATCTTGAGGGCACATCTCGGCGAGAAGGTGCGCTGGCCTCTCAGTGAAATGTCGCGTCGGGTCATGTGTGAACGCGGACGTGTGCACTTGGCTCGTAGATGTGCTTCAAAAGGCCATCGTCGGGCAAGCTTTATACGTGGCCGCCGCATCTGCTGCGACCCTGTTCGTATACTGCAGCAGTTAACAACAGAATGAAGAAAGGGAAAAAACGGCGCAGGAGTTCAACTAAAGTGCTTTGTATTTTCTCCCGCTCGTGGGTCTCTGGAGGCCGCAAACAGAACATTGCCCTTTCTGCTGCGTGGCAAAAGCGAGGTGCGCATCGTCACGTCTTGGCTGCTCTCATCACGCTCAGAGTCCGTCCGCACGAAATGTTTCGCTTGGGCAGTTTGCACCCTGGAGACAAAAGTATATGTAATAAAATTCACGCAAAATACCAGAGCTCAATTGTCCCCTTTGTGACGGGCGAAGAGCAACGCTGGTGGATTTCTTTTGCTTCATTCCTTTTATTTTCCAAATTTTTCTTTTTCGTATCACCCTGTAAATGTTATTCCTTGGAAGCCTGTTGTACTAAGCGGAAGCGGAGCAAAGCATAAGTTTCTATGTTAATTTCTAATTAGTTTAATTAGAGATAGCACCAAATTGAGATTAACACTGATGCTTGGGCGTTTTGGAATAGCATAACAAAAAGGACAGCGCGACTTGGCACGAAGGGAAAGAAAGTACAGCATCTGACCTCGTGTGTCCTTCCTTTCGTCCCTGTTGCGTTACTTATACTCTATAAAACACTTATCAGTCCTAAACTAGAATACGCAGCATCAATTTGGGACCCTACACATGAAAACCTCGTATATTACTTGTAACTATAGTCCAAAATAATTCAGTTCGCTACATTCTTTCAAATCAGAACCGTACGGCAAGCATCGCAGCCATGAAATCTAACGTTTCACTCCCACCGATAAAAAATCTCGCCGTAAAATTGGTCGCCTAACACTATTTCACAAGCTATATCATCTAGGGCCCGGAAATTTAGGCACTAAAGAACCCTGAAATAGGCAGGCATCTAGGCTCTAAAAAATATTGAAATAGGCGCTATAGAGCAAAAATAGGCGCTTTGAATAATACTCTCTATTCATATGTACAAGATTTTGTAAATCAAGCACGGAGCGTACGCAGTCCTCAACTGAAGCAATAAAGCGCATTATCAGGTTTTCGAACTTGAAGCTCCTTCGGTTTTCGCCAAGCATAGCTTTGTACTTTAAAAGGCTTCTTTTGACATCACATTAAGTTAGTGGCGCGAACCTAAAACATGAGAGTTGATAAAGGCTTAGGCCTTCAAGTGATGTGGCCGATTCGTCTCCGCGTAGAAAGTCTCTGATTTGGGAAATTGTTTCTAGGCATCTATTTTTTTCTACCAATTGTTGCATCTTCGTAGAAGCAGTAGATACCTTTCCTTCCAGTCCCTGAAGTGCTGCGGGTACTTCTGCCACTACCTTCAACGATTCATCTATTGAGAGTACAGCCTTTTCCAACTTTGTCATCTTTTCCAACAATTTTGAGAAGTTTGCACTAATGTATGTCAGGTCTCTTTCCAAACTCGTCTCTTGCTACACATAACCATAACTTCACATAACCCCTACTGCCACTTCGGAGGAGGCCGAAGAGGCCGCCATTGCCCTGGCCATCACCCGCACGGAGGCCCGATATATACTGTCAGATTCCAAAACTGCCATACTAAATTTTGCTCGCGGGAGAGTTCACGTCCCTGCATTTCGCATACTGGACTCCCTCGCCGCGCACCCGCCCCGCCATGTGGAGCTGATATGGGTGCCTGCCCACTCCGGGAATCCCGGAAACGAGGCCGCCAACGCTTTAGCCCGAGCTTCTCTCAACCGGGCACCGGCGGCCTCCGACCTGGGGTTCTCGCGAGAGCGCATGCACTCATTCAGTGAAATGACGCAGGCCTACAAAGCCGAGCGTCGGCTCTACCCCCCACCTCATCCTTCCCTCGACAATTACCATCAGACACTTTGGAGGCGGCTCCAAACACGCACTTTGCCCTCCCCTTATATACGCTCGCGATATCACCCAGTCCACACGAACCCTTCCTGTACCCTCTGCCACCACCCCAAAGCCACCCTCGACCATATTCTTTTCCTCTGCCCGGCGGATCCTCCCCCGCGGGGCCTGGAGCACCTTACCTCATGGGAGGCTTGGGAGACCCTACTGCGCTCGGAGGACCCGGCCAAGCAAGCCATCGCCACCGGCCGGGCTGCCAGCGTCATGAGCCTCCGGGACATGAACGTTTGAGTGCAGTGGGGCCGTGCGGGGGCCCAAGGACCGACGTGTCCAAAACTCCCTTGTTATAAATAAAGTTTTCATCATCATCATCATCTCTTGCTACACTTCGAGATAAACAGTTCGTTACACTGCGTTCAAGTTACAATTCGAGAAAAACGTTCGGTGAGACCCGCGCCCTTTGTGCGTGCATCGGCGCGCGCCTTTCACCGCAATTAGACAGATGTCTCACTATTGAAAAATAGCACCGAGGACCAAAGTGCCGGATTTAGGCATTTATAGGCAGAAAATGCGGTTAGATAGGTAGTATTTACTAAAAAATGACAAAAAGGCAGGAAAGTGCAAAAATCCCCGTTTAGGCATTTATAGGCATGTTTAGGCAAATGCCTAAATTTCCGGGCCCTAATCATCACGTTGCGCTTCACGACTATTTCATATCACCCCCAGAATACATTGCACGTCGCATCGATCACCGCCACAAGGTTGGCATCCCAACATGCCACACCAAATCTTCTTTTCAGACATAACTTCCCCGCACGTCTGTGGAATGGAACCGCCTTCCCCCCAATATTGCAGCCATTGCAAATAACAAAACATTTCAGGACGCAATAGCTAACATCGTTTATTCTAAAGTAAGTTGATCATGTATTATATCTGTCTCCACTGTGTTGCGTACATTGATTTTACGTTATGTACGCTTCGTGAATGTTGTTTGTTTTATTCTGGAAATAATTTATTTTGTACTACCTGTTTTCACTGTATTATATTGATTGTTCTTTATCATAATTAACCCACTCCCCTCTGTAATGCCTTTGGCCCTGAGGGTAAAATAAATAAATAAATAAAAAGTGACGTTGTTATTTTCTGAAATACCAAATTCAGCCAGCCAGTGTACATGGAGGACGGTGGACATTACGGCTTTGTCTGTGGCGTCATAGGGGAGCGTTCGCTTGCCGCACCCCACGTTGGACGCACGCACTTCATCACTTGCTTTCAGGAAAGAAGATGCAAATCATCTCAGGTTTGCCTTTCCCACCGCACGTGAAGGATAGAAGACCATTGCATTAGCCGCGGGATGGTAGTAGGGCCTCTAAGTGGTTGATTCCAGGTGAGGAGCGCACGGACACGTATCGCACTCAGCGGAGAGAGTACTTCGGCCACTTCTCTAGGCAATGTTGGTCAAATGTTTAGGGGAATCCCCCAAGGTGGACTAGATTTGAAATAAGGGAGTAATTACTCATTGACGTCCACTCAAGCGCAGCCATACGGCTACAGAGGAAAGCTACACAGCTTTCTCAGAAACTTTGTAGTTAAAGAAAAATTCGTCCTGGTCCGGGGTTCGAACCCGGGACCACCGCTTCACCGGAGCAGTCGCTCTACCAATTGAGCTAACCGGGACGGCAAGCTTATGGTAGGGCGAGAGCGAATTGATCAATAACTCGAAGTGGGAACAGTAGGCAAGGGACAGCTTCGTTTCGCCAGCAGCAGGAGTCCCCCAGCGCATTTTCGAGGTCTTCGGCGTCCACGGCCTAATGCGTACGGACGCCGGGACGTGTGGACAGACCGGTCGTGCAACGCGTGTCTCTGCAGTCGAGCGTTGTGCTCCGAGAATAGAGGGTCACACGTGTGGAAGAGGGTTCTGGCACGCATAGGTCATAAACAACGGCGCGCACTCGCTTTCCCACGTTGTATGTGGTCATGCAGCGACGCAGGCGCCCTGGGGGATTCGGTTGGAACCGTTGGCAGGAAGGCCGGCTGGTGCTGGTAAGAAGAACGTGGAAAGGGTGTAGATGGGCAAGAGGGTTCACATTCATATATATGTCGGCGACGCATCATTGTGCTTAATTTTTTCCCCCGGCTGCTGGGCTTGTAAACCTCTTTAAAATGACTCAATTTACACTTCTCGTCCGACTCTGGGCGATAGAAGAATGCGGTCTGTACAGGGTACCGCGCATTTGATGACCACCGGTATCTTTCATAATTGAAGGTGTCGCCACTCGACACCTGCCCAGAGCCACCACTGACGTACAGCTGGCGACATAAACTGCTTTCTCCTTCGAGCAGACCGATTTCATCGACCGGGTGAGAAACGGAAATTCCTACTCATAAGTTGCACTTCAAAGCTGGAGGGCTGAGCCGAGCAGCCAGTCCGGGCAGTTGTACGCAGGCCAGCTGTCCTGCTCTCCAGCTGAATCGTATAAGGAGAGCCCATTGTTTCATTAAGCGGCGCACGTCCACAGTTTCCATTAGCTGCCACTGAGCTGAGCTGAGCGAGTCGGTGTTGCAGCTCACACACTCCTCACGTGCGCACGTGGTCACGATTATAGGCAAGCTTACCGGCATAGCGCACGTGCGCACGTGGTCGCCATTATAGGTAAGCTTACCAGCATAGCGCACTAGTCAGCAAAAGTTGTTAGAGCTTTGGCTTAGGCATTTATGAATTTGGCAGTGTAATTTACATCTCCAGTCGTGCTAAAGCAAATCACGGAAATATAATTTCGCCACCCGTCATATCCCCCTCTCTTTCTCTTTCCTTTCACACTTTCCTCTCCCTCCTCTCCGCTAAACTGGAAGAAGGATCTCCCTTCCTACACTTTCACACCAGCGAACCGTGGCACGTGGCCGGCATTGAAATGAATAAAATTAACCAGAAATAAATCCCAGGAACTAATTTAAATGAAGTTAATTTACAAATTATAAATTAAAGATCACTCCTGTGACCCGCATTCTGATAATGCGAAAGCAATGACGTCTCTTCGGCACTCGTTGGCTCTTCTTTATCATTTTCTTTTTGTTTGTTAACTAATTTTACTACTGAATTAGCGTAATTATGTGACGCTTTAATTAAATATCGATTTATTTACTCTGATTATACCTCCTTTTATCTCAATCAACCATTTTCGTTTTTCGAATTTGGCGCCGTGGTTGCCTTCCCGTCCACTTACTATACCGCCGCTCAGCCTATTAAACCGTACAATGTTTTTCGCTCATAATTAATTAACTAATTAATCTACGTGAATGAAACTTTTTGTTCAATTAATAATCACTCATCAAATACACTTCAATACGTTTCAAACTTTATTTTCACTCCTTTGCCTATTTTTCCACAATTTTGCCTTCGACGGCTGTTTTCCCGTCCACTCACATATCGACGAGACATCGGCGCTATTCTTTTTTCCACAATTTTGGCTATAATTAATTAATTAATCATCCTATTGACATAAGCCACAGCGGTGGCTGAGTTGTTATGGCGCTCGGCTGCTGACCCGAAAGACGCGGGTTCGATCCCGGCCGCGGCGGACGAATTTCGATGGAGGCGAAATTCTGGAGGCCCGTGTACTGTGCGATGTCAGTGCACGTTAAAGAACACCAGGTGGTCGAAATTTCCGGAGCCCTCCACTACGGCGTCTCTCATAGCCTGAGTCACTTCTGGGCGTTAAACCCCATAAACCAAACCTATTGATAATTGTTTTTTGCGTAGCATCCTCGCATTATCCTCTTTCGATTACAACCAATTGTCTGATGCTACCTTTTCTGAGAACGTCACAACTGCTGCGGACACGCTTTGCGGACGCGACCCCTCCGACATAGCCTAGAAATGCTTTCGTATTAAACAGGGTATCACCCGGTTGACGCTGTACAATACACGGCTATATAGCTAAATAAATTATATAACAGCTTTCGCTATAAAACATTTCAGCTTACCTTTCCTGTGCTACCGTTACTGCTACTCCCGGGGCACAACTGCGCTTGCGGCGCCCGTGCATAGGCTGCTAGACCAGTGGAAACCGCGCTGGGATCGTTATTGAATGCCATGTCTCTCTGAAGGTTCATGGGTCAGAAATCTGTGCGAATCGATCAAGGCAGGCACCTTTTCACACTTGCTAGCAGCCCTGGATCCAGGCGCTTGGGGCTCCGGAAGCGCTCTCAAAGATAGCGGTCGACTGTTCACGGAAGCAGTGTGAAGCCTGCAAAGTAGTACTCGTCGTCCTCATTACGGTAGCATACAGAGCGAGCTGGTAACGTTCCAAGCGGGAACAGCACAAAAGTCGAGACGTCAGCAGGAAATGCTTATTGGGCAAACGATAACTACCGGCAGGATTTTTATTGCGAAAGCAATACTACTCCCAAGAACGGCCTTTCGCGTAGCGGCGGCCACTTGGCACGTTTGACCTTTAGAATGACCCGTGACGTCATACCATGCCTAGTGACGTCACATCGCGACGTCATACCAGGAGCGAGAGACGGGCTACCAACTCGGCTCGTCGGGCAACGGCGGCACGGCGCGCTCCTCCCGCTAGAGGCGCTAGTGACGTTATAGCGTGACGTCATACCAGGAGTGAGAGACGGGCTACCTCTTGGGCTCGTCGGGCATGGAGTTTTTTTACCTCCATGTCGTCGGGTAACGGCGGCCGCTTGGCATGGCGCGCCGCGCTCCTCCCGCTAGAGGCGCTAGTGGCGTTATAGCGTGACGTCATACCAGGAGTGAGAGACGGGCTACCTCTTGGGCTCGTCGGGCATGGAGTTTTTTTACCTCCATGTCGTCGGGTAACGGCGGCCGCTTGGCATGGCGCGCCGCGCTCCTCCCGCTAGAGGCGCTAGTGGCGTTATGGCGTGACGTCATACCAGGAGCGATAGACGGGCTACCAACTCGGCTCGTCGGATAGCGGCGGCCGCTTGGCACGGCGCGCCGCGCTTTTCCGCTTAACCGCCGGGCATCGCCTCTTTCGCCGCCTGATCCGGCTACTGATTTTAATCCGGCTATTACTTTTCGGGAGATCTCTCTCCTGTATCAAAACGCTCACGGCCGATACCCACCCCCCTGTAAAGGCCTCAATAAGGCAGAGGAGCGTTGGCTACTTCGCCTCTACACCAACACGGTACTGTGCCCGGCAGTGCTCAAACATGTCAATTCGGCCTTTTCGGGCGAGTGTCCACACTGTGGGGAAGTGTTTGCGGACACGTATCACATGGTGTGGGCATGCCCTGCCAATCCTGCTTTCCCACCCACCCCCACCCCACCCGAGAGGACTGGGAGGCTGCCCTGCTCGGCTGTTCAACTCTCCAGGACCAACGAGCCCTGGTGACAAGAGCCCGGGCCGCCGCGGAGGCCACAGGGGTCCCGGACTAGGGATCCCTCCTAGTGATTGTGAGGGCCGGGCCCTTCAGGCACGGTCCAAGCAATACCTCTGTATATAGTATAAATAAAGGTTTTACACCACCACCACCGCGCTTTTCCCACTAGAGGCGCTGCATATGCAGTATAAAACACCTGCTTTCGCAACCTCCAGGCTAAACCAAAGCTAAGCCCCCGCCAATTTTTTTCTTTCTTCGGAGCACTGCATTGCTTATGTATCCACCCGCGGACGCTTGTACAAGGTATTCGAACCAACCAACCATCAAGAAAAACATGGTTTTCCTGCCAGGACACACCACTTGCCGCCTGCAATCTTTAACACCCTTGGGTCTCTTTCATTTCATCCTTACATTAACCGAAAAGCATCTTCTCAAGAATGGCGAGGCAGAATTTTCGCTTTGTGGTGGAGACATTCAGGATCGTCAACGGTTCGTCGACCACTGCAGCAGCCCACGCAATGCCCCTCGCAGCTGTCGCCTCGGCTGGCCCGGTCACGACCGCTGCTCGTGCACGCCTGGACAGCTTGCAGACTGTGCGAGGACTTTGCGCAAGACTGCTTGGCCGCATGCAGCGAGCTGTCGTCTGCTTCGCACATGGAGAGCAGCCGTATTCCCTCTCTACAGCGTTCTTTGCGAAAGCTGCGTTGGCGACACTCGTCCAAAATGCGGCCGCTTGCCATGTCGAGCGGAAATTGTGCGAGCGCATCTGGTAACAAAAGCGGTGAACAATTTTTTTTTTCTTCTTTTAGCTAGGATTTTGTGCATAGTAGAGGAGTGCTGAAAATGTGTGTTCTTTAAACCTCATTTTTGTTGTGCGTTTGCGGTGTGGGTTTAGACTCACGAATGCCCTGCCACTATCGCAGCAAAGAAAAAGAAACGATACTTTTTCCGGTCGGCAGCAAAGACGTGAACCTTTTTCTTTAGTTGTTTTATTCCCTCGCAGTGTGCTGTGATCAGTGCTGCTGTAAACTCATTCTTAGTGTAGAGAGGAAAACTTACGAAACTCGTGAGCAGCAAAACAAGAGAAAATAAAACAACAACATTGCCAAGAATAGGGAACTGCATTAGCGCAGTTTTTAGTCTTCGCGTTGTTTCAGCGCTTGGTTTTGTTTTTCAATAAAATTTGCTGGTCTCCTAGAGCTTGAGTTGCTCCGAAAGTAGGCACACATTTGATTTTCCTGTTTTTGAAACTAAAACAAATTTTTTCGTAATGTAAAGGCATGCAGCGTGAACTTAATAAATATAGTCTTGCGTGTATGTGTGCGACCATCGAAGTGTGCGTCTATAGTGTCAGGGCAGTGTGCCTCGCATGAGAAAAAAAATTTTCTTTCGCTTTTTTTTTACGACTGCCCTCATCCGTGAACTCTCATTCTTGATGCAACGTGCTTGCTCGATTCGGCACTTTTCAGTTTTCAGCGTCACAGCATCGTCCATTTCCATCAGCGGCATTTTATGAGCGAGTGCGCGAACTGTGGATTGGCATTCGTTTGCTATAGGCTGTTTAACCTAAGACTCTTCGCAATTTTTTAAACTAGGTTTTTGGTTTAGAACAACTCTTTTTTCGCCATAGCAGTGTCAGCGGTGTAGTGCACCAGAATTGGGCTAAGACGTGCTAGCTAGCAGGCTGGTTAACTAATATTGAATAGTTAACTTTTTTAAATATTACTGTTAGGCTCCTTAAGTATTGAGAGGCGTGTAGCCCACCGTAAGTGATATCCATACATTTTTCAGAATTTCAAAAACGCGTTTACCCTCAACGCTTTGGCCCAACAAATTTTGGCTATTTCGAAGGGTTACGCGCACTGCAGAGGTTGCTTTGCCTGCAAGCTTCTCGAAAGCGCATGTATTTTGGCGCGATGTAGGCAGAATTTCTTGGGCCACTGCGCCGGGGGTAGCCGCGTTATCGTAATGGGCCCTCCTAATAGGTTCAATGAGAGTTCTAATTTTGTCTCGACTAATCCCTGTCACGACTGTTTCCGATCAGAAGATGTCATGTCTATTGTTGCTGTTATTACTTTTTGTGAGCCACGGATAGTACACCTGGCGGAGACGCGTTTGGTTTCAAAAAGAACATGTTAATAAATTGGAAGTCGAGCGGTCATTAAGTTCACCAGTAGCGGGATCACCCTGGCAGCACAATAATCGCTCATTGCATGTCGGTGCACATGACGCATCAAAGGCAGCTTTGCAAGACTTAATTCGCTGGACTTAAGCAGCGTCTTTCTGTGTCTAGAGCCTGAGGAGATACTGTTTTCTTTTTTTCTTCTTTTTTGGTGGGGGGGGGGGGGGGGAGAAGGGGGTAGAGGAGCAAGCCAAGTGTAACTTCGATTTGTGAGTGTTATTAGACAGAACTGCTAGAAACATCATCTCCAATGCTTGGTCCTGCAGAACCTGGTGCGGTTTAGCACTCCGGACTGCCAGGAATGGCTGCAATTAATATGCCGTATTAAGTATGCGTATAACGGGTATGCTGTCGGGGACAAAATAAAATGCTCCAAGCTCCGATGTTCCAACTTTTTCCTCGCTCTCTTTCGTTGAGAAACGGGAACAAAAAGGCTTGTCTCCCTTATCCGCAAGTGCAGAAGTTGAGTTTACATGCGTGAGTGTCAAAAGCGTGTTAATTTTTGCTGCAGGAAACGTGTCAAAAAAAGTCTGATCACCGATGCATGGTCTAATTGTTTTGTGTCCTACTGAGCATCCATCGACGCTACCAGCGGCCGCCAACTAAGGAGGGCGTACTCCTTCTGGACAAGTATTGCGCCACGAAATCTTCTCAACTATTTTCAATGAGTGGTACGGTGGCGGAACTGTCTGCAGGTTTCATACAAGGCTAACCCGACCTGTAGCCAACAACCTCAACTGAACCCCAACCTCTTACTCCTTCACACTTTTCGAAACTTATTAGGGATTCAAAATAGTCACCACCATCATCATCGACACCGTATGCAGTCCACTAGAGGACGAGGACCTTCCCAACACCACGAGTCACTCTGTTTCATGCCATCAGATGCCTTGATGTTGCAGATCTTCAAATATTAACTAAGGGTAGTCTGTGGTGTCTCTTAGCGCAAGAAATAAAATTTCCGTGTCTTTGCTCACTGAATTTGCCTTTCGTGTTCATGTACGTATTCCCTTGGAATCTGCGCAGCTTTCAACGGGACTTGATTAACATTTGCGCCGACATTTTGCGGGTGGCATTCCTCTTATTCTAATAAGGGAGTAATTACTCATTGGCATCCACCCAAGCGCAGCCATACGGCTGCAAAGGAAAGCTATACAGCTTTCTCAGAAACTTCGTAGTTAAAGAAAAATTCGTCCTGGTCCGGGGTTCGAACCCGGAACCACCGCCACACCGGAGCAGTCGCTCTACCAATTGAGCTAACCGGGACGGCAAGCTTATGGTAGGGCGAGAGCGAATTGATCAGTAACTCGAAGTGGGAAGAGCGTTGGTCAAATGTTTAGGGGAATCCCCCAAGGTGGAGTAGATTTCTAATAAGGGAGTAATTACTCATTGGCATCCACCCAAGCGCAGCCATACGGCTGCAAAGGAAAGCTATACAGCTTTCTCAGAAACTTCGTAGTGAAGTTTCTGAGAAAGCTGTATAGCTTTCCTTTGCAGCCGTATGGCTGCGCTTGGGTGGATGCCAATGAGTAATTACTCCCTTATTAGAAATCTACTCCACCTTGGGGGATTCCCCTAAACATTTGACCAACGCTCTTCCCACTTCGAGTTACTGATCAATTCGCTCTCGCCCTACCATAAGCTTGCCGTCCCGGTTAGCTCAATTGGTAGAGCGACTGCTCCGGTGTGGCGGCGGCCACTTGCGAGGCCCCATCTCATCTGACACAAGTGCCTGTTCAGTACGGCAGCGGCACACCGACTGGCCACGCGCTCGGCAACCGAGCATCTTTACGAAGCCAGATGCATCGCTAAATCCGGGTGAGGTAGCCAAAGACGACTTCGCATTAAAAATCCGTGGCATTTCTGTGTACGTGAATCTTCCACCTCTAGGAGGCACCCTCCAGTGGATGCACCGCCTGGCACCCACAGGCAAAAATACAAAACGCCTACGACCCTCCAAGCACAGCACAGCCACCTCTACCCTTCCACCCACATCCACCTTCCACAAGCACCACGCAATCTACCCACCCCCGTTCACCCCTCCAAGAGGCCTCCACCAACCACCTGCGCCCTCCAGATGCTCCACCTGCCTTTGACCCACGCAGCACCGGAACGAAAGAACGACGCTGAACGTAAAAGCGAAATGTAGAACCACTACTGCTGACACACATTTGTAAACATCGTATCATCACTTGGACGTCTTTTTTTGTTTGTTTGTTTCTCTGCGGGCGTACGAAGCGTACGAAGCGTATAACACGAAGCGCTGTGGGCGCTTCGTGTTATGGATTCCACGCAGCACGCTGAAACTTTAGCCTGGGCCAGTCATGCACACACGTATAAAATACTGTGACGTTCAGCGCTGCTTCACTGCTGTGACGAATAATGCTCGCGTATACGTACTGTAGTTCTCACCAAGAGAGAGAGAGAGAGAGTGAAAGAAAGGGCTAAAAATCACAAGTACATTGGTTTTAGAAACTATGCTAGATCCGTGCAAGTTTCAAGGTATGTATGCCCTCAATGGCTAGATTCTGCACTGAGGGCTGGCTCCAGGCGTAGCCACATTGCTGCTGCTAATCATGCTGAGGCGCGGCGAGACGAGGCTTTCGGCAGTGTGGCGGCGCCAGAATCGTAGAGAGTTGACGACGGTGTCGATGCATCAAATGAAATAGTGATCCTAAGGTGCCATTACAGCTCACGAGGAGCTCTGCGTGTGGAGCCGAAATTGAAACATGCGTTAACAAAAAAAAAGAAAACAGAAGCAACAAGCCTGAGCTGCACTTCGCCTTAGAGAACAGGCGCCCTTAAACTGGAAACTAAGAAAGCAAAAAATAAATGAAGTAAAGAGCTGTCAAAGTGTACGGGGGATTTTGTGCTACTCGGCACTCAGTTCGGCAGCAGTTCAGACGAAGGTCCTTGTACACTTTTCTGTTCTTGCTGTTCGAAGCTTTCAGAGAGCTCGGTAGGGCTGCTTTTGATGTACCAGGCTCTTCAAATGGCCGAAGGGCAGAGGCAGTTCTGCAAGTAGAAGGTTTTATTGTCGCGTTAGCAGCGTCAGTGGGGGCAAGTGCGTTCCCATGAACAACACACGCAACTAGGCACGCGTCTGAGTCAGCTCGGTACATTAACCGCTGCCACGCAAACCAGGAATTCCTGCTCGCTTGGCTGCAGGCACAAGCGTCAGGTTACATGCGCGACATTCGTAGTGGTTTTTCCCGAGGGCAACGACGGGCGCTCTCGTCTTGTCCGCTTCTTCCACTCTTCTTTGTTTCTTTTATTTTGTACAGTTTGAAAGTATTTTCGCGTAGCAAATGCCTGACCCAGCGATGTGTTCGATCTTCCTAGAGCTGTCGCCCTGTACGCGGAGTGTGGGCTTCCGAGAACCGATGCGGCAGAAGCGCTTCGGTCCGGCCACTGGCTGCTCTGCATAACTCCTCCGTCGAACTGCACCTCTAGCGGACGTTCGCTCTTTCTGTTTTGTGTTCGAACGCGTTGCCGCTGTGTCCGCGGGCGCCGCTGCGATGATTGCACTTACCAGAGCGCTCCGGAGATTGCTCTTCTTGCTCAACCACCCTCCCCTTCCCATCGTTTCCCTTCTCCCCACTCGTCTATCATAGCTGGCCCATCTCGGCCCTGAACGCCCGGGTTCTGTTTACACGGTCCCTGTCTCTGGACAGCATAGAGCAGTACGTGCTCGCAGGCTTCCGAGCATTACCCCAGGAAGAAGATACCTTGTATCCTCCTGCACTCGCTGTTGTTGCCACTAGCACGTAACCTCGTCCAAGGATCGTTCTCTGTGTGCTCGCTTGTATGCATGATACGTGCGTGTTGCGCTCAGAGCTGTGGAGATGCATGTTTGGCAGCGAGAGATTCGCTCAAGATCGCGTATGTTTGGCTGGATGCTCTCTTTTTTGCTTACTTAGTGTGTGCGCACACGCCTATACTGATCCCATTAGTTGCTCGCAGCACTACCAAAGCTGCAACGAGTGCACAGGCAACGTTCTGACGCTGCGGAATGCAGTGCCAGTGTAAGAAAAGCGTACGGGTATATGGGAGGGCATTCTTTGAGGTGCGCAAGCTCCAAACGCTATTTCACATCGAGCCTTAACGTACAGTCGGAGTCAAAAGTCTCCGGACCACGTGTTCCTCTAACGAAGCCGATAGTTCTGCTATCAGTCGGCGGCTGGAGACCACACTTGTGGAGGTCAAAGTTAAATTTTTGTTCTTTCATCTCCACAAGTGCGGTCTCTCTCCAGCCGCTGTCTGATAGTAGTGCTATAAGCTTCGTTTGAGGAACACGTGGTCCGGAGACTTTTGTCCCCGACTGTACGTTCGCGTTACATAAGCTGCTTCCCGAGTTTAGCTTGCGCGACTCTTGCGCACTCTAAAACACCGTTTCCAAAATGGCGGCGCCCTTCGATGCGGGACGACTAGGCGCGGAGGAACACATTTAACGCGCCCTCCTGATTGGCTGATGAGGTCTCTGCCTTTGGTAGTGCTGCAAGTTAGTTATGGGATGGAGTATAAGTGGAAGCTGCCGGAAAAGAAGTGAGAGAGGGACAGCTGACGCCGATCGTCTGCATCTGAATGTGCTGCGCGAGATAATCGATTTTGCCCGCGTACGTGCAAGCTTGCTTTTCTTATCGTCTGTTCTTTTTTTGTCCCTTTCGGGTAAAGAAATGGTTTCTTCCTCGTCGGCTGGAAAAGGGCTGTTTGCAGAACAGTCGAGAAAATGCGTTCAAGCGCTTATCTCTCTTCTAGATTAGCCTGCAAAGGTGAAGTGACGCTGACTCGGGAGAAAGTCGGCGAAGGCTGACTGCGCGTTTGCACTCAAAGACGCCCGTAGGACGGTGCAGTTTTGGTCGTCAGGCGATCATTTTTAGCGTGGTTCTCGAAACCTTGTGTGTGCAGTGACAGGGTAGAATTGCCACTACAGCTGTTGGCACGGCATTGGCACGACGAGATTGTTCTCGAAGACATCCTTCACGTTGGCGTGTTTTGCTTTAATGAGGGCATTATTACCTTGTTTAACCGGTTGTGGTGAATCATGGGTACAGAACAGCAACAATATACAGGGTGTCCCAGCTAAATGTAACCAAGCTTTTAAAAAAGACGAAGTGTCCTAGCCTCGTGAGACCAACTGATGGTTGTTGCCAGTCGCGTGTCCTAGTCTGCGGTATTTTTTTTTTATTCTGCAAACGTAATTAGCAGAGACTGATTAGCTAACTTTTTAATTATTGCGTTTAGGAAGAAAGTGTCAATGCAGGAATTGTAGATCCCATAGAAAAATAACCGGTTGCAGTGTTTCCAACCAAGTACCACTGAATACAGCTTCTTTTATTGGCCTTAAAAGAAAGCCCGCGAAATACAAAAAGAACCACGTGATAAGGAAGCAGTTTCAGCGCTCCCAAACGACCGGTCAAGCAACGACATCTGCTTATGTTTGCAACGCTGCCCCTAACAGGGTTCGGCGTTTTGAGGTGGTGGCGAGTTTGCGTCATGAAAAGTAAGCGGGCGCTGCTTTTCAAGGAAGTGAAGCGCGGCTCGCATGGAGCGCTTTTTCACGCAAAACCTCGCCTCGAGTGATAGGCATGTGGCCGTGCCGCCGAACTTGCACCGTCACGCGCTGAAGGAGCGGTCGCCCTAGCGCCCATGCGAGAGTTCCTGGCGTATATCTCGCAACCATCGCAAAACGCCGAACCCCGTTCGGGACAGCGTTGCAAAGATAAGCGAATGTCGTTGTTTTATCGGTCGTCTGGGAGCGCTGAAACTGCTTCCCTATCACGTGGTTCTTTTTGTATTTCGCGGGCTTTCTTTTAAGGCAAATAAAAGAAGCTGTATCAGTGGTACTTGGTTGGAAACACCGCAACCGGTTATTTTTCTATGGGATCTACAATTCTTGCATTGACACTTTCTTCCTAAAGGCAATAATTAAAAAGTTAGCTAATCAGTCTTTGCTAATTAATTACGTTCGCACAATAAAAAAAATACCGCAGACTAGGACACGCGACTGGCAACAACCCTCAGTTGGTCTCACGGGGCTAGGACTCTTCGTCTTTTTTAAAAGCTTGGTTACTTTTAGCTGGGACACCCTGTATATTTGCATGACGTGGTTTATTAGCAGGCTGCGTTAATTTGCGTTTGAAATAAATGCGTTAACTGGAGCACACCTCACCCACCAGCGAAGGTGCTACTGTGGAGTAGCGGGACAGGGTCACCTTACTGCCGGCCGAACCCGCCGTCTTTCCTTTCTTTAAATTGCTTTCTCTGACCCTTTTTTTCCTCTTTTTTTTCCGGAGGTGGCTTCCATCTTCCATTACTCTCACGTATGGCGCCAACAGACGCGCCGGAGCAACCCGGAAGTGATGCCAACGGCTTCGGTCGGATAAACTGGCAGATGGTGGGGCGAATATCCAGCCATCTGGTTGAACACATCTGTCGCTGCGAGGTGGTGGAGCATTTCCTGTGCTGCCATTCAATAAGGATAGGCGCAGAGAACCGTTCGAATCGAAAGGAACGAGCGTGCGGAAAATCATGCGGTCGCCTAACAGATGATTGACATTTAGCAGATCCAGACACAGCGCATTTTGTTTCCCTAAAATGGAGAATGCCCGTCAAAGTAGGAACCGTGACGAAGGAAATGTAAGAGTTTGGTTTCAGCATCGTCCACTAAGTTTTTTATTTAACATATGTTTTGTTCTCTTGGAGTCAGGAGCGAACAAACGTTGCCCATATTTTTAAATATGTACCGCGTGCACTTACTTCCTTCGTTTCTTTCTTTCTTTCTTTCTTTCTTTCTTCCTTTCTTTCTTTCTTTCTTTCTTTCTTTCTTCCTTTCTTTCTTTCTTCATTTCTTTCTTTCTTTCTTTCTTCATTTCTTTCTTTCTTTCTTCCCTTCTTTCTTTCCTTCTTTCTTTCTTTCTTCCTTCCTTCCTTCCTTCCTTCCTTTCTTTCTTTCTTTCTCTCTTTCTTTCTTCCCTTCTTTCTTTCCTTCTTTCTTTCTTTCTTTCTTCCTTCCTTCCTTCCTTCCTTTCTTTCTTTCTTTCTCTCTTTCTTTCTTTATTTCTTTCTTTCCTTCATTCCTTCCTCCTTTACTTCCTCCCTTCTTTCTTTCCTTCCTTCTTTCTTTCCTTCCTTCCTCCCTTACTTCTCTCGTTCTCTCTTTCTTTCTTGCCTCCTTTCTTTTTTTCTTCCTTCCTTTCATTCTTTCTGCTGCGGCGCCTGAACTGTGCTAAACTCTCGAGCTCAATAGTACAAACTGTACATGTCACCTCACTGCTTATCAAAGATAGGAAACCACTTTTATTGCCCTCTTGAGTTTGCGCGACTGCAATGTATTTGTAGCTTTCTTCCTCTTTGGTCGTCACGTGACGACCGAGTGCTGGCGTCCTCGGAAACTGCCAAGTTCCTGGAATCGCTCGGCAGACCACGTACGGTACACTATCTCTGTATGGCGATATATAACGTTCTCCTTATAACGTTATACCGCCGATACAGAGATAAAGAGTGCAGTTGTTGGAGAACGGGGGGGGGGGGGGGGGGGGGGGGGGTTTTGCAATCGCGGCTTTCACTTCGCTTTGCCAGATCAGCAGTGTGGATGAGTGTTTGCAATGCAGCGACAGCCAAAGACCGTGAGTTGAGTTGCGGCAAGGAAAAGGTGCCGTGTTTGTACGGTCTTTAGACGCATTTTGCTCTGCTTTTCAAGGCCAAAAAAATGTAGTTCGTTGCTGTAAACGTGGCGTCAGTGGGTATACTAGCATCCCCATTCTGCCCCTGTAAATCTATCCACTCCCGCGCCCTCGCGAACGTCGTCACCGCAAGTGCCATGTTCTCGACAACATGCCCCAAGTGAAAATGTCATCACGTCTGGATCACATGCTGCTCGGCCAGCAGGTACGATTTAACAAGAAGACGCTACTGCGGATGTCATTTGCCCTGGAAGCCCCTCGCATAAATTACCGCTGTAAAAGCAAGTGTACCCCCCTTCCTCAACCGCGTGTTGTGCTATCTCATCGAGGTTAATGGCGGGTGATCTCTTGGTCAGTACGATGAAAGACATGACTGTCAGGCTGCCCGTGGAGCAACATCTTATATGAAATGTGTGGAACATAAAACTATACAGAGGAATGGGGTTATGTAGGCGAATTCAAACGCAAGGCGTAGACGAGAATAATACCCGCGGCAGCACATATGAATTTTGAAAACTGGCAATGTAAAGAGCTCTCCACGGGGATACCGGCTATATTGTCCTGGCGACCACCGAAATCGTTCCCGCGGACATTTTGAAAGTGCCCTCCACAAGCGAACAGCAAGGCACCAGTGGTCTTCTGTACCTGCACTGCAACTTCTCCCGTGCAAAATAAAAACGTTATATTGAAAGCGTAGTGAAAGAGTTGAAGTCTCTGAGGTAGCATCTGTTGTTGGTGTGAACCAGATTTTTTTTTTGCACATTTTCATTACCAGTCATCATTTTCCTTTTTTATTTCATTTCTCCCTGCAGAGGAGATGGAGCAGGAGTTAAGGCTCACGGCCTGACAAAGCTCTCGCCCCAGGCAGGAACGTTAGGCACACAGTCCACAATGCTCATATACATATCTGAAATAGTTGAGCACATGTGTGTTGCAGCATGGCAGTACAAATAAATACGCAATTACGCAGCAAAAAACTAAAAATACTTCACTTTTTTCAGTGACCTTAACATACGACCGAAACACATATGTAAATATAGCTATACCACTCTGGGTATATTATTAAAACATCTTAAATGTGCATCTCAGCACTGTACAAACTATGTGCACTTGCATATATGTACATATGCGCAAACGACTTGGTATAAAAGGTAACACAGATAACGTGTAGTACGTTTTGTGTTGTCTGGAAAAGGTGCCGGACAGCGTCTGTTAAAGGAAAGGATACATGCTTGTTTAACAAATATAACTTGGCGTATCCCTAAATTCGGTTGGATCAAAGACAACGTTACCTCCTATTATAACCAACAGGAAACGAATTTAGAAGGTTAACCTCTGTTGCCATGGTTTGTTCCAGTGAGAGTATGCTTTTGTGTTTACGTAGGTTGTACTTTGTTTCAGGAAGATCTGCAGTAGTGAGATTTTTGTTTATGTGTGT
Source organism: Amblyomma mixtum (assembly GCF_055824585.1). Classification (NCBI taxonomy): domain Eukaryota; kingdom Metazoa; phylum Arthropoda; class Arachnida; order Ixodida; family Ixodidae; genus Amblyomma; species Amblyomma mixtum. Next base: position 65,363,507 of record NC_143019.1, read on the forward strand.
TGTAATAACTTATAATATATCTGCGCTGCTGGAAGCGTTGTATGTTTGATCAGTAACTTGCCTCTAGGAATACTGCGCGGTTTACCACGATAGTTTACAAGTACTCTTAACGCTTTTTTGGGGGACACCAACCGTTTGTTTTAGTTAAGAGTTGTAATAGTTCCCCACCTAGCGCACAGTATTACAATTTAGAGAAGTACGTGACACAGTGCTTGTTATAACCACGCAGGAATATGTTCGCTAATACTGTATATGCACCACCCAATTTTGCCCAGCTATGCGGCTAAATTATTTACATTTATTTACTATGCGCCCAAGAATTTTGGAGCTGTGGCATCTCGCAGTTGTTTATTCCGAAACACAATTTCATTGTTAGCACCAAGTAGTTTGTTCATAGGTTTAAATAAAACATGTTCGTTTTGCTGACATTTCGCTGCAATCTATTTATGTGCAACCAATCCGAGATAATATTTTGGCGATTAGGAACAGTTTTTTTTAAAGAGAGGTAGTGATGCATTTGATAAAAACCGGTTCGTATCATTGCATACACGACGATTTTGGGTGAGGAACGTATTGTGGGAAGATCATTTATATACAGATTAAATAAAAAAGGTTTCAGTACTGATCCTTGCAGAACACTATGTTAAACTAATGATGGTGGCCAAGACTGGTTTTTGAAAAACACATTTCTACCGATTAGACAGCTAGCTTTTTAATAGTTTAACCCATTCACACGCATTCAATAGTTATAAATTTCAATACAAGAATGTCATGATAAACCAAGTCAAATGATTTATGTAAATCCAAAAATAGAGCTGCGTTCTATAAATCATGACCACTATTCTTTATGTCAGTTGCCATGGTTTATAACTTTCTGCTGCACCACATATGGTAAACTGTCTTTATTCCATAACATATCACACTGCCTTACCATTCTGGCAGAAAATAACATATGTATAGAAGAAATCTTACGCAATCAGTTACTGTCCGTCATACTCATTTTCGAATCTTTTGTGGTATGATTGTAGATAAGTGTGTTGCATGGTATGTTTTTTTTTTATTTTATGCGAAGCATATTGCTAGAGCTACCACTCATGCCGTCGCCGTGGGACCCTCACGTGACACCGTGACGTCACACCACGTGACACCGTGACGTCACACCACGTGGCATCGGATGAGAGAGCCGGCCTCCACCTCGCGCCGTCGCCGTGGGACCCCTAGCCGTCACACCCGCGCATTCCCGCGCATTTCGAACGCGCGTTCACACTCGGTGTAGGTGAAACGCTCGCTCCACCGGGCAGGCAGACGCGGCTTCCGTGGCAATCCAGGCGCTCACCCAACGCGCGTCTCGGGGTTAGTCGGCGTTCCGCTGTAGCCATGCCGTTGTCTTCCCCCACGACGAAGGCTTCTAGTGATTGTATTAAAATGACCAAGTATTCAACCAAGGAAAGCCATGTATTACCAAGCCTAGCCACTAATATGCTTCGCATTCCCCAGGCTTAGCCAAGCTGAGCCTCAGCAATTTTTTTATGTATGTGCACTTTATTTTGTTTTCTTCTTTTTTTCAGGGGGGCTATTATGTTGTACTCAAGCCTGTTGTACGCGTCGCGAACACACTGCTGCCGATGCATACCTGATGCACGGGGCGCTACTTCATGCTGTCCTGGGCAGCTTTTTTGCCCAGTGTCCCCTCTTTTCACTGCAATTTGTGTTAGAGAAATATAAGCTTTCCATTTCAATGACCAGGAATGTGAATTCGCATGACTTTTTCTTCTGGAAACCATACTGATCATCGCTCATTAAGCTATATTTATTCGTAAGGCTTACTAACTTTTAATATATGGCAGTTTCAAACACTTTTGAAAGCATTTTAAGCACTTATATGGACCTGTAGTCATTTAATGAATTATCATTTCCCTCTTTATTAACATGACATACTTTAGCTTTTTAAGGTTTTCGGGAAATATTCCTGACACAAGCATGCAATTTATGACGTGGGTTAAAACTGGTTACATGTTCTCTGGTACATGTCTTACGGGAGCTCAAGAGGTAGAGGCAGAATCATTTTCAGTTTACCGATTATCATTCCAACTTCGCAGGGCAAGGAGGTCTGTAAGTGGACGGGCGATAGCTCCAAAATTTCTAACAAAGCGGCGGACGTATGAACAAAGGCCAATAAAGCTGTGGGCAACCTTTGGAGACTGAGGAAGTGTTTGACGGTGCGGACCTTAGTCGGGTCTGGGCTTATTCCCGACGCTTCGACGAGATGGCCGAGGATTTTGAGCTGGCTGCGGCCGAAATGACACTTCTAGGAGTTGAACTGGAGCCGGGCGTCGCGAAAAAGTGCGAGGACAGCTGAAAGCCTGTCAAGATGACTTTCAAAGGACGGCGAGAACACTACGACATCGTCGAGGCAACACTATCAACAAGTTTACCACGCATGCACTCGGTAAGGAAAGAGAAGGTCATCATCATCATCAGCCTGACTACACCCACTGCAGGGCAAAGGTCCCTCCCATGTCTCTCCTATTAACCTTGTCCTTTGCCAGTTGCGGTCACTGTATCCCCGCAAACTTCTTAATCTCCTCCGCCCACCTAACTTTCTGCCGTCCCCTGCTACGTTTGCCTTTTCTTGGAATCCACTCCGTTACCCTTAACTACCAGCGGTTACCTTGCCTTCGCATTACATGCCCTGCCCAAGCCCGTTTCTTCCTCTTGATTTCGACCAGGATATCATTAACCCGCGTTTGTTCCCTCGCCCACTCCGCCCTCTTCCTATCTCTTAACGTTACACCTATCATTTTTCTTTCCATAGCTCGCTGCGTTGTCCTTAACTTAAGCTGAACCCTCTTTGTTAGCCTCCACGTTTCTGCCCCACAGGTGAGTACCGGTAAGATACAGCTGTTGTATACTTTTCTCTTGATAAGGTACACCTCGGAAGAGAAGGTAAACCTCTGCAATTACCTCCCACAAATGATGAAACAAATGTTCATTTAGTGCTGCCGATGATTCTTTAAGATCTACATCATGGTCGTTTGATGTGAAATGCGATGATTTTCCTTGCAAACTTTTTCCCGTCAAGTTTCTTACCGCTGTCAAGGCACGGGCCGTGGGCTTCACTGGCTGTTTCTGCTAGGACACGGCTTCATTCATATGAACACTCAGCACTTGAAGCAAATTTATCCTGAGCCTTCTTTTGCTTATGAAACCGAAACTACGCGGGAACTGTCAATTTCGATGTCATCTCCAACACTGCCTCCGGTTTTCACTATCGTTGATATCGCCGACCTGAGGTAAGGTGTCTGCAACGATAACGGCGGCATCATCACAAGCCAGGACGGCAGGGTCTGATACGTATGCAAAAGACTCCTCCTCCTTCTGACCGGAAGGTGATAAGAGGCTTGCTCTTATCGCTGAAGAGCGAGATAAATCAAACCGGCGACGACGGTGTGTCTAAGAGTGCCGGTTTCGCCAGACAGTGGGTGCCTGGTCTCGTGACGGGAGACCGCTGTAGTGCTGGCTCTCATCCCTTGTGGACAGCCTCACCCCCTCCACTCGACCCGGTGCGCCGATTTCACGACACGCACGCAAGCACAAAAGCGTGGGGCGCGCGCAAACAACCGATAACATGGCCACTCGACCAGTGTGTTACATAGAAGGTCTGCATCTGACTCCGCGGAACTTGCTTCGGCTCTGCAGAACAATGGCGTCACCAAAATAGAAAAGCGGGCAAATGCAGCCACCTCGAGTTTCACCACGCCACCGCTGCCGCAGGATATGCCGCTAGCTGTACTTGCCGCTAGCTGTAGCACTAGCTGTAGCGTGCCGCTAGCTGGTGCGTGCATCAGTCATGGCTGCCCCGTAAACCGCGCACATGCGAAGTGAGCTTGGCTTAGTCTTTTCTAGAAATCACACGTGCTCTTTGAATCTACGGGAATATTTTACCTCACAACGTTTTAAGGCGACTACGCCGTGCAACTTTTATGGGCAACTTGATACTCTAGAGTTGCGTTGAAGATGTTGAAACATAAACAAAAACACGTCTTGACATTGTCAGCAGGTATCAGTAGCCACGACAAGCAATATCCGCCGACAGTTTCGGCAGAGCCTGTTCTTGCTGCCTTCTCCTCTTCTGTGCCGCGTTCCTTGTTGCTCTGTTCTTTATTTTTTTTCTATGAAATGCGCCGTCATGCTCTGGCGCTTCTCCCACTATAGGTTATACGATTCCAGAAGTTGCCACTGCATGTTTCGTGGCTCTGTCAAAGTATGCTAGCTAATATACAGGAGACGGTGACCCCTTCAGGCAAAGGCGGCTTTACTCCTTCCCACTTTAAAGAACAAGCGTAGTTTATTAGTAGAAAACAAGAAAACAGACATGGAAAAACAATGAAAGAAACAAACTAAAGGCCACACCGGTACTCAACACTAAGCGCAGCTCTCGAAGGGGCACGAGTCCACGTGAATGCTTTGCTCACATACAAAGGCGCATACTCTCCTGCACGCCACCGAGCACATCGCGCAAATACCAAAACAACAATGACATGTATACCGGAGGCCACGAATCCACATGCACATGCCAGAAAGAAAGGCCGAACACACTGCAGGTATATAGGCATCGCCCAGCGATTACTTGTCAAAAGATCTACTACTGGGGCTAGTTGGAAATACATACCTGAAGGAATTGGTCAGCGCTATAAAAACACGGAAAAGGAACGAACACACAGGACGAAGCGCTTTCTAACAACTGTTTAAAGGAATTGGTGAGCGCTACAACAGTTGTTAGAAAGCGCTTCGTCCTGTGTGTTCGTCCCTTTTCCGTGTTTTTATAGCGCTCACCAATTCCTTCAAGTATTACTTTGTATTGGCCCAAAACTTCTGGCGCCTCCATAAAATCAGTGAACGAGTGTATTCTAAGCATTAGACACAAATTGCTCTTTACGGGAGTAAACAGTCCTCTAAGGCAGCCTTTAGAGTCATAATATAAGCTACGCATGCCCAGAGTTAGATTTCAAGACCTTAGAAATTGCATACTTATAAGGTTGGGAAAGGGAACAAATTCCCATAGCAGAACAATCGGAGTTATTGTGGTTAGCAGCAAGATATTTTAACTATTTTGAACTCCTCACATTGCTAACCATTGACCACAATGCAACCGTTGTCGCGGTTAAAATTTCCTTTCTCTTTCGAACCGCAAGAGCTACGTATTTCATTATGTGGCACTCTGCTTCCATCGGCCACCATAAGTATTCCGTAGAGGCGGAAGTCAACACTCCTGGGCTTACAAAGCACGTGCTTAATCTTTCAGGGAGTTTTTTTATAGTACCATTTACTCTGATAAAGAATATGGGAAGCAATCTAGCCTGTAGTTCGCATCGGGAAGAGAAAAGGCCTGACAGTACCGCTTTTACTCTGATCTCTTTGCCAAGATTCAGGTTTTCACCTGCATAATAATCGCATTTATGCCCGCGTACGTCTACAGCGGCCGCTTTGTAACTGGCGGACGACACGACCCAGTTCAGGAATAAAGCTCCTTGGCTCGTGTACTGCTGTCTTCAAACACCAGCGCAGTTGTCTCCGCACCTCATCGCTGGCTAAATACTTCGTGGGCAGAGAGCCCCCATCGCTGCCTTTACAGACGCCGCCGATGTCACTCGCTCGCTCAGGTAATGGACGAAACTTGTTTGGCTCGTTCGGCGGTTGCGCTGTGGGCGCTGGGTATGGGGTGAGATCGTGTGCTCAGATGTTCAGGGAGGCCTGTCTGCACATGTGGTACATACACATCCCAGGCTTAAGGAGCGATCGAGGAAAAGACGAAAGGAGATAAAAGAGAACATACAAGCTAATGGATTGGTCGGCGCTATCGGCTGTCATGAGGAGCATTATCGCTGCCCAAAGGCACCGACATCGATCACGCGAGTGTGCTCGGCCGGAGGAGTTACACACGGAGAGAGCAGGCGGACTTCGCTCGGTGTTCAGTCTGCCTCCATCAGCGGCCCTCACGTATATACGAGGCAAGAACGAATGTGCCTTCCCCCTTCGTTATTATAACCGTAGCGTGTGTCCGCTGGCAATGGAACTGGTACGCGCCACGTGCCAACGGCTTATTTTCACAGTGATACGCGCGTTTGGCACAATCGACGACGGTGCTCGAGAGATCTATTGTAAACGTCCCGGCATGGAGTAAACATGGCCACTTTCGGCGAATAGCTCCACTTTGCGTGTGTGTGTGTCGGGGGGGGGGGGGGGGGGGGGGGGTATAGGTGCCTGTGGCGGCGATTTAAGGGGCGATTGATGTTCAGCTACGTGGAGGTTTCCTGTTTGTTCTTGAACGGCCTTTTGTCGCCTCTGGAGAGCACCTGCGAGGCTCCTTGACCGGCGTCTCTCGACGCAAGGCACGAAAAGTTGCAATGGGAAGCGAGCACAAAGCGTCTTCCTCCTCTTGTCTGCATGGATACTGTTTCTGACGAAGCTCTAGCTTTATAGGTTTCGTGCAGCAAGCATAGACCTGTTAGTGAGCTTGGATACATGGAGAGCGAGATAAAAATGGTGGCAAGGGCCATCAGAAGAGGCGTCAAGCCTTACCCGCTGCGGTGTCGAAATCTAGGGACGGACCTGCATTATTAAGATCTTTGAATTCACCCTGCATGGAAAAAAAAAATGAAATAATCAATTTTTCGAGTCATTGTACATGCTTCGAGTCGACCGGCAATTCTTGGTGTCTACTTGTAACCTGCTTTCTTTGCAAAGAAAGCAGGTTACATCACGCTACATCTTCAGCCTAATCCGAAGCCAATATACGACTAACTCCAGCTTTCGAATCCTGACGAAACGTTGTTGTCTGTCATATTAAACCGCAGTTTACAGTGCGCGCGCAAAAGAAATGGCCCCTCTGCGTTTGGTGCACGATGACCTGATGGCGTATGCGCCAAATGACACAACAGAACACAATATATGGACAAAAATAAGTTGGCACAAGTGAAGCTCCTGTGGTACGGGGAAAAGGCAACAAGAGGCGCTCCTATCTCGCAAGTGAACCGGCGACTAGCCTGCCAGGACGTTCCCATTACTGCAGTACAAGGGAGGTCGGTATATGAAACAGAAGCTCGCTAGCGTGCACTGCATCGCCACTGCTCTGCACTGCTTGTTTGGCGGCCATGCGTGACTGCGGGCAAGAGTTCACGTGCTGCCTGCTTGTGGGGCAGCCCCCTTGTCTACTTCTTCAATTAGCGTCTGACCGCCGCCGACAGTTTTTAAAGCGTCACCTCTTATTAACTTGTCTTTCAGTTTCACGCCGTCGGCGTTGTCAGACGTTCGCAGCACAACCTGCAATAATGGAGTAATTACTCATTGACATCTACCCGAGCGCAGCCATACGGCTACAAAGGAAAGGTGTACAGCTTTCTCAGAAACTTCGCAGTTAATGAAAAATTCGTCCTGGTCCGGGGTTCGAACCCGGGACCACCGCTTCCCCTGAGCAGTCGCTCTACCAATTGAGCGAACGGGGACGGCAAGCTTATGGTAGAGCGAGAGCGAATTCATCAATAACTCGAAGTGGGAACAGTGTTGACCAAATGTTTAGGGGAATCCCCCAAGGTGGAGTAGATTAGTAATTACTCATTGAACTTCGAGTTATTCATGAATTCGCTCTCGCCCTAGCATAAGGTTGCCGTCCCGGTTAGCTCAGTTGGTACAGCGACTGCTCCGGTGAAGCGATGGTCCCGGGTTCGAACCCCGGACCAGGACGAATTTTTCTTTAACTGAGAAGTTTCTGAGAAAGCTGTATAGCTTTCCTTTGTAGCCGTATGGCTGCGCTTGGGTGGATGTCAATGAGTAATTACTCCCTTATTACAAATCTACTCCACCTTGGGGAATTCCCCTAAATATTTGACCAACAACCTGCAATCTGCCTCGGTTGGTAGGTGAAAATGTGAAGAGAGAGAACTCTCCCTCTCCATCTTTAAACCGCTTCCCGCAACCTCCTGCAGCGTCGGCTTCAAGAAGCAGTTGATTCGAACCCCACCTCCCGAAAAGGATTGTTATTAGCGTCCTCTGGGCCGACGCCCGGCTTCTGTCCTTGCTGTCACGTCACAGCTAAGGATCAAATATTTGCGTTGCGCACTCATAACTGTCCTGTAGTTATTTCTAAGACGCCTACCGGCAAGGCCGATACGAAACAGTATGTCTCTCTCTACGGCTGCATAAGCCTTGCCTTCGTATTAAATCGCAAAGAAACACTTCGACATGCAGAAACTACTGAATCACTGTCTCGCACGGGACCTGGCACCTTTTGAAGCGGGCCGTTCCTCAAGGTATAGCTGGCTGTCACATCAGCGCCACCAGCCACAGAAAAGTGGGAACGCCTCGGCCAGCTGTGGCCTCAGTGTTTACGTAATATCGCAGCGCCGCGTATCGCGGTCTCCTCGTTCCGGCCTGCGTCGGTTACCTTATATGGTCCCCTGCTCATCAGGGGTTGGCAGGAAACGAGGCAGCAGACGCAGCCGCCCGCGCGCTCTCTCACCGGGCTGTTTTCTCCTCCCCACCTGATCAGGAACCCGACTTTAATCCGGTCTACACGTTCAAAGATATCACAACCTCTATCAAGACAGCCATCGCCTCTGCCCTAGCCCATGTAAAGGCCTCAAGAAGGCGGATGAGTGGCTCCTTCTCCGCCTCTTCACCAATACATTGCTGTGCCCGGTACCACTAAAAGATTTCGACCCCTCCTTTAGCGACAACTGGCCGCACTGTAGTGCGGTGTCTTCAATCACCTATCACATGGTGTGGGCCTGCCTCTCCAACCCGGCTATTCCCCCCACCCCCAACCCAACCCGGGAGGACTGGGAGGCGACCCTGCTCGGCTGCCACGACTTACATGCTCAAGAAGCCTTAGTCGGGCGCGCCCGGGCGGAGGCCACCGCCACTGGGCTCCCATATAGAGACCTCCACCTGTTTGTAAGGATCAGTCCCTTAAGGGCTGATCGAAACATACCTCCTGTCCCTTTTTCATAAATGTTTTCACCACCACCACCACCACCCGTCAACAATGCAAGAGCGGGGGCTAGTTGGTGCATACTGATCAATTCGCGCTACAAGGAACATACACACGGAAACACAAACGGACGAAGCGCATATCACAACCGCAGGCGCTTCGTCCGTTTGTGTTTCCGTGTGTATGTTCCTTGTAGCGCGAATTGATCAGTACCCGTCGGTTACCTGTGTCAGTTCCTTCCAGTGCGCACTATACGTGCGACGTGCTACGAAACGGTGCACTGTACTAGTACGCTTCGACGGAGCAGTCAGCCAGAGAGACGAAGCGGTTTGCATCAGAGACCGAACATGTGCCCGACAGGGTCGATGTCGTGGCCTGTTATGCGCGAAGCTGATCGCAGCGCATGGTTGGGCAATGCCTCAATTACGCCCAGGTTTTATTCGCGGTCTGCTCTCGATCCGCTACATCCTTTTGCAGTGTGGGATATACCAGCTAGGGAGCGAAACGAAAGAGTGACAGAAGCGCCGTTCAATTCGACCTGCTCTCGGCTGAGCTGATCGATTAGCCCGGAAACGCTCGGCTGAGTGCGTCGTAGCCTTTGCGAGCTGCTCGCAACAGGAAAGCAGGCCATGCGACTTCAACGATCCAGATCGAGTCGCCGACAATCCACTTGAACTCTTTCCAAAAGTGGCATCGTACCTGGAAGGTTTTGCGTGTTTGTGCCTCGATCGTTGGGATAAGGAAGGCAAATGGGGCCCGGATGATAGTCGTAAAAGCCTCACGGCAGAGGGTCCGCGCTATCTTTACGCTCTGGATAAGGAAGGGGGCAGCGCATCATGCATGTACACCCGACGAAGATGACGCCGCGATGGCGCACAATGAAGGCGAGCGTAAATAATTCGACGCGATAACACGTCTAGAGACGCTTGCTCGAGGCCAGTGCGCATTTATGTAGAGAAGCAGCAGCAGTACACAGGTAAAGGAAGTGCGCGATAACCGAGTTCTGGTACAAGGCCTCGAAGTTCGTGGAAGCCAGGCTCGGTCGGTCCGTGTTGACTTCTTTGAGTCAAGGCCGCGCCAGTGTTTCAGTTATTTGTCATGGTATGGCCGCTAAAATAATGCGGCTGGCTTCTAGTGCTGGTCATAATGCGTGCCGGTAAGAAAACTCCGGAAATTCCCTCTCTTCTCCGATGCGAAGAAATGAAAGTGATAGCTCCGCTATTTCTACCTCGATCGGTTCTCTCCACTTCTCTGGTCGCCCCCGTCCACTCCTCCCATCAGCCTGACTGGCTCTTGTAGCACCTCTGCTACGTTTGTTAATCTGACCGCGCCCCTTATATGGGCATTCCAGGTTCCGGAAGAAAGGTCCCCGGAAAAAACGTCCCAATTTGCGAAGCAGGAAAAAATGTCCCCAAACGGGTGCCATCAAACTCCAGTACAACTTGCTTGAAGCTGCTAGCCAAAAGCAGTCCATGGTTTATGAATGGGAATGGGAACTTCAATCTCGAACCCAGGAATCCCAGCAACAATACTTCATTCTTGTACGACTTGGCGAGGGCGTTGTATCAGTTGTGTCAGTGCGTTGTATCCGAGAGGGCGCTTCCTCAGGACATCCCCCCCCCCCCCCCCCCCCCCCCCCGGTCATTCTGTGCTCATCTCTTGCTGGTCACTGCACACATTCCACTGAGCATTCTCATCTCAGTCGCTTATAGCCTCTTGGGACTTCTTTTTCTTCATAGATTCCGTCAGGGCTGGTCATACAACAGAATTATATGCCAGTAGAAACATAAAAATATACCGAAACGGCCACTCATTTTTGCCCCTTTAACTTCATGTTACTATGCGGAGAACACAGAACTCTGACGCATCTAACCACAGGCAATGGGGTTAAAAACGGGTGGCAGTCTTCCCACCAGTGCACGTTACACAAACTGCGCCCAGCACCAAACACAATGCCCCTTCAGTGCGCTCACAGTGTTCAGAGAAAGGCGTATAAAACCATTTAACTCGTGCATTGCACTCCACAGCGACACTGCACATAAGAAACGACAATGCAAGGCTGCATTGCAGGGCCCACGAAGCTATTCTGAACCGTTTGCATTCTCACTGCACCTGCGAGGTTTGCGTAATTCGCTTGGCTGTGCAGGGCCCCCGCTGTATGCATTAATCAAGGAGCGCGAATAATGGGCTCGGGGTCAGGATGCTTGCATGTAATGCCAGCGAGCAAGCTGCCTCGTTTGTTCAGTGTTATATACCGGGCTGGCTGTCTACTGGGCGCCTGTTTCGTTTACAGTGTTCTCTATTGTGTGGGAACATTGGGAAATTCGATGTGGGGCCGAGCAGATGCGGTTGCTATGCGCTTCGAGCATGCACGGAGCACAGAATGCAGCGGCCATGTCGTTTGTATTGTTCAGTGTCTAACCTTTGTATGCAGTCTTCGAGACATTTCTGCGTTGTCGTAATCGTACTTTATAAACGCGTCGTCAGGCGTAGCATTTGCCTGGCTATCTTGCTTTTGACCTCGGACTAATGATAAGTTTATTTTAGATGCATGGCAACTGACTTCGTCGTCGCACGAGTGCTCGTTTATGAGCGCTTATTGTTTTTATCTTTGACGTTCAGTGAGTTTCCTTATAGAAGATTACAGAAGGCGGAAAGGTGAGAGAAACAGGCAAAAGAACCTCGCATAAAAAAGAACTCAAAGCGTGGAAAACAAGCACCGTTTGAAGTTCGTGGACCAACCTTTTGCTGGGACAACATGTTCTAGTTCAGGATCATTGGAAGAAAAGTAGACCATGCCAAAAGCAATTGATGCTAAGCAGAATGTGGTGACCTTTTAAATATGGTCTCTACTTTTTGAAAATTCATGTGATAATTCGTATGCATTTTGCGTCTGTTTGAACAGGAGCTATCATGAACGGCATTATGAAGAAAACTGCAGTCTACATTTCCTCGACAGTCTCCCAGTAACAGCCGTTTGAGCTCTGGGAAACGAGCAAAAGTGTTGTGCATGTTTCTTGCCTGTTGCGATGGCGTTTCCAAGAACAAGCGCATTGTGGCCGTTTGTCTGTTTGGGGATATCAGCCAAAGTTAATCTTCCCTTGAACTAATCGTTCATCGCGAGGACTAAGTGCTGGAGTTAGTCCCATTTTACTCGCTTTTGGATCAGAGTGTGCCGTTTTACCGATGTATGCATTTCGCTTAAGTGCAATAGCCCAGCACCTCCCTTCTGCCTGCAAATAGCTTGGCAGGCAGCGGTTTCACTACTGTGAATCATTGATGGCGTTTTTTTCTTTTTTTGCCCAAGGCTGCTCTCTCCATATGCAGTGTATTGCACTATTTGGCGGTCACACGGTGTACAGAACAGCTTGCTGGTGTCATGCAAACTCTCAGATACGCTTTGAAGCACCATGCACCCTGACACCGTTGTGGCAGAAACGGACAAACCGATGAATGAATGTTGGGCTACCTGGCAACATCGTTGTCCTTTATTGCTATGGGGGTGAGCTGAGACCTGGTTTGTTATCCAGGTGTGGTGTGGCAGTGCGGACGCAAAAGTAGTTTGCAAACGCGAAATCGAGTCTGCGAAAATCTGACTTGCAAGCTCTAAAATAAATCTCTGCATTAAACAGATGAGGCACTGTAACAAAATGAATTCGATAGAAAATAAACGAAAAGGAAAAGATATATACTCCGTTTCATACTTAGCACGCAACGCAGCGGAGGTTGCTGAAATAGTGCGTCCGCGAAACTATATTACTCCGCCTCGTATCATTCGTTCCTTCGACACTCCGGTCATTGTTTCGACGAATACAAAGGACGGTATAAAACGATGTAGTATCATTGAAAATCACGGTCGAAGCTGTGAGGTGATCAGTGTTCGGGCTCTCTGGCCCTAATTTTCACGGAGTGTGAACTACTTTTTGGGCGCCGATTTAGTAGAAGCGATTCGCCCTTCCAACAGCGTATCATACCGCCACGTGTACTTTTCGCTTCTCGAAATCTCGACGAGTCGCAGGACGGAAATATGGCAAGAGGTAAAATGAAGACCAGGAGGTGCCAGTCACGGCACTTAAGATTTGTCGCTACGAAATATGTTTGGGTTTGCTTTGGTTGTATGGCGAACTACTTTTTGCGTGCGGACTTAGCCAGCGTGAACAGGCGCGCTAGCTTTGGCAGCGTTGCCTACTATGAATGAAACGGAGTATAAAAACCTCACCCTCCCCCTTTCTCGATGGAGCGGCGTTAAATTCCTGTTGACCATTCAATATTCTTTTGTCTTCACTCATCGCTTCTCTTGCTGCGTTTAATTTTGATTTTATGAATCCTTAGTACATTTTATGCTTTGGCTGGTAGTTATTCTTGCGTGGAAACTTCTTGCTAGCCACGGCTGAAGGCCGTGTTTTAACGCGATGCCAAAAGTTCAAAAAAAAAATAACAACAAAGATAACTTAGAGTTGCAGAAAGAAATTGGCTTCACGTCGAGGTGTTCACGGACGCATTGAGATTAGGCGCCGCTCGTCGACTCTACCGAGTGCTGCTTCTGTTGCGTTGCGCAGCAGCGGTCGTGCTGCGTTCTGCTCGGTCATGCGGAACCGACGGGCGCGCGACAGGTGCTGTCGAGCGAGACGGTCGGCGCGTGTCTCCATGCTTGCTTGAGCTGCGCACGAGAGTGGCGCAACATGTATCTCCCCTTTAATGTAATAAATGCTTCTCACTCGCAATGACGGAGAGACAAAAGACGTGCGTCTTGCGTACGAATCGAGCGTCAACGCTTTCTGCAAGTCCGCGAATCCTGAATGCGGATTACCTGTGTGCCTCGGAGAGGATGAGGAGGGCCTGGCCGTATGTCGACAGTCAGCCAGTTAGTGTGTCAGTCAGCCAGACAGGGTGTCAGCCCGTCTGCAGGTGGATCGGTTGAATCAGTCAGTTCAGTTCAGGTCATTCAGTCAGTCAGTCAGTCTATTCAGTTTAGTCAGCCAATCCAGTTTATCAGTTCGGTTTGGTTTTGGTTTGGTGGGGTTTAACATCTCAAAGCGACCCAAGCTATGAGGGACGCCGTAGTGGAGGGCTCCGGAAATTTCGACCACCAGGGGTTATTTAACGTGCACTGACATCGCACAGTACACGGGAGTCTACAATTTCGCTTTCACCGAAATTCAGCCCCCGCGGCCGGGAACGAACCCGCGTCTTTCGGGTCAGCAGCCGAGCGCCGAAACAACTGATCCACCGCGGCGGGTAGTTTATCAGTTCAATTAGTCAGTCTAGTTCGGTCATTTCAGTTCGCTCAGTTAGCTATTCCAGTAAGTCAGTCCAATTCAGTGAGTCAGTATACAGTCAGTCATTGTCAGTCAGCTCATTCCGCCAGTCCAGTCATGTCCGGTCTTCAGCCAATCAGTAAAGCTCCGATTTTTCAGTCACAATTCAGTCAGTTCAGTCACTCATATCAGCCCAGTCAGTACAGTAAGTACAGAACTTAAGACGGGCGTGTAAAAGAAATAATACTACTCAGCCCACACCTCTTAAAACACAACGGGCTTGCATAGTAACTAAAGTTAGGTTAGTCACTGCAGCCTCCACGGTGGCTCAGTGGTTATGGCGCTAGGCTGCTGACCCGAAAGACGCGGGTTCGATCCCGACCGCGGTGGTCGTATTTCAGTGGAGGCAAAACTCTCGAGACCTGTGTAATGTGCGATATGAGTGCACGTTAGAAAACCCCGGGTGGTCTAAATTATACGGAGCCTAGCTCTCCTAGCTCTAAGGCGTCCTTCATAGCCGAAGTTGCTTTGAGGCAATAAACCCTGTAAACTTCCAGCAGTACAATACTCTCGAGTCAGTGGAATTCAGACAGTCGATCAGCACTTTTCAGTCATTCATTCTGCCAGCCAGTTATAAGACAGTCGGTCGGTTAGCGTGTCCTATGCGGTCGGTCTCTGGGCGACTATTCGTGATCTCTCTCTGGGGCTAATTGTTGGATCAACGTGGTTAGTTTTGGGAAAGTGAACCTCCAACCAAACTGTAGACCTTGGTGGATGAAAGTACAGTGTTTCGAATGTGAACAGGCAGTCACTATCTAAGAGCATGAGGATCCATAGCGCACAAATTTGAAGGGACACAACACAAGCGCTAAATTTCCACTGAACGATCTTTATTTGGCGCAGACAACCTTATAAGGATCACGTAAGGTACAGGTACAGATGACTAACAATGATTATTCAACAATGATTAGTCATCTGTACCTGTACCTTACGTGATCTTTATAAGGTTGTCTGCGCCAAATAAAGATCATTCAGTGGAAGTTTAGCGCTTGTGTTGTGTCCCTTCAATTTTGTGCGCTATGGATCCTCATGTTGACTACCCACTAACCCGAACCCTGACCCTTCTAAGTTAGTAGTAGTAGTACAAGACCTTTATTCGGCCATAATTTACAGGCCGAGCATGTCGACCGCCTGGGCGACCAGAAGTCGCTGTTCTTCCTCCCCTTCAGAAGAAGGTGGGGGATTCCTACCCTCACTTTCTTCTAAGTTATATATCTAAGAGCTTCGGCGCATATGGCTGCATGCATACAGGGGCGAGAGTTTTCAGTTTGAACTAAAGAAACAATCGACAAAAGTGCGCCGGATTCAACTCCAGAAATTCACTCTTAACCGAAAAAGGTAATTGTTCCTTGACATGCACGGCACAGCTGCATGAGTAGGAGCTGCACTCATGTAAACGAACAAATTAACAAAGTACGGGAGCCGCGGTCGAGGTCACTCGTGAGGCGCTGGTATACCGTTGGATTGGCGAAATTGTGCGTTTTGAAAATTGTTTCGGTATGCTTTACCCGCCTCTTCAGAGCGGGGGGGGGGGGGGGGGGGGGGGGGGGGGGGGGGGGGTTGTAACTCTTCGCCGTCGTTAGCGAAGCACTGTTTGTCCACTCTCAACACCCTCCTAAGGCAGCTACATAGTTCAATGTCTATGCCATTATTTTCTCAACAAAAATTGATTTTCTGGCTACTTTTGACTGTGCTGACGTTTGTTCGGCAGCAAAAGACCGATTTATCAACGAGATAGTTGGATTTGAAAGTACTCCCCCCGACCGACTGAAACTCATGAAGCCCACTCAGGAAAGGGTGGGTTGCCGCCATTTCGAACTGATTGGTAGTGCAGCGTGGTCACCTGTATCCGCCTAGAAAATTGGTGTCGACGCACTCATTCCAGTAGCGAAATCGGCCGTTAATGGCGGCACCTGCATTACGCCTTTTGTCTTGTCTAGAACCAAGCTGTCGATCGGAATTTTTTCGGGTTCGGTTTCGGTTCGGGCTCAAGCCTTTCGGCTTTAGGTCCTGGTTCGGCTTCGGAGAGACATTCCGTTCTGGTTCGAATCAGATGGAACCGGTTGAAACGGGTTCAAACGGATTCGGAACTAAAAAAGATACAAGAACATAGAGTGGCTTTCTAATCAAGTCTGGTGACGTCTTGTTCCCTTTTCTGCGTCACGACGGTATACGAGCTAAGCAAGAAAATTTATTTTATGCGTAATTTTATCGGCTATCGATCTGAATTTATAATCTGCAATAAACAAATTTTATGTCAAATGATCGATGACGCTTGCCGTAAATCAAACAACTCCTCTCTGCAACTTTTTCTTGGCCATTTAACATATCTGTAGGTAGGCATTAATTCCGCCTCTCTGTTTTAGACTCGGCACTACACCGCAACGATTCTTCAGCGTGGGTGTGTGTCATCTCAACAGATAACAACAGTGCCAACATGTACCTTTGCCAAAAGTAACCGAGCAGCAGGATTTTGCTTCCCAACCGTATAACGGAGCCTTTACGGGACCCCTGAAGGCCGAAAGGTGTCAAAACGTGAGAACAATGGTTCACCTTACTGTACTCAGATTCAGAGCTTAGGGGCTGCCATGAGTGCTTCGCTACGCAGCTAACAAACAAACCACAGTTGCTCGGTTACTTTTGGCAAAGACTGTACGTAAGATATGCTGCACAGTGGCTACGGAGGCATGCGTGGTTCGCAATTTCGAGGCTTCTTGCCCAGACAGTAAATCTGTTGAGATATCCACAACCCAGTTAAGTGTCCAAAGGGGGCCAAGCCCAAAGTCAAGCCTATCCCCCCCCCCCCCCTCCCTCCCCAACAAAAATTTACCGCGGGCCCCACCCAAAAAATAAATACGGAGCAGTAAGCAACGCCCGTGTCGAATTCCACTTGCAGGCGAAAAACAACTCCGAATGTTATAGATGACCATCTAGCCAGTTCGCCCGAACAAGTCCTGGATCCCTACGATTATACGCCCCGCACCAGCCTCACCGTTGCCCTCGATAGCTTGCTGCGGCTGCGCGTGCTTCCCCATTCGTCTCGATCGCCTCCGAGCATCGCGATCCTCCTGCTGTTCTGTTGCTCTATCCATCCGCGCCGGTACGCAGAGCCTGGAGAGGGAGCTTCCGTTCGGTGGCCGCTGCGTTGCTTTGTCACGGGCCCCCCTCCCTCCCCCACATATGCACAGCAGAAGTCGGCGGTGGCCCATCCGAACTGCCCCTCCCCCTCCACTCCCAGCCCCCGGGGTGCCCTGATGTACGACTTCGTGCCCACTGCGAGAGGGCGCGTGTGTTCGCTGTTCACTCGGCCATAGCCCCACGCGAAGAGGCTGTCCATGCGGGATGACGCCAAGGCGGAAATCGTGTCGAGGCAGGTCTCCCCCGATGCATTCGTGGTCGAACGATTGGCGTGCCCGCGGTGGGTGGTCGCGTGGGGAAATATCGACGGCGACGTTGTATCTGGCACGGGCCACGTCATGGGAACACCGCTCGGTGCGCTCTGGTGTGCGGTCGGGGTAGTCTTGCCTTGCTTTTCTGTCGGTGCGAGGCAGTAACAGCGTGCACTCTTTCCTTTTTATGTACGCCATCAGTATATGCTGGTGTCTTCGTGGGTACGATGCTTGGTTTGACATCTCTGCGAATATGTTGCCCTTATATTGACGGGACAGGGCAGCGGAAGCAAACACACGGTTACAGCCCAAATGGTGCTGTTTGGAGGCATCTTAGAGCGAGAGCTGTAAGAGCTTAGAGAGTCAAATATAGGGAATATAATGGCGGAGTCGATATCACAGTTACACGTAACCCGTGTAACATGTGGAAAGGAGGAAGGCAGGCGCGGCGGCAGCGGAGAGTCCCAGTCTTGTTTTGCGTGCTCATTGCAGCTCGAAGTCTTCTGGGTAGACTGCGTGAAGCCGTTTTGTGCTTGAGTATGTGTTTTCATTCTGCGCAGTGTTATTCCCTGTTCCTTAACTGGTTGCTCATCCGGTAACGAGTATTCCCTTCTGCCTATCATATAGTGTTGCTGAGTATGAGGTCACGATGTTTTGAATATTTGTGCCCGTCTGTGTGTTTGCCCTGGGTAGGAGTGCTCGTTCTGCGGCGTGTGCGCCGCACTTCGGAAGCACACGGCCGTGCTCCCCTCACCCGAAACTCTCGCGGGAGCAGTCTGCCCGCTGGCGGCAGCTTCGACTTCCCCAACCTTCCAATATACATCAAGATCCACCCTGTCCTGTTTCCCTCCTCTTGCCCGTGGTGCCACAATCACTCTAACCTTTACCACATCACCTGGTAGTGCTCACATAATCCTCTGGTGCCCCAATTCCTAACCGTTCGCTGGAGCAGTGGGAAACGGCGCTGGCCAGCTCCAACTTGGTCGACCACTTTCGTCTGATCGACCCCCCCGCCCCCCTAGTGTTTCCCTAGGGGGGTGTCTACCCTCCCCCGCTTCCCTAGTGCTTCGGAAACCGTAACTAACTGACCTAAATCGGTCGCGCCACGTTTGCGACTCTTTAGTGTGAACCCGTCTTAAAGCTCCTGAAATAGGGGGCCCTCCCCGCCACATTGCTGCGCATTGACCTACAAATAAATATACTTTACTCTCTCTCGTTCCCCTCTACGGACTTATTCCCTGGTGTCCATATGAGCTTTGCTTGCCTTTAGGCTTCCTTTACGCCCTTCAGGATCCTCATGGCTGCCTGCCCCATCCTGCCCCTGGTGTAGTTCCTGCACGCTTCTTTCGAATCCGTGATTATATTCGTTTCTTTCTGTATGGTTATTGAGAGCGCAATGCTTCCCTCCTCCGCGTACGTTGGGTTTCTGCGACTGAATGATGCGCTTCTGCCAATATGCAGCCAATGTGTACTTGGCTCTAGTTCTACCAAAACGCAGCCGGGATGAATTAGGAACAAGTATGCCGATGAGTGCGATATGGAAAGTGATATGGAAAGGAAAAAGACCCCGAGAGAAAGAAAGGGAAGCTGACGTAGTTCAGTAGGTAGAACACAGAACACGATCCGGATTTCATGTGTTCGAATCTCACCGGCGGCACTGTGCTTCGGTTTTCCTCTGGCCGCTGTAAAATTATGGCTCAGCATAAAAGGTGTAAGGGATTAATAACGTTTTCTTACCGAAGCAACCATGAATAAAGTACATTTCGCGGTGCTTTCCTTGCTTTTTTTTTAAATATCTGTTAGCGTGGATTAGAAAATCTCGACCTATTGACAACCCAGCGGGAAAGAAGAGGAAGCAATGGATGCAGGCCGTTCTTGTAATGCTGCGACGAAGTAGCTGATGCTAGCTTAGGCTGAGAGAACGGATTACAAGGCAAACAAAACATAGCAGGGTGAAGCCGGAAGTCTCAGGAGCAGAGACGAAATCAGCAACGTTCTTGGGATATAAGGTGGCCGCTGGTGACGCAGGAGAGACAATTTAAGCGAATCAGTGCACTGCACCCGGTCGCTACTGATCATGACCAACAGTAAGTACTTACAAATGGTGCAACGACCGTCAAGGCCTGTCAAGAGGGAGCCATCCTCATCACCACCCAACAGTAGCTCATATCAGCTCCTTGTTTGCACTTGCTCGCTATAGCTCAGCCAATAATCCGACAGCCTAAGCACGCTGCCTGAAACATCTTCATCATCATCAGCCTGACTACACCCACTGCAGGGCAAAGGCCTCCCCCATGTCTCTCCAATTAACCCTGTCCTTTGCCAGTTGCGGCCACTGTATCCCCACAAACTTCTTAATCTTATCCGCCCACCTAACTTTCTGCCGTCCCCTGCTACGTTTGCCTTCTCTTGGAATCCACTCCGTTACCCTTAAGAACCAGTGGTTTCCTTGCCTTCGCATTACATGCCCTGCCCAAGCCCATTTCTATCTCTTGATTTCAACTAGGATGTCATTAACACGCGTTTGCTCCCTCACCCACTCCGCCCTCTTCCGATCTCTTAACGTTACACCCATCATTTCCCTTTCCATAGCTCGCTGCGTTGTTCTTAACTTAAGCTGAACCCTCTTTGTTAGCCTCCACGTTTCTGCCCCATAGGTGAGTACCGGTAAGATACAGCTGTTGTATACTTTTCTCTTGAGGGATATTGCCTGAAACGGAGCAGTGCTATACGCGAACAGCTCGGCAACTCTCCGCATCCGATGTAATGGCGGCGTCAGCACTGTCCACCGCTCCGACGCTGCACGATTTTCAGGCGTCGAGACGGTCGGACGGACTGCACGGAACCCTCGCCCTCTCTGTGGCCGCTCGCAGGTCGACGCTCTCCTCGCGTCGTCGATCTGCAGAGGCAGGCGCGTGGGCTGCTTTCTGTGCCGGGTGCGTGGGTTTGTGTCCGGGTGAGGGATCTCCCGGTCGACGTGCCCTGCGTCGGACGGCGAGTTGTCCAATTCGCCCCCCGATGAGAGCGTCCCCCCTCTGCTCCGAGTCGGAAGCTATCGGAGGAGAGCCGTCCGTGTCGTGGTCATGCACGCATCGACGCAAGCGTGAGCTGACTGCGTAACTTTTCCGCAGTCCCGTATTAGAGAGCAATGGCAGCAGGACTGATGCCCTTCTAAGCAATCGGAAAGGGGAAAGGGGGGGGGGGGAGAAGACTAATAGTTATAGTGAACTGCGTAAGTGCAATGGGATTCTGTGGCTTGGAAAATAGTTTCATTTCTCAAACACGAAGTGTTTTGGTTTGCCTGAAAATTAGCACTATGTGAGTTCTCTCGCGCATTCTCGTAACAAGAACAAGGAGGAGGCGGCTGTTTGAGACCGCAGGATTTATTATCTTCAATTTCGATTCAATTCACTTTATTCACCAGACATTTCTGGACGGTTTCCTGGATAAAATCTGCTAATTAACGCAGCTTGACGAAGTTCAGGAAACCAATACAAGGCAAAGCGCACAGCATGTGACAACTAGTTTTAAGCCATCAGTAATTATAAATGATATTATATCAACAAATGGTAAAAACACAAAGCATAGAACAGAGGCAGTAATATAAAAATGTCATGAACCACCTAGCTGTACAGAGAAAAAAAAGTAAGAACAAAGAGGCGACTGAAGATAGCACATATTCAATCCACGAAGCAAACACAAGTAGCACACTGAGCTAAACAACACGGCAAATAATAATAACAACGGTATTAATAGTGCACAAGTATTTACACCGCTACAAAGTAGTGCCGTAGTTCCTTTCTTTTATAGCCAGTGGTGTTTTGAAATGCGTTTAAGGTACATGGGAGGTTATGAGCTGAAGACTGTAATTTATAGTTGGTACGAAAAAATGGTACGACCCATAAATCCTGATTTCGTGTTTGCATTAAAGCCTGGCGTAATTCTAAGCAGGCCAAAGTAGATAAATGATTTTTGACATGGGTAGCGGAAAAATACATTAGTTGAGCCCTTGTACTGGTGCGCCCGATGTTCGGACTGCATGTGAAGCCCGAACCGATGTTAGCGATTCATATGGCCCCAGTGTTCTTAGCGGCTTGCCTAGTATTGTCTTTTGTTTAGGAAGTGGAAGTGTATTATCCCATGCTTGATTCTTTTTTTTCTCTCTTCCTTCTTTTCCTTTCTCTTTCTTGAATTTACTTATTAATGGAACAGCTTTAGAAGTTTCATGGGGCCAAAATGTGACGTCACTTCCGGCAAAGGCATCAACAGCTTCATCAAATGCTAACCAAATGCCAACACGTAATGTACTTAGGAGCCACTGTGAATTTTGTTCCGGTTTATGATGCAAACTGATATCAGCGATATACGCCCTGGAGTGTCGTATGCTTCCGGGCGCGCAGGCGTTTGTACGCATAATTTCTCATTCAACGAATAAATAGTATGTATTATATTTTATATATTATTATAACTGTAGAGATTCCAACTCCACTTCATTCCCTGCTTCTTTTAATCGCCCTACTATGTTCTTCTGCAACACGGCGTCCCGTGTTTCTTCTGTGTCGGTGCCTCAAAACCAATCAAGGTAGGAGCGTGGCGTTGTTTGTCATTATGAAGCACAGAAAATAATGCAATAGAATTGAAGTATCTTATTATTCCTCCCCAAGAAGTCATGTACATCTGCATTGTATGTTTTACAGCAGCAGTAAACTCTACGGAATATTCGTGGTACTTTCTTGCCCGCTGGGTGAATGTGGGCTTCCTGAAGTAACATAGCAGCACAGCCGAAGCCCACAAGGGCTCAACATTAATGCGTCACTCGTAACCCAGGAAACTGCTGCGCCAGTAAACACAGTGCGACTAAACATAACCTCCAAAATGACCGGTGGAGTGAGGACTGAGTCCTCTGTGCCTCGTCCAGGCTGCCAGCCACCCGTCCACGACCCATGTGTTAGAGAACGGGAGCGCAAAGCACTCAGCGCATCGGGCGGCGTAGCATTTACGAGGCTACATTTAAATGAATGCGTTGTCCATTGCCTTAAACGGACACTGACGACATTCTTCTTACCGGAGATCTGTTTGCTTATCTATTGCTGAGAAGGTTGGATTCAAAAGTTTAACTCCTTTCTTTTTTTCTCCCTCCACTATAGATTCAGCCTCCTCACGTCAGGCTCTGTGGTCACCGCTGGGAAGTGAGTGGCTGTGTAGCCTAGTCTCAGGGATCTGCGCTCAAAGTCCTGCCGTGACGTCACCGCAATTTTCTTGTGAAAACGGCCGTGGACGGCCGTACAGTGGTGAGCAACCTTGTCTAGAGCGCTTGAGCAGTGCGCACTTGGTAACAAAAACCGAAATTAGAGAGCAGCCCCTCATTACAGGGCAAAGTTTTCGTGCCTGCTTTGTTTACGGGGCTATCTGGCGCTACTTCCGTGCAAGCGTTGCAGCTGGACCCTAGAGGCTGCCACAAAATCTGGATTTGTTTGCAAGGAAG
Organism: Amblyomma mixtum; assembly: GCF_055824585.1. Classification (NCBI taxonomy): domain Eukaryota; kingdom Metazoa; phylum Arthropoda; class Arachnida; order Ixodida; family Ixodidae; genus Amblyomma; species Amblyomma mixtum. The sequence continues at coordinate 65,386,688 of NC_143019.1, forward strand.
TGCACCGCCCGAGCGCTCTAGACCTTGGCTGCTCACCACTGTACGTACCTTCACATATGGTGGCCTCTCCTATATCTTATAAACGCTCTCTTTTCAGGGAAAGTACGTTCTTTGCCATCAGAATGCGGAAATCTATCGACAGGGGCCAGCTTCAATTCACCCGCAATCTCCCTTTAAGCATGGCGCTCGACGTCGTCGCTGATAGCGTCGCCGAAATGTTACCGCGCATAGCTACAACAGCAAGCAGCAGCTAACGCTCCACGATTGGTCAGGGGATCGCACTGAGCACACCCGTTTAGCGCGCGAGATCCAGATTTCTGGGAGAAAACGAGGGGCCCTGCGAGAGAGGCCGAGTATGAGGGCGGACAGGCCCTTTCCACCACTTCCGTTTTTCTCCAACCTGCGCGCGGCTGTTCATTCACTCAAGCCCCCCTTCCCCCGGTGTCCCACGCGTCGTATTTTTGGGGCGCCACGCGAGAGGAGTACAGGCGTCGGCGGCGGTGTTGCACTGAGTGGGGATCACGCGTCCTGTCGCTTTCGTTCGGCGCGGAACACACGTGTAAAGGCGTCGCACGGCGGCTGCTTTGCAGTGGCGCAGGCTTCTGTACAATTCTGCTCGCTGGTCTCTTACTTCTGATTGTAGCGCGGATCCCACAGTTGGTGCCCGTTGTTGCAGCAGGGGTGGAGGGGTTACGTTAACCGGGCGTGACGTCATGCCTCTTAGACTCGGACATCGGTGGGTGGTCGCCGAGGTAGAGACGAACCGAGGATGAGAACACTTAGCATATTCTTATGGCAGAGGTGAAAATGGATGACGTCAATGCCAGGATGATAGAGCACGCGCTTTTATGCGCTCTCCCGACGCCTAGGGAAGTCCTTCATAGCAACACCACAGTACTGTATAAGAACCAAAGTGTAGGGCTTCGGGCAAATGGACCTACAGAAATAAACAGAGGCCTTCCGCTCGCCACCTCACCTGAGTTGTTATTTCCTGGGCTATCCAACCACTATATGCAGTCGTAATGATTACAGTCCATGCAAAATTGTAAATTTTAAACTGTGAGGTTTAAAGTCCCGAGGCCACACATGGGCTGGGAGTGACGCCGTAATGGAGGGCTTCCGATTAATTAAGACCCCTCTCCCTAGAGGTATTTAATGTGTGCTGATATCGCACAGCACATGGGCGTTTTTGTATTTCGCCTCCATCGAAATACGGCCGTCGCTGCCGAGATCAAAGCAGCAAACCTGTAATCCGTAGCCGAACGCCCAGCCGCCGCGGTGGGTGCTCGAAGCTCACCTAAACAACACCAGAAATGCTCGAAACATACTTCTTATATTTAAGCTAAATTATTAATCCTAGTTAAGCGGCACCGGATGCAATACCTGGCTTATGATTCGGCGCTCCGGTATGGTATGGTATGGTATGGTATGGTATGGTATGGTATGGTATGGTATGGTATGGTATGGTATGGTGTGGTGTGGTGTGGTGTGGTGTGGTGTGGTGTGGTGTGGTGTGGTGTGGTGTGGTGTGGTGTGGTGTGGTGTGGTGTGGTGTGGTGTGGTGTGGTGTGGTGTGGTGTGGTATGGTATGGTATGTAATGGTATGGTATGGTATGGTATGGTATGGTATGGTATGGTATGGTATGGTATGGTATGGTATGGTATGGTATGGTATGGTATGGTATGGTATGGTATGGTAACCAACAAAAATTGAGCGAAAGTCATGGTGGCATTAGGGACAGAGTCTCGCAACCGAAAGGATTAAACAACTCTGCCTGGAAAGCATATGCACAGTCTGAAAAAAGTCGAGAGGCCAGTACGTTTGCTTTTAAGCTGTGCATCGCTGAACTGCTAAGCTTTGGAGAGTGGAAGAAGAGACAATCCTCTCACTTTTTAACCAGAGCGATGCTTAGGCCCAGAATGAAAGCCCTTGGGCTGTTTACTTTTGACGAAGAGTGTACGTTCACACAGCCGATCTTTCAAATCATTTAATTACGCGCAGCAGGGAACGAAGAACCTTTTGCAGCAAGCACTTAAGGAAGCCCAGCGAGCAAGCGTAAAAACAGCCGTCGTTCACGTTCACGCAAGTGTTCTTACTCATCACCGCTCAAGTGATCCCACTGCAGAGCCTTCAGGCACTCACCGGGTCAGCAAGACCTTAGAGGGGTGGAAGTTTGTTGCCAATGAGGGTGCTGTTAGGAGAAAGTCCACGTCATCGCGTGCGCAATTTACGAGTGCGAGGGAGATCGCGGAAAGCAAACGCAAGCAGTAATTGGAAAACCCGCCTTGTTCGTTGTTGGCCGCCAAGGGCTTCGCTCGCTGGCGTACTGACTATTCCGGGTCACTGACTATACTACACGCCCGTGAAGGCGGCGTGGGTGGAGGCAAGACTTACGGCTGCTGCGCAGAGAGTTAGTTTGTATATATACACGAGGGGCACGCCATCAAGGGTCGCGCTACCTGTTTCAACTGTCGAGCCGATATTTCTTTTTCGTTCTCTAGCTTCGTTCGTTTTCTGCGCGCTCCCCACAGAATGGTACGACGGACGAAGCAACCTCTTCAAACGAACACAGCGCGGTTTTCTCGAAATACACGTGCAACATTTTGTTTATGCCCAGGGGCGCCCCGGTTATCCAGGGTCGACGCAAACTGGAGTCAGGTGAGCCGGTTTGATGTTTGCAAGCAGCTCCGAGTGCAGATGTTATTTTGAGCGCAATGGCTCGTACACACACGCAAAAGCAAGGTGTTCATGACGTAGAGTTTGCAACGAGGTGAGGTATGTCACGAAACAAATAAGGAAGAGTGACGTGCAAAGGCAGCGACAGACGCCTACTACCGAGAGACTTTTTTGGAGCATACAGCACGCCTGTCATCATGTAGATTGCTTGGTAAGGAAAAAAACATATTCAGCCTCTTGACGTATCGTGTTTTCTCGGTTGTCACGTGAAGATAGTCGCCAATAAATTAGCGTCCTTATGATCAGAGCATAAAGACGGTAATTTAGATAAGATAAGAAGTTTATTTAGACAGGTACAAGTGTCTCGGAGAATGGCGAAAAGGCAGTGAGATGCCTGACAAAGCGCCATCCCCCCCATCCCCCCAACTCCCAGAAGTTGACTCTTGTTCAGACAATGCAGTACGAGCACCGGCACAGCACACAGAGGAAGCTTCAGAGGCAACTTTAACATCTTATTTAAAAAGCACATTATAAAGTGAAAAGGCATTCTGAAAAAAAAAAGGAACATTTCTTTAACTTTCTTCTTAAAACGGCATAAAGCACAAGTCTAAGAACTTAAAAGACAAGCAAATATGCACAACAGAATTTAAATCCTTCAAAAAACGCTATCAGTCTAAGTTTGCAATGACAGTAAATAATCAAGGAGAGTGTTCTTAAAAGCAATGGTTGCAGTATTCTCTTCTAGCATTTGTCTGATAAAAGGATGTTTGTTTAAGAACTCTGGTATACGATAAGATAGTATTTGGTAGTAAGATAGTATTTTATAGACGACCATCTTCATATGACAACGTGACAGATTTTTTTTTCCTTACCAAGAGATCTGCAGAGCCACAGTTGCCGTGTATGGTCCAAAAAAGTCAATTGATAGTTTGCGCCCGTCTCTGCCGTTCTACGATACTCGTCCTGGAGTGTTACGGTACGCGCAGTCAGCATGATCGATCAACAACTAGCTCGAACGAGATTTCTGATCGAGGTTTTTACTTGGGTGCTTGGCTACCGCCTGCAAGCTGAGCGGCGAATGGGGATAAGGCAGTAGTTACAGAGCCTTCCCTGGTTGATTTGAATGACCGTTCGCCTGGAGTGATGACCGGTGGACTGGCACAAAAAAAAAAATGCGTTCCGGCTTGAAAAGTTTCCAAAATTTGTAGCGATATATGTGACGTTTAACGTCCCGAAGCTGCACTTGTGCTATCAGGGACGCAACAGTAGAGGACTCCGAGTAAATAACTGCGATTGTTCGAAACCAATAAATTTGTTATATTCTTGATTGTCGTGTAATTATTTCCTTGTATGTGTTAGTTAGCCTCAGCCGCGCGATGCGTGACGTGCGGGCGCAGTGGGAAGAGCGGAGTCGTCTGAGAGCCGTAACGATGAAGGGGTGGCAACCCTGTGGGGGGCGAAAAGGGGGGGTGGGAGACGAAGAAAGCAGACATACGCAAGATGGACTCCGAACTGTACTCCCGCTTAGAATCACTCTCACTCTAGCCTTCTTAGCAAACACTTACTTGAAAAGCGAAAAAGGCCTGCAGCTAATTCGCGCCCGAACTGAAAGTCGCCTATGCGAATTATTTCCGCACTCTTTAGGGTAACAGGCTATTTCAAACATTTCGACTATTAGTAGGCATGGAATGAGTGAGGCATGACTCGTTGCCGCTTCTGCTTTTACGGTTTTACGATTTTACTTCTGTTTTACGGCCTTGGGTTTGCTTGACCAAATGTCGGAACACCATGGAATAGCACTGTTGCAAGATCGATGACGGGACCAAGTGTTCACCCAGGCATCGCAGAGGCGCTGGTCGCTGAGTGTGGCCCAACGTTGCCGTTAAGAGCTTCAACGCAATGAATGAGGCGGAGGCGTGTTCACACAGCGGAGAACGAAAGGGCAAGTTTTGGATTCTTACAAAATATACGGATGCCATTGCGATAAACTTCAGCGTGTGCGAGTCAGCTCAAACGTGGCGTGAAAACAGTGACTGTTGTCAAGTGTGTAATTAGCCCGGTTGTCGAATGATGTCAAGGCACATTGCAGAGTGAGGTTAAAAAAAGAACCTCTCCTGCTCCGTATAATGTACCGCGTGTGTGGGGTCAAGACAGTGGAGGATTGTTCCCCGGCTTTTTACTTTTGAACAATGACGTATACTTGAGGTCCTAACTGTTCACGCTTTGTGCTGCGCGAACCGCGGGCACCCTCTCACATCAAATTCCTGGCTTTCATCTCCCCGCCACACCAGCGGTCTCTTTCGTCTATGTTTAATTCCTATCCTTCGGAGTTCACTTTGCCACCCCATTAGAACGCCGGCCGGACGTTGAAGGCAACAAATACCTTCGAAGAGACGGCCCCAAGCGGCAGTGCAGTTCGTCCGCCTCCACTGACAACAAATCAGGAAAGCCCGGCGACCGGTGACTCACGACATGCTGCCTCTGATACCAAGTGACCACCCCTACCAAAACCTAGAGCGCGCACTGCGTCAGGTTGCCGCACTGCGTCAGGTTGTTGCTGCGTTGCCGCACTCCGTGTTTGCGACACCTACGACTGATCCGGGCAATAGGCATAATTCCAACCATTGCCAAGATATGCAAGTGACTGCAATGCTCACGTCACTGATGAATGTCATGCGTGCTCTGCTGTCCAGCTTACGCACACCAGTAGCACACAACGCATTGCAAGTACTGGACACGCTACAGCCAGTTATTGCAGCTCTACATTAGAAGACACCATGGCTCACCCGGAACTATCTTTTCCGAAGAAAGTCAAGCGAGCGTTTATTTTTCAGTGGAATGCCCGCGGGCTCCAGTCCTGGATTTCAGACACAACCGCTTCCCATTCTGGTGATCTGTGAACCGAATCTGCCCAACATTTTACGATTATCCCCGCCCTTTCACAGAAGCCAAGGTCCTCGGTCCGTGGCCACAGCAGCCGACTACCATCAAGGCTCACAAGGCACTGTTTTGTATTTTCCGAGAGACTGCCTTGATTGATGGACTGTAACTTTGTCTCTCGTTCCTTCTCTCTTCCCTTTTTAATCCCCTCATTCCCTTCCCCAGTGCACGCGTGTAGCCAACCGGGAACCTTTCTGGTTAACATCCCTGCCTTTTCCCCTCTCTTTATCTCTCTCTCTCTCTTATCCCCATTTCATTTCCCCTGGAGATCCACTTCGCCCCCTTGATTTGCGCTAGGGTGTCAGCAACTCCAGTGGTTCTCTAATCCAATATCAAACGGCAGTCGCTAACCGGCCCTATGAAGTGAGGCCAGACAGCGCAGGCTGAGACATCACCAGGCCACAAGGTCAACCAAAGCCAGACACAACACGATCGTCTGCGTCGCACAAACGCGCTGTACGCGGTCGGCTTAATGCGGGCGCGCAGCTGCCGGAGGCGAACTCACCGCATCCGACGCGCGATTTGCCGCCGCCCTGCGCGTTGGTTACGCCGACTGCACGTCGCGTAAAAAATAAAGATGAAAAAATGAGTTGCGTCTGGCTGCCGAGCTGCGCCGCTTTCCAGCCTTGGCCGTGGATGTACGTAAAACAGCTCCTTAGAGCGCGAGGACTCCTCTGCGCGGTGATTTGTCATCCTGTTTGTCGCTAACCGAGGCGCAGGCGGCGTACACGGCGCGTGACTTCTTTAAACACAGAGGGATCCATTGTGCACAACGAACACATCAGCATGCAGAGCTTGACTTTTTTTTTCTCTCTCTGTGCCGACAGTTTTTTAGTTGTCTCGTTAAAAGAAATAACGTATTTCTTTCCCCAACGGAGCGGTGATGAAGACAAGAGTTACGGGCGCAAGATTTGCCTTCGCTCGGGAGCAAGTTCAAGGTCGTGCATAAAACATAGGCTTTGGAGGATGCGAGAGGAGGGTCTCGCTGCAGCTATTCTTTGGAAGCCCTGTTTACTTAAAAGGCGCTCGGTTCTCACCTAATAGTAGCTTACTCACATCCCCCCAAAATCGAGGTGTATATAACGTTTATACTTCCAATACTCCCTTACGGAGTCAAAACCTCGAGGCTGAAAAAAGTCTAGAAACTTCTAGAAAAATCTAGAAATGTCGAACAACGCAGCCAGGTATGGAAAGAAAAAGAACGGGATTAACGCCAAGAGACAGAAAGGAAGCAGCTTGGATAGTAAAAATTTCAGTTGATACCTCAGCGGAAGCCAAGTGGTGCACACAAAATAGACCTGGCGCTCATGCCCTCTCTCACTCTCACTCATTCGCTCACCCATGCGGCAGCTGCGGAGGGCGCCACTGCGCTCTGACACTTTCGACCTTCGCTATATGTGGGTGTGCCCCAGGTGTACACTGGGGCATACCCAGTGTACACCACCGTGGGTATGCCTTCGCCACTGTGGCCCGTGCGTTTTCAAGGGTGAGGCCCCGCGAGCGACTGCCCAGCCTGTTCTCCTTTGGACGCTCGTACAATGCTCGATTCGTTCTTCCAATACGCCAGCATGCGCGGTTTTATGGAGCCGACTGGTTACAGCAATGAGCAGCCGAAGTGAGGCCACAGCTGGTTCTGCTGGCGCTGGTTGGTTAGGAAAAGACCTGAAACACCTCGTGATTTGATTCTTGAAATTTCAGGCGCCTTGATTACTCTACTTAACTAGATAAGGTATTATCTCGTGACTACCCGAACCACTTCCGACAGATAGAGGTCTACAGAGTGGATGTCGAGGTACCTTGAAACCTACACGAGTAAAACTGAGAAGTTATTCACTGCACGCAATATGAGAAAGGAAAATAAAGTCAACGCACGAGGAGGAGTATTTAACTCTGATGCAAACTACAGCTATTAGTGAATGATTCGTCTCTTGTTCGTGGTCAGGTTTCGCTACGCATAAAAAAAAAGTGGTTCTTAAAAAACGATTGACAAGACAATCATGAAACCTGATGCGAAAAGGCTGCGCCACCAGTTGTATTTGTCCGCCATTATTACTTCGATGCTTTTACTCTAAGCCGAGGTGACAGCATTTTCCTGGGGTGTACAGGTGGGTGCTTGGTAGGTGGCCCTTCAGGGAGGGTGGAGGTTAGAGTTACTGTACAGGGGAGGTGAGGTGGGTCGAGGGTGGTATTGGATGAGTGTAAAGTCAAGTCAGTACTCAAGTGTCCACCGACAGTGAGACAGTTTCTGCTTCTTCGTCAAAAGCGGCTTTCACTTTCAGTGACAACCATTTCTATCACCCACATACTTTTTTCAAGACAAGTAATGTTTCTTTCACTGGGGGAAAAGAACCACATGGTGATCACCGAGTAAAGGTTTACTACACACTATTCGGCGCGCACGTCAAGGCGTTAGTTATGGCCGGAGCCCCTCGCTGTTCAGCCGCCGCGGTGGCTCAGCGGTTATGGTGCTCGGCTGCTGACCCAAAAGACGCGGGTTCGATCCCGGTCGCGGCGGCTAGA